>NW_024524889.1:0-1700 GCF_017590135.1 Pyrgilauda ruficollis
AATGAACACAAAATCCACCCCAAACCCTCTGGGAAAAACAAAAAAATCCACACTAAAACCACCAGGAATGAACAAAATCCACCCCAAAACCACCGGGAATGAACAAAAAAACCAGCCCAAAACCACCAGGAATGAACAAAAGAACCACCCCAAAACCACAAGGAATGAACAAAAAAAACACCCCAAAACCACCGGGAATGAACAAAAAAAGACCCCAATAACACCAGGAATGAACAAAAAATCCACCCCAAAACCATCTGGAAAGTCCCAAAAAAATGCTCCTAAAACATCAGGAATGTCCAAAAAAACCCACCCAAAACCACCAGGAATATCCCAAAAAATCCACCCAAACACACCAGGAATGTCCCCAAAAAAAAGATCCTAAACCATCACGAATATCCCAAAAAACCCATCCCGGATCTGCCAGGAAAACACCGGGAATATCCCCAAAAACCACCCAAAACCACTGGGAATGTCCCAAAAATACCAATCCTAAAAGATCAGGAATGTCCCAAAAACAGGGAACAGAAAACATTGGGAATGTCCCCAAAAATCCACCCAAAACCGCTGGGAATGTCCCAAAAAAACGATCCTAAAATACTGGGAATATCCCAAAAATCCCATCCCGGATCTGCCAGAAAAACAATGTGAATGTCCCAAAAATCCACCCAAAACCACCGGGAATGTCCCCAAAAACCACCCAAAACCACCGGGACTGTCCCAAAAAAAATGATCCTAAAAGATCAGGAATGTCCCAAAAAAAGGGATCCTAAAACATTGGGAATGTCCCAAAAAATCCACCCAAGACCACCGGGAATGTCCCCAAAAAATGATCCTGAAATATTAGGAATATCCCAAAAACAACAATCCTAAAACACCGGGAATGTCCCAAAAATCCACCCAAAAGCATCGGGAATGTCCCCAAAAAATGATCTAAAAACTTCGGGAATATCCCAAAAAAACAATCCTAAAATATCAGGAATGTCCAAAAAACCAAAACAATCCAAAAAACTTTAGGAATGTCCCAGGAAAAACCCAATCCTAAACCATCGGGAATGTCCCCAAAAAACGGTCCTAAAACACCAGGAATGTCCCAAAAAAAATATCCTAAACCACCGGGAATGTCCCCAAAAAATCCACCCAAAACCACCGGGAATGTGCCAAAGAAGTGATCCTAAAACATTGGGAATGTCCCCCAAAAAAAAAAACCCCAAAACCACCCGGAATGTGCCAAAGAAATTATCCTAGAACATCGGGAATGTCCCCCAAAAAAAGGATCCTGAAACATCAGGAATGTCCCAAAAATACCAATCCTAAAAGACGAGGAATGTCCCAAAAACAGGGATCAGAAAACATCGGGAATGTCCCAAAAAATCCACCCAAAACCACTGGGAATTCCCGATTTTTCCCATTAGACTTCCCAATTTTTCCTGATTTTTCCCCTGATTTTTCCCAATTTTTCCCTTTGGGACTCCCGGTATTTTTCCCCCATTAGAATTCCTGATTTTTCCCCGTTAGAATTCCCAACTTTTCCTAATTTTTTCCCTGTTTTTTCCCAATTTTTCTCCCTATTTTTCTCATTGGAATTCCCAATTTTTCCTCTTTTTGTTTCCTGATTTTTCCCGTTGGGACTCCTCTTTCTTTTCCCCCGTTAGAATTCCCGACTTTTCCGTTTGGAATTCCTGATTTTTCCTCATTTT
>NW_024524890.1:0-102106 GCF_017590135.1 Pyrgilauda ruficollis
TATAAAAGCACACTGCAACACTCCCCATTTATCACAGTTCTTATTAGCTTAGTTTGCTGACCTCTGGAGCTCCTAACCAAGCCTCAGGCTCCACAGACAGGCCTCAGAAAAAATGGCTTTTAAATTACCCATTGGTGCAGATTTGTCATAGTACTGTGCCTTAAGTGATACCTGTGTGCTCACAAATCTATTTTTTATACTTCTGTTTAACACATTGCAATTCAAAATACTATTGTTTCTATGCTGTTTCAGCTTAAACCTTATTCCCCCTATATAAGGAGGGAATTTATATATATATATATATATAAATATTTATATATTTATATATAAATAAAGATCCATAAGATTATTTACTGAAAAAATAGTATCTGTCTGTGTCATGAATTCCTTGTGTGTCCTGGATAAATCATGAAAATTTACGGCCACTTTCTACCCCACAGATAAAACAGGGGCAGCAGTATTTTCTTTCTTTAATCCACATATTTCCTTGTCCATCTCTAGCCTGGACATGCTTAAGATTATTACTGAGTTTAATTCCACTCTTTTCATAGGGTCAGAAGGTGAAGTGCTTTGACCCTGTGGCAGTGCTATTGTAATAGGATCCTGATCTCAGTTAGGGCCTTTGAACTCTATTACAGTTCCAGCAAATAACAGCAAAGTTACAGGACTTATTACATAACACACAAAACATACATGGCACTGTGTGAAAGATTAGTTATAAGAAAATTGCCTTTCTACCCTGTGCAGGAAAATACGAAATTATTCATCTCAAAGCCTGTTTGATAAGACAGTCATTATATAAGTGGATTTTAAGAATTTATAGCATTTATTCCAGAAGGAGAATATTGTCTTTATTTGAGAAGGAGTACCTATCTGACATTGCCTCTGACTATGTCATGGTGCTATCTACAGCAGCAGACATATGAAAAAATAGGACTGCTGAAGAACACAAAAATTAAAAGCTTGTTCAAAGAAGGCAAATTGCTTAGGGGATAAAAGAAAAGAGAAGAAGGTACAGAGGAAATATTAGTCTCTTGGAATAATGTATATAAAACTTAGGGATAAAAGAAGGACATAATAATTAATACAAGTCTGTGCATATATACATATGTATTCTGCCACGGTGTCTTGCAGACATTCATTACTGATAGATATTATTACTGAGTTCTTAAATAAAATTCACTGAGAAATCCCACAGCCACCACTATAGTACCAATTCATTATGGTTTCAAAATGTGAACGATTTTGTGTGGCAATGGGGGACATAATCACTGCAGCACAAAGGTAAAATACTGTAAATCATTTGGAAGAGGAGAGGACAGGAAGACATGTCAGAGAATTAGTGCATATAGTTAAAAGAGGCACCCAGGAATGTTTCATTTTCACTACGTTTTCAGTGACGTTTTTGATTTTATTTTGCTGGAGGGTGGGGAGATGATTGCACAAACCCACACACAGTAAGAATCAATCTACGGAAGATGCTTCTTACTAACCCCCCCTGGCTGCAGCAATTCTATCTTATCATCCTTGGTTGTGTGGAGGTATTTTATTTTCCAATGTAAGCAGTTAAATTCAATAATCCTATTACTGTAACAAAGTGGGATGCAAGAATCCTCTAAAGAAGAAAGAAGACAAAATTAAATTAAATACATTTTGAGACATTAAAACTGCCTTTTAAAATCTGCTTTATTTGATGCTTGGATTTGTGCATTGATTTTTGTTATTAAATAAGGAAGTGAATAATCATTAAATGAGTTGTAGTTGTTCTAGCATGAAGGACACTTGAGGAGATCTTGTCATGGTTCTGCTCAATAGAAGGTTCAGGCAATTGCAATTAGGGGAGTCTGTGAGGGAATTTTATATCTGCAGCATCTGCACAGAGAGTGTGATCAAGCATCTAATTAAAAGCTTGGTAGAGACTGTGGTGTGGCTGAGAGCAAATTGACTTAAGTTCAGTCTGGATAGTAATACTAAGATGACAGCAGGGAAAGCAACCAGAGGATATGGAAAAGATGTGAGCCATTTTCCTGAGCATGTGCATCCTTCAGCTGCCACTTCATCTGACTTCTGAGTTAGAGGGAACCTTACCAGATTTCCTACAGCATTTGCATCATTGTGTAACCACATGGATCTGGGTGGCAATTTTTTTATTGTTATCTCTAGATCAGGGCACAATATTACAATGAATTCTTGAGTTTTGAAGCTGATGAAGAACTAAACAGCTTATTTCTAGAGCACAGCATCATACTATGAACACTTTCTGCAAGGTTTGTGTGCTCAGCCACTGCTGGTTCCAGTTAGAGCAGGAGTGCTGATTTAAGCTGGTAATACAGAGCACAGAAGCTTTGGTAGAACAGGGTCTGACATTTATAAAACAAGAAGTAGGGAGATTGGAAGGCACTCTTGCCATACAACCTTTGGACCATTCAGCTATAAAATGCTATTCATTGTGGCACTTCTCATACTAAGTGAAAGGCTCTATGCATTTTCTGGGTTGGATTTTCTTTATAAACACAGGGCTGATCATAGCAATTTTTTCTGTGGAGCCACTTGATTATATCATTCAGTGACCTCTCCTGTATCACCTACACCTGAACAAGATCTGGTCTGATGGAGCATTTAACAGAATTCCATGGTCAGACATTATGGCACTCTACCACATATTGATAAAATGTCAGACTGTGTTCCCACTCAGTGATGATAAGAATAAGATAGGGGAAACAATGTGCATATATCCTGAAATATGGTTTTTAAAAGCTGGTGCATTTGATGGTGCATTTAATAACCAGTGCTTTAATTCTGAAGCTAATATATTCAAACCCTTCCTTATCCAAATACTAGTAAACTAGAAATCAAAAATAACAACATTAAGGAATAAATCGGCCTGGAAATGTGTCCTTTTTTCTTTGTGAGTTCCCACTGAAATCAGTTCCTTATTAAGCCTCCCTGCTCAGCTTCAGGAATGCCAGAACCTGTATGAAAAATAGTTTGAAAACAAATGTAAGTCTAACGGAACTGCAGAGATGCTTTCTTAGCAACATTCATTAATAATTTGTTCTTTTCCACATTCCAGTATTTGGAAGAAGCCAGAAGAAAAATCTCTGTTTTGTTAGATTTTTTTAAAACATACCTGATTTCTAAATGCTAACAACAACTTTTTAAATTGTCATTAAAAATACAGATTTAAAATGACCATCAAAATATGAGAAACAATAGAATTACCATGAAAAAAACCTATACAGTTTCATTTCAAACTAAGAGGAAAGAAGGAAATTTCACTGCACCAGTAAAGTAGAAAGAGCTGACTGCTGAGTTTGTGTCTTTTCCCTCCAATATGGAAGCAGGTACCTCAATCTTTATTTGACTTTCCTGAAAGCACAGCAAAAAGGGGCATTAGTATTCCGCTTTGGAAGCTTCTGAACTGCAGGGATGGGGTCCAAATCACTGCAGAAAACCCACACATCTCTGAGAAACCTGATGGTTCCTGCTGCCGCTGGGTGGGGATGAGGGCTGGGAGTTCATGATCCTGACTTCAGCAGGAAGGCTCCTACCCTACCTTAGGGCTTAGAGCCACAGCACAGGCTCCACCCTGAAAGTGGAAGAAGAACCAAAAGGAGCCAGATATGCCTTTAAGTGAAGCGTTTGGGCCACCTGGCCCCAGACTGTGCAGGATGACCAGGAAGAAGTGATTGTAATGGGCAGCTCTGTTGTAAGGACTGAGATACTGAATGCCTTTCTTGTCTAGCAAGGTCAGTCAGAAAGGAAAAAGCAAATAAAATAAAGGAGATCCTCTTCCTTAGATTTGGGCAGTGAATACTTAGAGAAAAATGGACCTCCATCAGTCCATGGGCCGTGGTGGGATGGACCCATGAGTGCCGAGGGCACTGATGTCACTGCAAGGCCACTCTCAGTGATCTTTGGTTGATCATGCTGAGCGGGAGAAGAGGACCTGTGGATCCCGGTGAGCGCCAAGTGTTGAATATGGACCAGCAATGTGCCCTTGCAGCAAAGAACTCCAATGGTATCCTGCATTACGGACACCTTAGGAGAATTGCCAGCAGGCTGTGGGAGATGATTCTCTCTATTCAGCACTGGGGAAGCCACACCTGGAATGATGTGTCCAGTGCTGGTTCCCCAGTACAAGACAGACACGAACATACTGGGACAGTCCCGTGAAGGGTCACTAATATGTTGGACTGGAGCATCTCTTCTAGGAGGAAAGGCTGAGAAAGCTGGGACTATTCATGGTGGGCAAGAGAAGGTCTAAGGGAATCTCATCTGCAGGGAGGGAGTAAAGAGAACAGAGCCACGTTCTTTCCAGTAATGCTTAATGACAGGAGAAGAGGCAGAGGGCTCAGACTCTGAGGATGACCGAGCACTGGCACAGGTTGCTGATGAATGTGGTGGAATCTCCCTCCTTGGAGGTATACAAAATCCATCTGGATATGGTCCTGGATAATCAGCTCTAGGTGGCCCTGCTTGAGCAGAGGGAGTTGGATCACATGACCTCCAAAGGTCCCTCCCAAACTCAGCGATGGTATGGTATGATGAGGAATAAATGACATTGTACTTTCTGTTTATTTTTTATAACTTGTAATTATTTTATAATCCATTGAGGTACAAAATATATGTATAATACTGTTGTAGTTTTTCCTTATGTGGACAAGACACATTTTTCTTGTCTGTTTCTTGGAGCAGAGACTAGTGCATGGTATTGGGTACTACAAAATAGTGTCTGACATAGAATGCTTTTCCCTCATCTTGGATAAAGTTCAAGACTTTGTACTTTAGAAAACTTTTTCAGTTCTACATGTGAACATTACAAGCAGGTAATTTAGGGGTAAAAAAAAAAAGTTAAGCCAGCAGTCACATCTTATGCTAGGTGGATGGGACTGGTTAAACTGGACAATATGAAATGATTCAGCTTGATGTGAGGGGAAATTGCTGTGATGTGGCTATGAAGCTCTGAAAAGGAGCACTTTTGTAGGAATTCACAGAGGGAATGCTAGGACAATTCAGTACAGGAGAAAAAGGTTTGCAGATTGATGTACGTCTCTTTGAGTTCACAGAGGATGAGTTTGGAGTGACTGATGGGCTAATCTTGACTATTGAAACTGCCTACATTTCACATTTACTGCAAACAGCGACACTTCTAATGCAATATGGTCAGTCTGGCAGTTATCCACCCTTCAGAAAAAAAAAAAACCCAAACCTGAATGAAGAAGGAATACTTTGTTCTATTATATAATGTTCTCACACTGATTTCTTTTCCCTTTAAGATGCTGTGTTCTGGCCATTTGGCTGCCTTGCACTTCCTTTGGATCTGTTATTGAATCAAACAAGGTAGACTGTTTAAAAGACTAATACTATTTAGTGTATTTATTGAATCTCAAAGACATTCATACTCAAGTTTTTCACTCTTCTGATAAACTTTGTTGAAAAGAAAAACAGGATGGAAGTTGTTGCAAGTGAATTTATCAATGTTTGTTTACTGTGAGCAGAACTTGCAAAATTTCACAGATGAGAACCTGAGTCTCTGAGACTCTTTTAAAAAAATTATCTCACATTAAAACCAGATTGCCAAAACTATGCTAAAGAATTTTTAAACACCTTTTCTGTTTTTTATATGACTAGTTATCTAAAGATAGAAATATGCACTAGCTCCTACTTTTAGAAGGATCTATGTATGGTATGTTCCTAAATCTATAATCACATATCTGTTAATGAAACATGTTGGAATGATTAATGTACAAGATGAAAAGTTGTTGTCATAATCTACTCAGAAAATGCTGATTGTACAGAAAGAAATAGGATGTGGTCTAAGTGTCACATATGCTTCAAATTATTTATAATCTGGAGGCAAAGTTATCTTGAATGCATATGGATAATTTTCTAACAGGTAAAGCACAAAGCAGCATCTTTTATATATCATATAAGTACCATATATCACTAAATGTCACTGAAGTGCTGGGTAAGCAGCTCACGGCAAACAGTATATAACATGCAGGGTAGAAGAAACACATGAATTACCATTCATTTCTGAATGACATGAAATTCATGGAGCTTTTCTACCAGTACTCCAACATCTTTTAAAACTTTGAAAATCCTAAAGAATAAAATCTTGAACAAGATTCAAGATGAGGCGAGAGCATTCTGTATCATTCATTCATTATTTTGTAATGTGACAAGTGTATTTGTGATGAAGTATGAGTTTTGAACCGGATGATTGCTTATTATATCTGATTACCTGTGTGTGAAAACAGAACTCAGCCTTGCAAGATACATGTAAGACTTCACCAATGCATTTTTATATCTTAGTAGTTGTCATACCTAGCCACTCAAGCCCAAAACTGTAACCTTCCAAATGGCAGGTAACCTGCAGCCTAAGAGAAATATAAGGTTTATAATGGTATAAGTTGCTGACACCAGCATGCACTGGGTGCCTAACATTGATTTCTTCACATTCTCCTCATAAAGCTCAGCTTTTCCAGTGCTGACAAGTTCACTGCCACCACAGCTTTCTCTGGATCCACGTCACAAACCTTGCAGGGTTGGTGGGTGCTTGATCCAGCTATTTGCACACCAAACATAGTCACAACCTAAAAAGAGATGCAAACTTTAAGCACAGCAAAAAAAAAGAACAGTAAAAACAGCTGAAATTGCCTATACATTAAGTTTGTGGTAGAGTTTGATGGTGAAATATATTATATCTGCTTGACATGTAGATGCATACCTGGCTCTCCCTCAGAAAGAAGGATGCTGTCAAAGACCAGGGAATTTCCAGGAGGCTTTCAGAGAGAATGCTCCTAATGACAGGAAAGTAGGATATATATCTCCAGGTTTTATGTCCAATTCTCATTCATTTATATCCACGATAATAGGTTTATGATAGTAATTAATTATAAGCATATTAGTGAATTGCAATTACAATAATTGTATTGCAATTTAACTTTAGGAGTAACTTGAATTAGTCTTTCTTATAGGGCTGCTAACTTGCAAGTTAGTAAAGCTTAGAATCCCTATCCAGTGGGAAGAGCCTAACGTGTCTTTAAATAGAGAAAATCTCTTACATAAATGGCACTTAGACTCCATAGTTTATGCTGTTCATCTTTCTAAAAAGCTACCCACACAGGCATCTTGCCCACCCAGCAAAGCCTGTGAATTATTCTCCAAGATGCTTTTAGACTAGTTTAACATTTAATAGAAGCTGTGATGCTTGAACATTTAAAGCATCTTCTTGTTCAATCACATTCAAATGACCAAACCTTTCCTTTTAATTCTTATTGCAGTATGAAAGAAGGCTGGAGACACTGGGATTTCAATCTGGTTTAGTCAAAGAGATAGAATTGGGAGAATAAATTCTGAATGTACTTTAAAGAAAAGTAAAATTTCTTCCATTTAAGCAATTAAGTAACCTCTTGGTCAAGATTTGACATTCATTAAGCAGTAGAAATTGCTAAGTTTGTCTTAGATCTGCCATCCAATATTAGCTTCTACTAAATACTTCACTTTTTAGTTATTATAGTCTGTAATCAACATGTAGCAATTGCAATAAAAAATGGTTGGGCTTTAGAAAGCCATTTCAAATAGGCATCCTTTGCACACAGGTATTTTTTTCACATCTGTTAAATTACTCAGATGGATCCCCTTTCACCAAGTTTGGCTTAGTGAAAGGAGCTGGCTACAAAAGCATTGCTCTGTCCTTTGTACCTGCTTGGAAGACTATGTCATCATTACCCTTACCCCCACGTATCAGTTAATAAAAACAAAGAATGGCTTAATTTCAGGCCAATTAGCATACTGTATTCAAAGGAAGGAATGTGGAAGCTACCTGCAGGTTTAAGGACAGAACAGTCAGCCAGTCTGTTCACAATCATACATCTTTACAAAATTGTAGAGTTTGCAAGCAGTTGCATGTTCCTTCTATTTC
This sequence comes from Pyrgilauda ruficollis, assembly GCF_017590135.1. NCBI lineage: Eukaryota > Metazoa > Chordata > Aves > Passeriformes > Passeridae > Pyrgilauda > Pyrgilauda ruficollis. The sequence goes on from NW_024524890.1 coordinate 7,931, forward strand.
TAAAAACATCTGAATCAAGGTGTATCTGTATTTCTGCTCATAAACAGCAAAAATAGACAGGAGCAATTTTCATTTAAGTATTGTCAAGATCTAAATATAAGTTTTCGTTCAACAGTATTAAGAACAGCTGAGATATGAAACTGGTTATAACCAGCTGGGAAACACTCTTTCTAATTCCATGAAAATTTCCATGGATTACTCTAAAGAGATCCAAAAGCAAATTTCCACTGGCCTAGGAATCTTGAAGTCTCTAGTTTCTTCAAGGCTTGCTATAGCATAGGCCTATGGAGAGGAAACCTTCCCTAAAATGCTGATTTATTAACTTTTATAAATCATTTTGCCTAGATGTTCTACTTTCCTCAAGATCTTTGACAGATGAACTCTGGCAAACCCTTATGAAGTGCTTCAAAACATTCTTTTCCCAGCTGTCCAACTGATCTTGTTCTGAAGATTATCCCCAATAGCTGAGATGGAAAACAGAAGCAAGTTTTTGAGCTTCAGTTGCTCTGTAAGCCAATCCTTAATGTAAAATGTGGCTGACAAAGGTGAGCTGTATTATAGTCCTGATCTGTGTACAGCTGACTGTGAAGTATGTTGACTTTGCCATATCTAAGTGACTTCTACCAGAATTTTGGTGAGAAATAGCTGCAAGTTGGTAGAATCATAGATGGCCACAGCTGTTTGATCATGTGTTTCAGAGTTCCTGGTCTGTTTTCTGTCTCAGGGATACTCAGCTTATTACACATGAGAGAAACATCTTTGTAGTGCATTTCCCACTACCAACACATCTCCTTAATATTGAAATTAAAGACAACTGATACATTTGTTAATAATTTTGACTGAGGGATCAATCATTTTAGTGACTGAGCTGCTCTTTCGCCTCAAGTAGAGATGAAATACAGCATAGATATAACAAGAAGAATTAGTTTTCAGTAATTTTTTATTCTAGGAAAATATGTTTACCTGAAAAATATAAATTTTCTACTTTTTGACATATACTCCAAGTTATATGAAGAGTCTTTAATTGCCTGTTCTAATCCAAAGATTCAATCACTTAAACTAATTAAAGAAATGTCAGAGCAGGGACAGAGAACACTACATATAGAGACTCCTTTTGGACTGATGAAGAGCAAATGAAGATGCTGAGCTGTTTTCACAAGAGATTTATGAATAGAACTTCTCTAATACCAAGCCACAAAACTGAGAACACAGGCGTAACAAGCAGCATGGATTTGCCTCTTTACACTAAATTTATTCATTTCTTTGAGCTAGACAGAGGAAACAGACTGAGAAAAGTTAGCTGGAAGGGATTAAGTGATATTTTCTGGCTGCCTCTTCATTTTGTCTCAGAGAGAGCTAAAGACAAAGGATGGTGGCTACCTGAAATTGTTTAAATTTGCTGTGCAATTTTTATTTGAATAATGAAATGGAGGGAAGGGCCTGGATACATTTTGGGCCTTCAATTAATTCATTTTGGAATCATATACATAGAAATTTAAAGACTTCTCAGAGAACATGTTCTTCTGTCAAATTAGGTGTTGAGCATGTCATGGGTAACATGGTCCTCCTATGCATCATGTATCCCCAGAAAGGTTACACTGGCAAACACTAGGACTTCAAGAAAAAAATTGAGAATCCACCATACCACAGAATTTTGTTCAATATCTATCACTTCCTGTGGCTATTGAGTCCTTGCAGACCATGGAAACTCTAAAAAGGAGATCATTTGAGAATGGAATGGTCCTTGAATTCATCACTTTCCTCAGAGTGATGAATTCAAGGAAAATTCAAAAGCAGAGGGGCTTTTGCTTCTAGTCAATCCTTACAATCTGCTCACTAATCTGATCCTTTGTAAATTTGCCTGGGAGATATGCATCATTCATAAATATATTGCTAGTTTGGAATGTGTTAATTTCAAAATGTGGTTATTCTACCTGTGAAATGATCTTGTTGCCTCCAGTACTTTTTGATCAAATTATCAACCACACTCTCTTGTCTTTGACCTTTGACAAGTCCAGCTGCTCAGTCTCAATCAGCACAGGCAAACAAGTTTCTTTCCAAGTCATGCAAAGCTTCTGCCATGTACCAATTTACTCCTCCTGCTTCTTTTTTTTTTTTTTTTTATCCCAGTCACAGCTCAGTCAGCCTGAAGTTGGAAGGAAAGTTCTTACTACTCACCTGGAGAAAAGTGTTACAGTATAGGTCTAGGACAATTGGTCTCTTGGTAAATAACTTTATTTTTTCTCTCTGATAAAACAGAGGAAACAAGCACAGTTTAATGAGTTTGGCAAAATAAAGCCAGTACTGCCCTTCAGCAAGAGTTCACTTTCAAAAAATGTTACTATATGTTTATACTTTCCACTGTCTGTCTGCTACCATTTTAGATGAGATCCTGAGCTAGTGGACCTTCAGTCTGACTGAGCAGACCTCTGGTGTGACTTTTATATCTACACAGAAAATTACAACATTGATTAATCAGGAAACACAAAAAAAAAAAAAAAAAAGAGAGAAGGACTCCATAAAAATTACTTAAGTCTTCCATATATTACAGCCTCTTTGAAAATTTGTTGCACAAGAAGCTGACACAAGAACAAATTCATGCGCAAATGAACTGAGGGCAATTTTTTTCCCCTTCAAAGATATTCTAGGAATTAATCAGCACTACAGAAAACTAAGTGCAAGTTTAAATCCTGGTTTATTACTCAGTGGCAGATTAAAAATGTGTGTTTTACTATAAGCTGTTTGTTTTCATGTTGCTCCTTCCTTTGTCTCCCTGTGGTGTAAAGCCATCTGTTGTCTTAACAGAACTACCTGGGAAAGGAGAACAGCATGTACAGACACTAATCTGAATACTGAAACTTCTATTTTGCCACGGTTTTTTTTTTTGTCAGATTAGTTCCTAGATTTAATCCACAGGATGTCCATCCAAGCAGTTGTGCTGGCCATAGCAAGGACAGGATTTTATCATGCAGGGGCAGGGCTGAGTCAGTGTGCTGGCTCTGGCTGGGGTAGAGTTATGAAATGAGCAACAGCTGAGGCAAAAGTAGAATCATACCAGTGCTGAGTGCAGACCTTTATTTTCAGGAAGAAGGCATTTCAGCAAAATATGTGCAGCCTATGGAATTTCAAGCATACCTCAGACTCTGATGGTGAAATTGAGTTTATAGAATCTACTGGCTTTTTTTTCTTTCCTCATCTCAGACATCATTCAGGATAATAAAATGATTAATTTTTCAAAACACCAGCAGTCTTCTCTCACAATGCCTTCAATTTAAAAGCTTTACTCATAGATCTGCTGTGGTATGATACATCAGTGCTGCCAAAAGTATAAAAATGATGTCATCTGTTGTTGGATTAGATACAAACATAAATTTCTTCAACTGGGCAACCAAACTAAATTGTTCACAGCAGAAGCAAGCAGGGCATCCTGAATATCCACAGCCTGGATTGTGTGTGAACAATCGTTGTGATCCAATAGGTACTCAAGTACTATCCAGTATCTTAGAAGATCTCATAAACATAAGTTAGACAAATAACTTTCAACTTTTAAAAAATTCTAATAGGAAAATTATTAATGTGAATAATTAAACGTGAGTTTGCATCTGGCAGCTGAAAATCAGCCTGAAGGTTTTATGATCAGTGAGAATAATACATGGCAATAATACATGTGAACAAACTAGTTCACAATATTCTATTCCTGCATGTCAAGTTATAATTTAGTTTTCCATCACTCCTTCCTGAAGATTCTTTAAAGAAGCCAGTTCCTGTAGCAATCAAGGTGAAAGCACAAATACCATAATATAAGATCAATTTTTAAAGAATTAATGAAAAATCTGTGAGCCCAAAGACCATCTTTAAACTCAATGTCAACACCCTGTGTCTTTTGTACCATGCCAGTTCAAAAATATTGTGAGATAATATTGCATTACATGTAAATATACTATGATAATAATCATTGTGATATTGACTGTGATGTCTATTTTGCATTACATTCAAATAATTTCTACTCTTTTGACCCAAGAAACTAGACAACAGCCTGGAGTATTGCCAGTTCTTCTAATCAGGACAGAGAGTGGTGATGTCCTTTCTGCACCTCCATTTATTTTATTCAAAAGTAGCCTGGCATTTTTTCTTTCCTGTATTAACTTCTGGTTTCCTGAACACTGGCACACCGAATAAGAATTTTTATTCCATGTTCGCTATCTCATGTTATGTCAGCTGCACCTATGTACAGTCTTATTCTCTTAACCATTTTTTTAGGGTTACATTTTGGCGTTCATATAAGACTTCAGCTTTACCTGAGGCTGTCAAGTTTCACACATTTTAAATGCATTTGACTTCTTCTTCCCAGTCTTAACAGCACTGGCATCTCTCCCCTCACCTGGGCAATGCAACCCCAAAACTGAAAAACCTGTGACACTGGTGCTGCAGCCAGTGATGAGAATCCCAGTGCAGCACAGGCTCAGCTTGTCCCCAAAGGCAGATTCTCACTTTTACTGGTTTAGCCATTGGAAAGTAGGTTACAGAGCACTGCTCACTAGGTAGAGAAGAACAGTGTACTTCATACAGAGGCTGCTGAACTGTGAATTATGTGAGACCCTTGATTAGTGTAAGGAATAACTGGATTTTTTGTTCAGAGCCGGTGGTGCGATCACTGCACCTTGAGAATCATTCTTGATTGATTTTTTCACTTTTAGTAGCAGTGAGAAAATTACTGAAAGAGGTATAATAGGGGGATAGAGAAAATATGCTACAAAAAAACCCCTTTAAATTAACCTATGCAAATAACTTTGAGCTGACTCTTGGATGCTTTTGCTTCCATTTGTCTCTCACTTAAATGAGATTGAGTATAAGCAGCTGTTTCATACAATGGAAATAACTTGTATCAGTTACTGGAAAATTTGGGGAAAACATTTCTAAATTAGCATTTGCATTTAAAAATTTTAAAGGAGAAACAAATGCTTGTCTGTTAGGTGTGATGTCTTGCAAAGAGGAAGACATAATTCAAGTGCCTGTCAGAATCAGGTAATTGGTGTTTGATCTCTTTGTAGCCTTCAGACAGGATTAGAATCTTCCAGTTCTGTGGAATATGCTGGGATGTGCTTCCCACTGCTGAAGCTTTCCAGCTATACATGAAACTTCTTCACTTGAGAGCTCTTACTACCTGAAAACTTCTATTTCAGGTAGGATTTTATTTTTATATATATATATATTTTTTAAAGATGTTAATCAGCTTTAGCAGAAAAGGCTGTAAAATGGTTAATCACAACAGAGTAGCTAATTGACTGTCAAGCTTGTGATTGGTGAACCACATCTGGCCCACAGGTTGCTTATATCCTGCCTCACATCAAAGGCACCTAAGTGCCTCAGAAACTTGAAAAAATGCTGCAGCTGGGGCTGCTATAACAGAGGTGATGCTGCTCAGGTGTCCTTGTATCCTTCAGGATAACAGCAGGAAAAACAGCAGCTGCACAACAAAAATGATCAGGGCTCCAGCCTTCAAGCGCATCCCCCAGAGGATTGCATTCAGGGTGAATACTCATAGTGGCTGCATCTATTAGTAATTTTCCCTAATAATTTGGTTTTAACTACATTCAGGCATCCCTGAAAACCCTAACCTTAAATTTTTATTTATATTCTTAAGATAAATAATTTATTCAGTGTCTGTCATTTGCTTTTAAATTCCGTCTGATGCATTTTTTAAATTTAGGTACAGAAAAAGAAGGACTGCCTCTATAGCTGGAGCTGAAAAGCCAGTCTTGCCTGTTAAAGGATGTAATGCCGAAATACAAGGAGAATGGTCTGATTTCAATCAAATGACATTTTAATTATGTAGTCTGTTTAATCTATTATTGAAAAATGCTCATAATGCTGCTCTAGAAAAGCTTCCTATACGGAACTGATTTTTTTTCTGGCATTCTGCCATTCTGGTTTCCAATATTCTTAATTAATCATGGCTAGATTATCTCACTATAATATTAACAATATATGAAGCTTCAATATTTAATTTCATCTTAGTAAAAATGGCCTACTTGAGCCAGTGAGTCATTCAAAATGGATTAAGGTACAAAACCCAAATAATTAAACACTGATTTATTTTTAAAAGCAGATGAACATTCTCAGATTACTTCAGCACCTTCTACAATTAGAATATGAGTAGGCAAAACCTAATTTAAAGCTTGATTCTCCCAAACACACTTCCAGCGAAAAAAAAAGCAGTAGTTACTGATTGTGATTACTTAAATTCTTTGAGGCTTTGGAGGTCTGTAACTCTGACAAGGTTATTCAAAAGGAAGGTGATTGTTTAAATTCCAGCAAGCACATATTCTCATTCAGCCAAGGTCACTTATTAATCAAATTAATGTCATTTCATAAACACCCCTGAACAACTGTGTTCTATTATCCAAATGGGAAGGAGAGGTATTAATGGGTGTCTAAGGGATGAAGTCAATTTAGCTTGGAGGCACTCAGCTGTTAGAACAGTTGTTAACATGTCTGGCTGCTAATATATGCTGATTAGTATTAATATCACACGATGACTGAAATGCGACTGGCATGACATTTCTAAACCAATGAATGGTGATTACAACTCTCTTTTCTTTATCCTCTTACTTGAGTAATCGCTTCTGGCTATGTGGACTATCACATCTGTGCAACAGGCACAGCATAGAGTTTGAAGATTTGTACCCACAGGCACCATCTCATCACAGTGATCCTGTTAAAGAGAAAATAAAGAGCATTTGACCTGTTATTTATTGGCAGCAGAGGATCCTGCATGGCTCACTGAGAAAGTAAGAAGGACCTGCACTAAGGAATTGGAAATACAGGTTTCTCATAGATACTCGTGCTCACAACATATCCTTAATGTGTGGATGCTAACAAGTGAAAGTAGAGTTTTCAAGTGCTGAATAACAGAATATACTAAATGAATTTTTTTTCTCTTTGTGGGCTTTCTTCCCCCTAATATGATATCAATACTATAGAAATGTTTCATGCCAGAAGGGAGACAACACTGATTAAAGTTACCAAAAGCCCACAATAAAACAAAAGTTTTGTTGTCTTTGTAAATGAGTAACTTGTTTACTAAGCTATCTGAGTTTGCAGAGTTGAGCTATTGAGAATGCAGAGGGATCAGGAAAAATCAGGAATGTCCAGACTCTTTGCACCACCCTTGTATAACATAAATACTCCAGTGAAGGCCGCTTTGCAATTAGGGCTGCCTGTCTTAGAAAAAGAATCTCTTCCATAAAACCTATTCAGAAGAAGAGATGATTAAACCCCTCACTAGAAAACTCCGCACATTGATTTAAGGATACTCAGTAATTTCTGAAGGAGTAGGCAACAAAAAAAATCAGAACTTGGGGGGAAGAGGAGAAGGAAAGAAAATATAGAAAAGTTATCAACATTGGCAAAGCTCATTATTATTAAAAAAAACAAAAAGGTACAGGCAAAATTGGAAGCAGAAGACAGAATTTCAAAACCCTACAAAGAAAATAAGATCCTTATAGAAGATAGGTTTTCAGATGTCTTTATCTCAGCCTGATAATGCAAGTGTTTTAAATCTGGGTCATAGAGTAACAAATTATTGAGGAACTTTACAAATAATTCCATTTTTATACATATATTCCTTATATGTGAAAATAACAATGTATACCTAATTTGTGTGCAAGAAGAAACAACTTCCAAAATCCAAATCTTTATAAAATTTGTTTAAGATTTGTATTAAATAAACTGTGTCATATAGCTTAATTTAAAATGGACTAATTATTAATATTAGACTTAATTAAAAAAAAAAAAGGACAAATTGAAACAATTCAAATTTGTGGTATCTGTTATACTGTCTTGAATATTGTGTCAGCCAAGGTCAAGCTGGAAAACAGCTGTGATGCCTCAAAAATCTAATTGTTAAGCATCAGTTCCAACCTTGTTCCCCCCATCATAGAGGGCTGAGAGAAAGTAATATTTCTGTGATGCTGGAATGTCACCAGGGAACATTTAGGACAATACAATCCATCACATCACCTTGCATGAAATACACCTTTTCTCTGGTCTACTTGTCATACCAGGAAGAATAGGCAATTTGGAGAGAAAAAACTACATGGGACATAAACAAACAAACAAAAAAAAAAAAAACAAAACAAACAAAAAAAAAACCAAAACAAAACAAAAAAAAAAAACCATCAGCTCTTCATTTGTGTAAGAAAACAAGATCTCTGTTAATTGCTAGGAATCAGTCCTTAAACTGTATAGAACACAGAAATAATTGCAGTTGTGTTTTCATGGGAAACTCTTCCCTTCTATATTTTTAACTTTTTTTTTTCTCAGATTAAGGTACTACTGAAAGTATTCTGAATACTGAAAGTATTCTGAAATAGTTTTTCAGTAGAAATAGCAAAGTTTTGTGCTTATTTACAAAAGTGATGTCTAAAATAGTTGAGGATTGGATATGATTAAATTATCTGAACAATGAATGTCTAAAGCCCAAACCCAAAACAACAGCTGATAAAGAGACTACTGAAAGACCTATCCAGATTTGCTAGATTTTTGAAACAATTTTCTCTCTTTCTGACTGAAAGTTGTCGCGGCGGGCATTGTTCAGAGTCCTGTGACATTCCTGAAGAAGCGTCTTGAAAAAGACACCTTGGGGACACAGGCACGTCTGTGCTCACACCAAGTGATTTCAGCTCTTCTGTGATCTAGGCAACACAGGAGAGACAGGGTCTGCATGTGGGGTTCCAAGGAGAGCTTTTATTGAGCTTCTTCCTCAAAAGAGTCTAGGGATGAAGAGCCGCTCAGGCAGGAAAACCAGGGGTTTATATAGGGATCTTGAGGGGCAGGACAGAACACTAGGGCTAATGGGGTAGAAGAAATCAACATACAGTCGCTCTGTATGGGCTCTGGGGGCAATTTTCTTGCTCTCTCTAACCAAAAGGGTTGTAGCTCAGGGGTTGGCCCTCCAGAGGAGTGAAACAGGCTTTCCCTTTGCTGCTTCTCCAGCCCCCACAGAAAGTATCCAAGAAAAAAAGCTAGCAGACATTTGTCAAGCAGAGAACACCAAACTAAGTTTGTATGTCATGCAGAAAGAAAAGTCTATCTGAACAAAACTCATTTAACTATGCAGTATAGGGAATTTATGGAAACAGAAAGAAAATACAGCCTCATTAGCAGTATAGAAAAATAGCGAATACATTTTTTTCATGTTAGGCAAATGCATAGAAATTAATATACTGATACAAGGACAGGATATACAAAAGCAAGGGTAATTAATGTATTTAATAATGATTTGGAGGATGATGTTAATTGAACAATAATTAACTTTGCCAATGAGAAAAATACAGCAACAAATACAAAATGTTCGATGTACACATAGTCTTACTTTTCTCATCTTGTTCTGATGTATGTGCTAGATAAAGGTTAAATACTAGTCACCTTGTTATGATTATTATTTATACCTGTACTCTATTTTTTTTCTCTACAGAAAAATCAATATAAACTATGCCAGAGAAAAGGCTGTATAGGACAAATTTCAGGAGTGTAATTTTTGATTCAATACTCTGCAATTAAAATATTTTAAAGTTATTTTCTACATTTATTACTTCATATAATTTAAATAACTCAAATCCTAGTACATTCCACTACCTCAAACCCATTATACTTCTCTACTTCTCTTTTTATCCTATTTAAGTTTTATCTGGAAAAAAAATAAAAAGAAAAGGTATGAACCCATATCAAAGCAGCTCTAGACAAAAACTAGGGTCTAAACAAAGACTAAAGTAGAGAATGGGAACTTGTTTTTGCTTCGGTGTTATTACTGAATAATTTTTCATTTGCAGTGTAAAAATGAGTAAGATAAGCTAGTTTCATTCCTTTGTCCTTGGGACAGTTGCATGCAGGAATAACTTAAAAAAAAACACTTGGAAGAGATTTAATTGAAAATCAAAGCAAAGCACAGTGAAAGAAAATATTGGTTTAGCTATATAAAAAATATGTATTTGACAGGGCTTTCTGCCCTGCTGCTTTAAAGTTTAGCTTTAAAAAGGAAACTGATCTAACAAATGTATTTGAACAATGTTTCTTAAATCTATGTGGACAATCTCCCTGTGAGTTTACATTTGGAAGAAGAATGAAAATAAGTTCTGTGAAAATAATTGTGTCAATTCTGAAATTGATTGAAAATCAAATGCACTGAAATTATTTCACACTACTGAAGTGGAGGCTAGAGCCTCCTTCTTTCATGAAGAATCAACTTGTCTTGTCATGTCTAAGAGCAGAAAAGGGTCCCTGCTCAGAATGCACCTGTTTTTCCCCTCTGTATAACTCTACATACATAGCCTAACTCAACCCAGCTTTGTAAAATAATTCTGATATTTAAAAACTAGTGTATTCAAGGTAATTCTTACTACAGCTCATCACAGCTTTAATGAGAAATTCCGGGCCTTCCTCACTTACCTGAGCTCAAATAAGTTTCCCAAATGGTCCTTCGATTGAATTTGTACTGTCTTGCTTTAAGACCAATTGCTCAAATATGCTGTGGAAACAAAATCAAAACACTATCAGGAAAAGCAAAAGCTCTTTCACTTTCAATGATTCTTGTTTCAATGGAAACTTTGGTACAGAATAGTACTAAAGCAACCCAAGTATAAGATGAAAACTGCTGGACAGAGAAAAATTGATTCTTTCATCTCTTCAAGGCAACACCCCTTAGGGAATAGGATGAGAGCAGAATGTAAACAGTTTATTACTTGATACTTCAGTCTAATGCAAAGGAGCACTGATGCTGACAAGTCAGCATGCAGCAAACAGTGTCAAACAGCTTACAGTAGCGCAGCAGTCCCTCCACTTGAAGCCATTAACCAATAGAATTATAGATGTGGAGAAACAGAGGTCAATATATAACCTGCTGTTTAATAATGCAGGGTAGAGTGAATAGAACAAGACAGGATTTTTCATTTCTGGAAAAGAATCAAAACAGTGTTAAGTATGGAATTTGAAGTAAATGAAGAAAAACTATTAGTATCTACTGTCAACTGAAAGGAGAGAGGGACCCCTTAACAAAGGAAGCAAACTTGTGTAATGTATTTGGATTTTAATTTGTGACATAACATGGATATTTTAGAAATATTTCTTAAAGTACTAACTTTACTAATAACTGCTAAGGCAGAGGGAATGCTCATAGCAGCTACTATGTCAATTGCTTTGCTCAAGTCGGTAAAGGCAGCTGGAGAAAAGCCTTTCTGTTCTCCATGTTAACGGTACAACACTTTGGCGTTCAGTGAGAATTTATTAACACTTTGCAATCTTTTTAAAATGCACATACTACCCTCACACACAATGCCTGTAGAGGGTATCATGATTCCTTCATTGTTGTGCATTTTAGAGCAGGATTTTACTGTGGTGTAGCAGCAGCACCTATTGCTGCTGGCAGCTCTTGCTGAGCTCCACTGCCTTCCGCTGTTGTGGAACTGCACTTCCACTTCAGGACATCAGCATGCTGGTGACCTCTGAGAGAAATGATATGGCACATATTTAGGTTATATCTTCCATGTTTAATCTTAGTAAGTCACTCTTGCATTGCATCAGCCATTTGATACCCATGGAGTTCTGCCCACTTGGGGGACAAGTATTTTGAAACTGTGTTATGCTGGTTATGCAGCAGTACTTTCTGCACCTTTTCCTATAAAAATCTTCCATATTAAGTGAAGTGGGAAATGGCGTTACAGTTGCTTAAATACAAGTATTGGGCTGGTGTTCTTTAAGAAAGGTAATGGCTGTGTGAACAGCAGAAGTTGTATTCATATGAAATGATATGCTTCCCTTTCTGGAAGGAGGAAAAAGGGGAAAATTCTTTGTCCCCATAGATTAATGGTTGCATGGCTTTCTTTTTGAAAACTTGAGGTTGCTGGGTTACATAATGCTATAGGATGTATGCCTCTAAGGCAAAAGCTATTAAAATAAATTTCCATACAAGAAATTTACTCAGATAAGAAATGTATCTTGATCCTGCAATTCAAATTGCCTAAACTCTTCCACTGATATCTCTTTTTTGCCCATACTCACTTAAAAGTAGTCTTACTCAATATGCAAACTCACTCAGATTTGTATTATAATCTCCAGTATGGTTATCACCAGGGAGTAAAGCTCAATATTATTATAACCTGGAACTTGTACTTTATATGTTCTCTCACATTTTTCCAACAGCAAATGGAGCAAATGGTTCATCCAAATGCTTCAGACAATGCAATATGGCTTTAACCTTGAGCTCACCATATCTGAAGCCGTTGCTCTAATTGAATTTTAAGTATAGAATCTGTATTTATGTGTAAGTTTACAAGTGCAAATTGTTTTCCTCTAAAATGATAAGCAGCATTTGTTCGAGATGAATCTGTTAGATTTCAGGCAACAAACTCCCAGAAAAGAAATAAATTTTTAAATTAATTACTAACAATTTTTTTATTCAATTCATCAAAGTTGAGTTTCAATCCCAGACACACATACATGATTTTTCTCATAGTTCAAAGCTGACTATTTAAACTTCTGGTTCTTCTCAAGTATTCTTATGCAGACATTAACAAAGGCGTCTGAGAGTTTCAAATTATATAAAGGCTTTTTCCTTTTAAACATCAAAGTCTCTTGTTTTACATGTGGTAACACCTGTCAGATATATGCGGAAATGAAGAGCTGAAGCTAAAAATTAGTGGTTGCCTGTAGGGGGAATGATCATAATTTAATTTTATATATTCCTTATATAAAAAATGCAGTGCCAGCATGCAAACCCCAAGTTTGAATCTTCTAAAAAGACAACTAAGCTTAAAGCAACTATTATTCTAATGTTTTGAAACACTTGTAATCTAAAAAAGTGAAAGACAAAATTAAAAGTACTGTGCTAGTTTAGGATGGCATAGAGTTAATTTTCCTCACAGTAGTTAGTGTGGGCCTGTGTTTTGGATTTGTGCTGGAAAGTGTTGATAACACAGGGATGTTTTTGTTATTGCTGGGCAGGCTTGCACTGCACCAAGCCCTTTTCTGCTTCTCACCCTCCCTGCAAGCAGGAGGGGGGTGCACAAGGAGTTGGGAGGGGACACAGCCAGGACAGCTGATCCCAACTGACCAGAGGGATATTCCAGACCACATAACTTCATGCTCTGCATGTAAAGCTGGGGGAGAGGAAAGAAGGTGAGAATGATCAGAATGATGGTGTTTGTTTTCTCAAGCCACTGCTGTGATGCAGCCCTGCTCTCTTGGGCATGGCTGAACACCTGTCCAGCCATGAGAAGGGGTGAATGAATTCCTTGTTTTGCTCTGCTTGTGTGTAATGCTTTTTCTTTCCCTATTAGACTGTCTGTATCTCAACCCATGTCTTGTCTCACTTTTCCAATTGTCTCTTCCCATCCCACTTCATTGTTGGCTGGGGTTAAACTACAACAGTCTAGAAATTCTCTTGGAAGATACTTTACTCAATATCAAAACCCACTATTCTTCAAAGAGAAGTTAACACTCATTTAAGGCAGACATAGTGAAAAAGCATTTTCATTCAGGTGATTATGCTTTTAAATAAAGTATGGAAACAAAATGTCAGTAAATATACACTTAATATGCAAGCACCTGTTACATGTGGAAAATTACATGCAAATCAATGGCCACTGCAAATACGGAAAAAAATATAGGTCTCCTTAAATTATATTTTTAAAAAATAACAGAAATCCTTGTCATTTAATTGTGTGAATATTTGACTTTCATAGCTTAACTGGAGGAAATATCAGTGTAACTTGCTGGACACTGTCTGCCAAAAGTAGAAAATACATTTTTATCCAGTACCTAGCCCCTCTGACGCTACGGGGCACAAATGTGCCCTTGATCTTAAGCACTGGCTGTAAAGGGTACACTATCCCCTGCAGGTGTTGTGGGATATTACACCAACAATTTTCAGAGGGAATATCAAAGAGCTGAAGATTTTCCAGTAATCTTGTAACATTTTGATGACGTATCTCTGAATTTCTCAGCACAATGGACAGACCCCACAAAATAAAACTGTTGGGTCATCTATTGTACTATACATGTATCATATGCCTGCAGCAGCATGACTATGTCAATGATGATATTTCTTTGATAACAGATATTTGAAACACAGACAGAGAAACTGCAAATGGCAGTGTAGAAAATGTATGAATTTCTGCTTTGTATTTGAAACACTTTTGGAGAATATAGCTGTAAAGAAAGGATGGCTGTGAAGAATGGTATTGTGGCCAGATGGATCCATCCAATATCCTTTTTTATAAAAAAAAAAAAGCTGTTTTAATTTGAGTTAATCACAATAGTACTATTCCTTAAAAATATAAAAGGCAATTAAATATAGAATTGCTCCTAGTCCCAAGACTGGTAGCCTTGAGAGGTAGGACAGTATGACAGAAGAATGCAAAAGAAGAGGTCAAGAAGCAAACAAATATGTTCAAAATAATTTCATTGTAAGAAAAGCCCTGTGCTTTGGACAAACAAAAAAAAAGTTTGGACAAAAGGTTGACAATGTATTGATGATTGTAGACCCAGATTTTTGCAGACACTTTATATAGTATCTTCTTTATCTTCAGTTGCTTAGCACAACATTACATTTGTCCATGATACTTTATAATTCCTGTATGAACTGCTAATAGTGCAAGAAGTACTCAGCTGGATTAAAAATTCTCTCTGGCAGACTTTAAAATGGTGTCAGAGGTGCAAGGACACTAAATAGGCCACAGAGATTTCTCTGAAAAAAAACTTTGGTCCAGGATTTTGATATTTTTCTTAATAACTCAGTGGAAGCCAAATCTCTATAAAGCTCTGATCAGAGCTAGCGAATCAACTATATCAAGTTGTTCAGCTGAAATCACTTCCCTGACTAAATGTTTGCATGTCATGTGACATACTCATACTTCTGGTGGTTGTATCAAACTTAAGTATGGAGAGCAAACGAAGTCCCAGATTGTGTTTTAGATTTAGTAATATTTCCAAACTGATAAGGGAAAATAAAAAAGCAGTATTTTGGACCTTCCTTTCCAGGAGGAGGTAGACCTTGCTGGGTAGGCCCATGCAAGCACATTTGGCCTAGAAGCCCTCTGCAATTGCAAAGTTTGGATTTCATTTAGCGATCCTTTTTGGTCCTTCAGTGTCCTTTGTGATGTCTTCTTGGAGTCACTGAGGCCTCATCAGCAAAAAATAAGAGGAAAAGAGGGCAGCAGACGCAAGCAGCACAGATAGTTCACATCAGCAAGGAAGAAAGCACTGTAAACAATACAGTAATGACATCTGAGAAGAGGGGGAAAAAAACCCAAAAAAACCTGCTGTGCTGTATGCACTGCAATAGACCTACCAAGCATCTATGGAAAATGGGATCTGGAGTGGGATTCAGCTTTTGGGTTCTTGCTCTCTTTCTACCTCTTATTTGTTTTCTAGAGAAAGATTAAGCTTTTTAAAAGCTGTAATACAAGGAGACAGTTTGATGTGGTAGAAGGATAGTGGGTTGGGTTTTTTCCTCTTGTATAGATCCCCACTTTAATTCTCTTTGAGTTACTGAATGTAGCAGAAAATAATTTGGTGTTAACCCCTGGCCTATGGTGTTAATTTCTATCATCTGTGAAGATATAAATAAAATGAGATCATCCTAATCAGTTATGTTCAGCTGGTATGTTCACTAATGATATCTCTATCCCAGTCATTACTGAAAGTCCCTTCAAAATGTTTTACAAAATCCTCAGGAAACAGACTACAAATAATAAATACATGTTATGCAAAGAACATGATTGCCTTTTTTGAAAGCACTGTGACATCAGAAAGATGACAGAAGTAGCTAATATATAACCTATACAAGTACACTGAAAATGGTTCGATGAGAATTTTGGAGTGGTTCCACCGGTACAACAAAATGGTTTTGAACATTTAAGGTTGTCTTTCATTTAAGCACAAACTAGGACAGGGCAAAGTTTTTAGAAAACACAGGAGAAATGCAGACAGACTTTAGCTAAAGGTTTCATACAAGAATACCTCCTTGCCTTGTTCACTACCCTGGCAAGGCATTAATCTCATTTAGGCTCATATTGAGATCAAAAGCTTTTACTGGACTCCTGACTTGCCATGGACTTTCAGGACTCTCCAAATCTGTATGAAAAGTCAGAGTTTCTGCCATCTGTCACCTCTCTTTAGCTGGCCTTACCCTGTAGCCTGTCATCTTCTGATGTAGCATCATCTTCTGTGCCAGCTGATGTGGCAGAGACCCACAGGGAGAGTATGATCTTTTCCCCTTAGAGAAAAAGCCACCTCAGGCAGAGCAAAGACGTGCCTTCTCCTTTGTGGCTGAGCCACCCCACTGAACATGCCCATCTGTCAAGATACAGCAGACTCTGAATGAATCAGCAGCTGCACAAATGGCTTAAAAAGAAAAGCTTGCCACCAGAGCAAGAAGCTGTGAGGACTGCAAAACAGTAAGGTGCTCAGGTGTAACTTTCTTGATATGCAAATTGTCTGTCTGTCTTGAAGGATATGAGTACTAAAGACACTGAAGAAATATTTATTAAAGGGTGCACACAATCATATGATACCTTTTGCTGTGTAAAGACTTTTGCTTTTGCTGTTTAAAGACTTTTGTTGCATCACCCACAGCATCCTTCTGTAGAAGTGATCTAACTGTGAGATAAGCTGGTATGTGGTGAGCTGGGTGAAGAAGTGGCTGAAAGGCAGGACTCAAGTGTCACAGCAAATGAGGCAACATCTGGCTGAAGACCTATCACCAGCTGTGCTCCTTAGGGCTCAGTACTAGAGACAGTACTATTCCATACATTTATCAATCATCTGAATGCAGAGGCTGGATGCATCACAAGCAGATTTGCTGGAAAATGCTATTGACTCTCTTGAGGGACAAAAGGCTTTGTAGAAGTACCTAAATAGATTAAACATTGGCTAATCATCACCAGTGTGCAATTTAACAAGTGTCAGATTCTGCATCTGGGAAAGAGTAGCACCAGGCACAAGCCTGAATTGGGAGAGGATTGACAGCAGCTCTGCAGAAAGGGGTCTGAGGGTGCTGGTGGACAGCAAGCTCCACCTCAGTCAGTAGGAGAGCAAACCCCATCCTCGGATGCGTCAGACACAGCACAGCCCAACAGCTGTCAGAGGGGATTGCACAGTGTGTAGTTCTGGCCCCAAAATTTAGGAAGGATGTGAAGGCACTGGGGTGCACCCAGAGGAGAGCAGTGGAACTGGTGGAAGGGCTGGAAGGGCTGTTCAGTGAGAAGCAGCTGAGGAGACTGGGTTTTTCCAGTTTGGAGCAAAGGAGACTGATGGGTGACCTCACTGCTCTCTGCAGCTTCTTAAGGTGGGGAAGTGAAGAGGGAGGTGCTGATGTCTTCTCCCTAGGATCCAGTGACAGGATGCCTGGAAATGGCTCAAAGCTGCACTAGGAAAGGTTCAGACTTGACATTAGGATGCAATTCTTTACTGACAGAATGGTCAGACCCTGCAACAGCCTTTTTAAGGAAGTGGTCAATGCCCCAAGTCTGCCAGTGCTGAACAGGTATTTGCACAATGCCCTTCATAATGCATCTTAAGTTCTGGTGAGCCCTGAGGTGGTCAGAAAATTGGATTGGATGTACATGTTTTCCAACCAAAATACACTCTTCTATTTTGTTCTGTTCCATTCTGTTCTATTCTACTGTATTCTAAATGGGCATTTATGGCAGTTTCATGCATTATTTCCACAAACTGCATAAAGCAGCCTCTAACTTCCCACAGAGAAACAAAAGTTCTCCACCAAGCAACCCATTATTGCACTGGATGTTCACACCCAGGCACTGGTGCCATCAGTTTTGCCCATGATGGTGAATGGTAAATAATATCCTTGTCTTTAATCTTATCTCTTGAGCTTTAACATCTTATTTTCTCTCCTGTTGTGTTGAGGAGGGAAGTGAGAGAGCAGCTGGGTGATCATCTGGCAGCCAGCCAAAGTCAAACCCCACAATTACTGTCTCCAAGTTCCAGACTAAAAATAATTCTTCAAACAGTTTTACTGTTATCAATAAGTTGCCTTCAGCTTTTGCCTGATCCTTGGCAAACTGTGGAGAAAGTAACATTATAATGGCAACACACTAATTGCCGTTCCAGTCAGTGTGAGCTGCAAGGACAGATGATATGTTTGTTCACAAAGGTTATTTTCAGAGCTTGTGAGTAATACATTGCTTGTGAATCAAAAGCTGGGAAATAGTGATAAAACACTGTAAAAGGAAAAAAAAAATTAAAAATCCAGCAATGACTTTAAAATGCTGTCAAATCAAATACAGTGCAGATGAGGAGGGAGAATGGGTTTATAATTTGCTATCTACATACTAATTAAGGCTTGATGTTTTTATAGTCTGAAGCCTTTCATGCTGATAGATCACAAGTTGTGTGTCAAAAAGTAATATAAAATTGTCTGAAGTCTCAAAATAAATCTCTTCAAACTGGAAGCTGTTCTCTTTTCATCTCCACATTATTTCACACACATTGCATCATGAAGTCTTCAGAACATTTAATCCTAATGAAGTTGAATAATCTCAGACATTTTAAGACACTCCAGCATTTTAGGATTTGTCTCAGAGACTGTGTTATTCAGGGAAGCAAGACAGTCCTGAACACTTTACCTCTCTTCCCCCACATGAAGTTCTATGAGTATTAAGATGTGGAACTAAATTAATTCCCAGCCCCCATTATGAGGGCAATGAAGTAAGTAAGTAGATCATGGGAAATGACTGATAAATTTTGTATCCTATTTCTTATTCTGCCACAGATTTCCTATGTGACTATAGACTGCCTTATCCTGTCTGTGCCTCATATTCACCTTCTGTGCCTGTAGATAACAGGTTTTTTCTCTCTTCATGGTAACGTGAATCTGAGTTCATTAATCTTTAGAAGTCACCTTGTCCTGCAAGAGTCACACTTGCTATGCATAGCTCACTCAGTAAACTCAGGAAGGGCTCACATGATTCTTTTTTCTTCTTCCCTGCACTTTTGAAGCCATTGATATTTCAGTGTTGGCTAAGATTTCCAAATGGCCAGGACAGCAGAAAAGCCCTCTCTCCTTCTCTTACTTGTGGCTGTGAGTGCCAGTGCCAACATTAAACCTTTTCCTTAAGCAAAGCTGTTTGAGAACTATGGACACAAAGAAGAGAAGGGGAGGCTTACCTTTTCAATTAACTCCCATAAATAAATACTAGATAACCACTACTGAGGAATACCTTTTCCAATTCATCTATTTGTTACAAAAAGTGCTCTACTGATGTGTATGAAAATTCTTTACACTAAATAGGAAAAGTGGTTTATGTCATGAACAAGGCAAGTCAAATGATGAGCGTACCACATATTGGAATGTCTGATTTGTGAAGAAAAATTGAAATACTTCCATTGACAAAAAATCCAAGTTTCATGGCTTACTGTGTTCCTGTGGTGGTATACCTGTAAGTGGTGCACCAGCTCAAATGAGAAAAAGCAAAGTGAAATTATGCTATTTCACTGTTCTCTTGCATTCAGATCAAAGCTTTAATATGCAGCCTCTGATTTGAATTATATTTTAAAAACTTTAAAGAAAAAGGCTTTTTCCCCTTAACTAGAAATGCTATTCTTCTTAGAAAAAAAGTGCTTTGAATGTGAAATGCACATGCCTTAAGGAAGAAACACAGGATTACTTTGTGCATGACCTATTACTACACCTGAGGACTTGAAGACTTGCAGGTAGGACTAATTGACTAATTGACCAGTAGAGGTTCCCACGGGAGCAGAACTTCCCTAATAATCACGCTTCAACTTGTACTGCAGTATGCACCTCACCTTAGTACTGACAATCCTAAATCTAAACACACAGAAGGCAATGCAGAAAAACAGTAAAGTGACACAGGCCAAGTGCACCTCTATTTTGATCTTTAATCTAGGTTATGGTCCTCTTCTTTTTGAAACCAGAGCTTCATGCAGCTGTTCTTACCAGTCCCTCCATCATTTGTACCTCATTCAACATAACTACACTTCATCCAACTGATACAACTTGATTTCATAATTTCAGTTCTGATAATTTCCAACATCTACTGATAGAGCCTGCACAGAAATTGTCATGATACATCTAAGGCACCTTAGATGTTAAAATAATGTTTTCTTTTCAAAGACTTGTCAGTGCACAATATCTTCTGGAAGATCATAAGGCACTACAGGGCCATTTAAATTATATATTAATTATACTCAAAGTGACTTAGCTCATTTTAAATACATATATAATGACGAAAGCATTTACATGAGTAAAGAACTTCAGTATGAAGATTTACCAGGAAACATAATCGTAACCAACGCAAATTTACATTGAGGTACAAAGTGGAAAATAAGACACAGGAAAAATCAACAGGGAATACAGATTTTTAACAAAAAAATTAACACATATTAGGTACTACTGTCCAAATTAACTGCAGCTGAGAGAGTGCTTCCCAAGCAGTAAAAGAATATTGTATGTGACAAGCAATTTGTGCAATTACTTCTAAATAATCCCACTTTGCAACAAGGCAGTGTGCATGTTTCTGAGAAGAAGATGAATAAAGGCTAAATTTCAGAAGTCATGTCATTCTGAAAAATTAGGTAGCATATGCCCTAGTTCTTGCAAAAAGTGACATGAAGTTATTTTGCTACTGATTTCCTATAACAGCATGACACTTCCTGCAACCACCACAGCCATGCCACACTGATTTTCCCTTGTATTGCAAAATGGAACCATATCTCTCTGAATCCTCTGAATGATATTTGCCTGCAGAGTGGACAGTTTCCTGCAACACATACTGGTAGAAGAGGAATATACTCTATGGATTGCAACAAGAGTATTAAATGTACATTTAGAAGAAAACAGACATTGCCTAGCAGGGTTCAGTTGGGCAAAAGAGTACCTTTTAATTCATATGGAAAGTGAAAGAACAGATTTACTTATTTTCTTAGGTACTTTGATGGTCTGGGTTTGTATGCCCAAGACACACATTCAAAATCTGAGTTAGAGTCAAGGCTAAATGTTTTTCTCAAGTGATCAAGATCTACAATGGACACCAGTTTTCAAGAATCCTCGGAAGCACCTAAAGAACTTTTCAAGGTGTCTGCAACAACCTGAGCAGTTAAAGCAAGAATCACATTTTCTATATAACATTTCAGACAGTTGCTTTGTGGTTTGTTTTATTTTTTTCTTATGAAGAAATCTATATCAACAAGCTAAACTTTTCCTGTTTTAATACTTGGAGAAAAGTTTTTCAGTCATTATTTCTATCACTTACTTCTATCTCACTATTCCTTTAGTCTATATGAAGCCTCACAATCTTTTTTTTTTTTCCTCCACAGATTCTCTCTTGTGTATTTAAATTGGACAAACTGCACAGTACATCTCTGACAGAGAAGTTGAACCTAAGCAGAAAAAGATCAAATCTTTTACAGTGTATTGATGCACAGGCAGGAGAGAGGGCTGTGGCCGTGTTCAATTCCTTGAAAGCATCATTATAGGCTTTCTCCTAGCCTGGGATCCCATTTACCAGGTACATACAGCCAACAGTTAATGCCAGCCAGCTGCATCACAGGCTCTTTTCACTCCATGACCACATGCCAGATATTGTTAGACAAATGCATCCAGAAAGCGAATCAGCAGCCAATTCTGCCAGTCCCACGCGCAGCACAGGAGGTAGCAGCTGTCCACAGCTGTCTCTGTTGGTCCCTACACACTTGAGGCAGTTTTGTGGCAAGGTCTCTCATTTAAACTTCTAGTCCAGGAGTATTGTTGCAGTACATAATTCAGGACTTGACCTTACAACCCAAAGTCCCACAGAGCTATGCTGGACCTTGTACATGCATAAAACCTGATGAGTTGGGAACATCTATCCAACACTCAACAGAGTGCAGTATGGCAACAACTGGAACAGTTCTGTGCTAAGGCAGAGCCTTGATGTCTTCAAACAATCTCTACAGAAACACACTGGTAGGAAAGGTTAAAAGGTGCACATGATATATACAAAGCTTGCTTTGTGCACTTTTTAATTCAACAAGTTTTGTTCTCTATCATCCCTCAACCACGGGACACCATGGAATCCAAAGAGAAATGCATTCTTTTTTTCTAGTTAAGCTAGCTGATGTCATAATACATATCATATGCATTTCCCTGGCATACTGATGGGAAAGATTGTGCATTTCATTCAGTATAGGTCAACTATTTAGCATTATGCAGAAACTGTCCTAACAATAGCATTAATATAATCTGCCAAGGCGCCTCTCATCTTCCCCAGCTTTTTATATTTGCCTGTTAGATATTTCTTTAATTTTAGGGATATGCATTTTGCAGGAGTACTAACATTTAACAGAATTCTTCTTATGGGAGCAAGGTGATGAAACCTTGAGAGGTTACTGAGGGATATGGTTCCTCTGAAATGTTGGTGCTGCAGCTGCTACTTCCAGATAAAGGGCAAGTTTGCCTGTAGGTTTCTGCCAGCAGTAGTTAACACAAATTCTGGCAAAGGCCCCAGTTTCTCTTCAAAGAAAAAGACAGAAGGGAGTTGGCACTGCTCAAAAAATGCTGCTACAAAGAGTACCTTTTCAAAAATATTTCATCAAATTTTGATTATATTTAATATATATACATACATCTGCCAAGGTTTTAAGTTTACACCATCAGCCTAATAGACAGACTCTAACTATGCAGAATAATATGGCAGAATAATATGGTGTGAGTCATCTATTTTCAGCCATTCTATTGTTTGGCTGCTTGAAACAAATATTTATGGGAAGGACAGAGAAGAATAGTCCAGATATGAAAAGAAGATATCATTACCTGAATGATGTTATTAATTTATAAATTTATCATAAAGATTTCTTACAAATTTTCTCTGTAAGTGATTATTCAAGCATCCATTTTAATGGAAAGGTAGCATGGACTATTTACTTCCTATCTTAGAGGCTATCAAGACAGAATCCTCTAATTTTTCCCACCTTTTTTTTTTTTTTAAACCCCAGAGAATGTTACATTGGAAGGTGTTGTTCTCAGAGTTTTATCATCTACTTCTATATTTAAACATCCTATACCTAGAGAGATTGTATTCTCTGTCTGTGCCTGCCTGCAATCTAATTTTCCTACAATGTAATTTTCCTGCTCCTCTTCCTTAGAAGTATATGGCAGAAACAGCAATGGCATGGGTGTGATGTGGTTGATTTGTTTGTTTGCTTGTTCTTAAAAGTACGTGTATGAATCCTGCTTGGTAGCCATCCCCTGAAAAACTTCACAGTTTTTAAAAATTCGTCCCATCTTTTCTAGTGCTTTTAGATTACTTCAATAACATCTAAATTACTGTTCCAGTGCCCAAACACCCTCTGGGTGAAAAAACCTTTTTCTTGTGTCTATTGTAAATTTCCCCTGGTACAACTTCAGGC
Organism: Pyrgilauda ruficollis; assembly: GCF_017590135.1. NCBI lineage: Eukaryota > Metazoa > Chordata > Aves > Passeriformes > Passeridae > Pyrgilauda > Pyrgilauda ruficollis. Next base: position 31,358 of record NW_024524890.1, read on the forward strand.
CATTCTCTTGGGTGCTGTCACTGGGCACCTGAGAGGAGAGATCAGTGTCTGCCCCTTCTCTACCCCTTTGTGAGCATGTTGAAGGCCCCAGTGAGGTCTCCTCGCAGTCTCCTCCAGGATGAACAGAGCAAGTGACCTCAGCTTCTCCTCCTATGCCTTCCCCTCTAGACCACTATCTTCATGACTCCTCTTTGGACACTCTTTAATAGCTTTATAACCTTTGCACATCAATACACCCAAAACTGCCCTCAGGACTCGAGGGGAGGCCACCCCATCCCAGAGCAGAGCAGGACAATCCCCTCCCTTTCCCATCTGGTGATGTGGTGCCTGATGCCCCTAGGACACACTTGGCCCTCCTGGTTGCCAGGGCACTGCTGGCTCACATCCAGTTTGCCATTGACCAGGACACCCAAGTCCCTCTCCTCAGTGCTGCTCTCCAGCCTCTCATTCTTCAGTCTGTCTGTACAGCCAGGGTTGCCCCATCCCAGGTCTAGAACCCAGTACTTGTCGTTGTTAAATTTCACCAAATTGGTGATTGTCCATCTCTCCAATTTGTTGAGGTCTATCCGCAGGGCCTCACCACCTCTGAGGGAGTCAGAAGCTCCTCCCTATTTTGTATCATCTGCAAACTTAGTGTACCTTCAAATCCTTTGTCCAAGTTATTTATGAAGATGTTGAAGAACACAGAACTTAAGATGGAGCCCTGTGGACCCTCACTAGTTACCATTCTTCTGATCTTGCAAGACTCAAACTCCAGCTTGACAATCACAATTTCTACTTTGGAAGCAACTATCATAAATAGTACCAGGTTATCATATTACCAGAAACTAATTTCTCAAGTATGTTAGCAGCCAGGAGCATTGTAGCTATTATGTCCACTTACAAGTTGTACTGACCTTGTACTGACCTTTAATCAAAGCAACAAAAAATAGGTTCTTACACTCATGTGACCCTTTTAAATTAATTATTTGGAATGGTGAAAAAAGCATACATGCATAATAAAGACAGGATTTCCATAAATATATTGAAAATAAGACTAGCCCAAGATTTCTGTTTAAGATAACTTCTATTTTGATTTGTGCTGGTTTATTTACATATGATTTTTCACATAATGCTCCTGTAAAGAAATTTTCTACAAGACAACTGTAATTATTCTGTGAATTAATGAAAGAAATCTAGAGAGAATAATAAGTAAGTTATGTCCTTTTTTTTCTCCTAAGATTGCAGTCCTTTTGTAGCTGCATAAAATTTTAACTTAAATGTGGTGGTTCATAGCTAACCTTGAAATACCTGGATACAAAATGTTTTTAAGTACTGTAAATTCAATGTATGCTCAAAAAGAAAAACTGTGAAATGTAAACATTATAGTGCTGATATTTTTATCTTCATCAATTCATGGAAGGGCAAATCTTAATTGGCAATTTATTAAAAAGAAAAAAAAAAAAAGAAATTAGGAATTTCCTATGTAAGGATTTCTGGAGGCTTGAATGCAAGTGTTGCAATGCCTGAAAATAGATTATTACTACACACTTACTAGAGAATCTTCATGCTGAGAGAGAAGGAAAAATTATGGCAGGTCAGAAGACTGTGAAACGTGTCCTCTCTTCTCCTACCCTCCCTTTAATTATTGTTAGCCTGTCACTTAGGTGCCATGGTATGATGAATAATAAAACAGGATCCAAGCTGCATTTCTCTCCAGGATTTATTCTTCCAAACCAAATACTGCCATCTTCAGGCAGACCATACTTCATGTTTACAAGTCCGAGGGTTTATTCGCTACTGAGGGGGTCATCACCTCAAACAAACAAAAAACTGGTTATTTTGAAGATCTTTCAGATTGATACCTTATAGGAAATAGGGAAGGGAATCTCCAAATTTTGCCTTCTACCTTTGGTTACCACTACTTAAACACAGCTAGATGTTATTTTGGGCAAAACATGAATGAAAATATTCAATTATTTCCCTTGTTGTAATGAGAGATAGACAGTTAAGATTATAGCCATACAAAGACCCTGACTGCTAAAAACTTCCAAGTATACATACTGTGCATTGTCAATACACAGGCAGGTCATTGTGGAAGAAGAATCTAAACTGTTGCAATTCAATGGATTGAAATTATGTGTCATATTTATACTTTTTTCCTTCCTGCAAAGTAGAACTTTAAGGTGACATTTGAGCATCAGATGATTATATCTGCAGAACAAATAAGAAAAGGCAAACTACCCCTGCAAACAGATAATTCAGAGTATATACTACCCAAATATTGATCAGAGTAGTGACATTAATCTTCCTTTTCCTCTTGATGTGCCCTGAAATTGAGATTTAGTCATGAGAATCACAGCTTCCATTCAACCATGAGAATCACATGAAGAATTAAATAATACAGTGGTTGCAATGAGGTCTATGACTTGCAAGATATCAATAAATAAGTAATAAGTTAAGTTGCATTTAAACACTGCTGATTTTGGCCAAGATAGAGTAAATTTTCTTCACAGTGGCCGGTATGGGACTGTTTTTGGGATTTGTGCTCAATACAGAGTTGATATTACAAAGATGTTTTAGTTATTGCTGAGCAGGGATTGCACAGTCAGGGCCCTTTCTGCTTTTCACACTGCCATGCTGGCAAAGTGCCTGGGGGTGTGAGGGTGGCTGGGAGGGAACATAGCCAGGACAGGTGACCCCAGACCGACCAAAGGAATATTCCAGACCATGTGACATCAGGCTCGGTGTATAAAGTGGGGAAAGGAGGGGATGTTTGGACTGATGATGTTTGTCTCCCAAGTCACCATTAGTGTGATGGGTTGTGCTCTGCTGGAAATGGCTGCACACCTGCTCAACAACTGGAAGCAGGAAATTCATTCCTTGGTTTGCTTCGCTTGGGTGCGTGGCTTTTGCTTTCCCTATTAAACTGTCTGCATCTCAATCCATGAGCTTTGTAGCTCTGATCCTTTTCAATTCTCTCCCTGATCCTGTTGGTGGGGCAGTTAGGAACTGTGTCCATGGGGCTGGGTTGCTGGTGGGGTTAAACCATGACAAACACCGAAACATATTTTTTGAAATTTCTTATTAGAGTACAAAATCAGGTACTTCTATTAATTTTTTTTTTTTTTTTCATAATGGGAACTGCTGTTGCTATCTTACTGTACTGGCAGGATACGGTGTTTGATAATACATAAATACTGTACTTAGTGCAAACACAATAGAACACCAGCCAAAAAAAAAATATCAAGAACAGCCAGCTCCTGACTGCCATTTTCAAATAAATATGCAAGTGAGTTAAAATTAGATAACTTTTTATATTCCTTACTATCCTATAAAGGAAAAGGATACTAAATCAGAATTTGACTAGACTCAAATTCTAGATTATATCCTTACGGATTCCATGATGTTTCACTTTTTGCTTGTGCTGTGTCTAAAATTGTAATCTGTGACTAGGTTTGAGCTCTGATTTCAGAGAACTCCTTACCTCATCTCTATGCTGGATATTTCTTCTTTCTTTTCATATGCAGCCTTAGTATTGAGAGAACTTATCCTTTAAAGTATTCCTCAAGTCCTCCAAAGAATCATTTTTTTCCAGAACAGTATCTTTAGCTTTATTATGTAATTCATCAAATATATAATGACTTCAGAAATCTTGCCAACTTTCCCACCAAATCCTCAAAAATACAAACCTCCAATACTGCACAGACTAAGAGCCTCTATTATGTTTTCCCAATAATGGCCATAAGGCATCAGTCCCCTTAAACTGTTTTATTTCTGGGCTTACTGCAAGAGGTAGCCTGTCTTACTGTTTTTCAAATGCATATTTAAAGCAGAGGCTGAAGGAAGTTAACTGCTCTCTCCTTTTTTATCTTTCCTCCCTTCCCCTTTTCCTTACTCTTATGCCTGAAGTTCCTTATCACTGCTCATCCAGTGCAGCACGGTGGACACTCTCTCTCTCTTTATCGTTGTGAGCAACCACATATTCTTCTCTGTGCCAAATTCAGCCAGGAGGAAGGCTATCTTCTCCATCTCCAATACTCCACCTGTGCAGAAGTGAGAATAATCCAGGGACTGGGTTAACCTAATCCAGTATTTTAGCTGACAAGATCTACTCTACACTAACAATACCTTACTGTTCCATATTGGTGCCACTTTTGAGCTTGCTAAAAATTGTAGGTCTTCAGGAATGAAGAACTGAGGAACCTCCATTCATACCCACATAGACCAAGGGCACTATCCAGGTGCCACCCCAGCCAGCAGCTGAACCCCACACAGCCCCTCACTCACTGCTCCCTGTGGGATGGGGGAGAGAATCAGATGGGTAATGCTGAGAAAACTCTTGAGTACAGATAAAAACAGTTTAATAGGTAAATGTACAAGCAAAGCAAAACAAGGAATTTATTCCCTTCCCATGGGCAAGCCATTCCCAGGAAAGCAAGGCTCCATCACATAATGGTGACTTGGGAGGAAAATGCCACCCCTCTGAATGTTCCTCTTGTCTCCCTTCATCTTTCCCCCACTTCACTGCTGAATGTGATGTCATCTGGTCTGGAGTATCCTGCCCCTGCTGAGTCCCATCCCAATTCCTTCCTTGTTCACTGGTAGGATGGAGAGAGAAGCAGAAAAAGCCTTTGGATCTCTGCAAGCCTTTCTCAGCAAAAACCAAAATATCCATGTACTGTTTCAGTCACCAATCAAAACACAGCCCCTTACAAACTACTGTGAAGAAATTTAAGTATATTTCAGCTAAAACAAGCACAAATCGTGAAACAACTAGGATTTTACAAAAGAACTTGAAATCTGTTTCTATACTCAACATGGAAACTCTTATTTCCTTCCATCTATTTCATAATGACATTCCTAACACACCACTTCAAAGCTACTGATGCTAAGCAAGCAAAGCTATGCAAAGGGAATAAACTAAACCACATAGCGTTATAACTTTATAACTCAATGAAACTAATTCTATGTTAAACTTACTTTTTAAGTTAACTAACTACTATCTCTCAACATTGGCAATATGGCCAAAGATTACAGACTCAGTTTTCTAAAGGTCAGTCCTGAAATACAGATGAACTTGCACTTAAAGGGGTATCAGGACTAGATACAACACGGTAACTTAAAAATTTCTTGTGGCCCCTTGCAGCTCAAACTTAAATATCATACCTACCTTGGCTCACCAGTCTTTGTGGCCTATTTAAATATGCACAGAGATAACAATGAAAAGTGTCATAATGTACTGCTATGTGTGTAATAAACCCTTACTATCATAAATGGAGGGGATTTTACTGGTTAATTCCAAGACTACATTGTAGTAGCTTTCAGGCATCTCAGATTACTGGTTTTTTGACTTCTAATTTCATGAAATATAAGTAGTGCTAATGAAGAAATGAACTGTTAGTTACATCTGTCTTCTGACATTATGTAGTGAAGATTTCACAGCTGATATTTGGTCATGTAATATTTCATTCTGCTTTTACTCTACAATAGGTGGTTACTATGCTTGCCTTTCATGAAGCAACAGTGACGCTCAGTGTTAAAACGCTTGCATAGACCGGAAGCACCCTCTGCTTCTCTGTATTTCTCATCATTCATTTAAATCTCATTTAAATTACCATAGTAATTTAAAATTTGTTTAGCTCTTGCAGGTTGTTAGAAAAAAAAAAAAACAGTGTACCATCTTGAAAAATAAGCTAAACTCTCCCTCTATGTTTGTATCTAAAAAGTTATGCCTAGATTATAAAAAAAAAAACCAAAAAACAACAAAACAAAACCCAAAGCTTTGTTATGGTACTTACAAAATTCTGTTTTTGAATGAGATCTTGATTAGACTGGATTGCAAGGTTCAGAAATTGAAGCAGGTGGTGTTTTGGGAGAAGTATGTTTCGACTTCAGATGGAAGGCTGAAAACAATAGAAATAATTTCTCCTTTTGCCTACAGATATTGCAAATCTTGGGGGAACTTTGAAGATCTAGTTGAAGCAGCTAGACATAAATGTGTAGGTTTAGGTAATAAAGACATTTGTGAACAACTGGGATGTGGTAAAGTTTTGCCTCTGGTCACAGCTGGTGAAGCCCTGTCCTGCCCTGCCTGCTGCCCTGACCCCCATGGCACTCTGACAGCATAATTGCCTTGGAACTTGTCTACTACAATGATAAAAATTTTATACATGCAGCAACTTCAGAAATTCTGTAACTTCTGATACACATTATGTCTGCTATTGATGACCCAGTTGTACAAAGCAATTCTTAAGATACCAGCGGCGTAAAAATCTCTTGTTATAACCAGGTGACCACCAGGGGGCGGAGAGAAAGGTTGTGGTCTGCCTGGACTTCAGCAAAGCCTTTGATCTCCCCAGAAAAGCTGCAGCCCAGGGCTTGGACAGGAGCACTCTTTGCTGGGTTAAAAACTGTTTGGATGGCCAGGCCCAGAAAATGGTGGTGAATGGTGCTGGATCTGGCTGGCCTCTTGTCACTGGTGCTATTCCCCAGGATCAGTGCTTGGCCCAGTTCTGTTTAGTATCTTCACTGATGATCTGGATGAGGGGATTGAATCTACCATTAGCAAATTCTTGGACAACACAAATTTGGGCGGGTGTGTTGGTCTGCTACAAGGCAGGAAGTCTCTGCAGAGGGATCTGAAAAGCTGGATTGATGGGTTGAGGCCAGTGGTCTGAGGTTCAACAAGACCACAAAAACCCCTGCATTGCTGCAGGCTGGGTCAGAGCTGCCTGTTTGTAAAGCGTCTGGGGGTGATCGTTGACAGCAGCTGGACATGACCCAGCTGTGCCCATGTGGCCAAGAAGGCCCAAGGACATCTTGGCCTGTGTCAGCAACAATCCCCTCCCAGCAGAACAGGGCAGTGACCATCCTCTTGTGCTGGGCACTGGTGAGACCACACCTCGAGCATTGTGTCCAGCTCTGGGTTCCTCCATTCAAGGAAGGACATTGAGGGGCTGGAGCATGTCCAGACAAGGGAAAAAAGCTGGCAAAGGGTCTTGAGCACAAGTCTGATTACAAGCAGGTGAAGAATATAGGTGCATTTAGCCTGGAAAAAAGGAGGCCTGGGGGGGTACCTCATCTGTCCCTGCAATTCCCTGACCCGAGGCTGTAGCAGGAGGAATCTCTTTTCCAAAGGAACCAGTTACAGGACAAGAGGACATAGTCTTAAGCTGCTTCAGGGGAGATTTAGACTGGACACTAGGAAGAATTTCTTCACAGAAAGGGTGATTAGACCTTGGAATGAGCTGTCCAGACAGGTGGTGGAGTCACTATTCCTGGAGGTTTTTAAGGGAAAGCTGGATGTGACACTTAGTGCCATGGTCTAGTTGATATAGTGGCGTTTGGTAAAAAGTTGGATTTGATGATTTCACAGGTCTTTTCCAAACTAATGGATTCTGTGATTGTGTAATCTACTTGAAGGGAAAATTCTATAATCATACCAAATATACTTAAAACAAACACACTTGTTGTGGTTTAACCTTAGCTGGCAACTAAGAAATACACAGCTGCTTAGTTCCTCTCACTCCCCCATCCTAGTGGGTAGGGAAAGAAATGGAAGTGTAAAACTGAGAAACAAACTCAGCCCTCATGGGCTGAGGTAACTAACAGCAGTTTAATAAGTTATAGTAGTAGCAATAATGAATTGCAAGGAAAACACAAAAATGAAGACAAAACAAGGAAATAAGAAATAAAACTCAAGAAAAGCAAGTGATTAAAATGAAAAAAAGAACAGCTGCAGTTATACCACGTCAGTTGTTTTGGCACCCAGTGTACTGCATGAAGGGTTGAAATAATGGCAGATTTGACTGAATGTGCTGCAACGAATTTGTAGCTGTTACTGCTATTTAGCTATTAATTGGCAGGCTACTGTGCTTGCCATGGGGCTTGTTTTCCTGTCTGTCTGTTGGAACCCAGCGCTTGTTAGTGGCTGTTCTGACTTTGCTGCTGGCTGCTCTGCTGGTCACCTCAGCATGTTGTACCTGGAACATTTTGGTGACAGCCATGGCAAAGTGCCTGGGCTGGAGGGTGCCCAGGGCAATCAGTGCTCCTGTGCTGCCATACTGGGCAGGCTGGAACTCCAATGTGAACTTGAGTGTAAGAGACTGTGATCTGTGGAGGAGTCCGCTGTAGAGCACAGAACCACTGACAGCCCATGGAGGATCCCATGCCGGGGCAGGTGGATGTCCAAAGGCACAGGTGATCCCATCAGAATTCTGTTATGGAGCAGGCTCCTAGCATGAACTCTGGACTCATGGAAGGGCTCCACTCTGGAGGGGTTCTTGAAGTACTGCAGACTGTGTGGGAAGGAAACACATTGGAGAAGTTGAAGGCAGCCAGCATTTATTCTGAGTTCAGATTGGTTTGAAGATTTGACTTGGATTTTCATCTTCTTTTAATGTTGTTTTTGTTTTTCCTTACTGAAATAAAATTTTGAGTCAGTGGGAGGAGGGAGTGCGTGAGCCACCATTGGCAGGCAGCTGGGACAGGCACAAACCAATGGCTAAGGCACAAAGAGTGAATTTATGTCCATTATGCTAACTGGAGGAGTTCTGAAGCAACACTTGGGCTACACAAGTGCAGAGAAGGCACTGTTAAACTCAGTCCATATACGAGGATGACTAGTCTGCTGTTCACACAGTCTTACCAAGACTTACTCCCAGCTGTCTTCTGCTTTTCAACCCATTCTCCCAAAAGAGCAGAAAAGGCCTTGCCAATTTTTTTGCTAAGATTTGCTGTGGTTTATATTGATTAAGCTCATTGAAGTATAAATCCAAACACAGTATTCTATTGCTCTGCTTTTATCCAAAGGCATATTTAGTACTTTTCTCATAGGAAACATTTTTACAGAGCTGCTGAAGACTAATAATAGAGGTAGCAAACAAAAATAATAGCAGCATGGGTATTTTAATCCTAACACAACTCGTCCCTGGGCAAAAGGCCAAAACACGTGCTACACAATATAAAATACTGTGCATTTCTTTTCCTGCCCTTTGTTGTTTAATATTAGTACTGAGTCATATATACTCTAGCTATAACTTGCCTTCTCCTTCCCCAGACACCTTTTACTAAGGACAAAATTGCACATATATTTAAACTACATATCTAAGACTATATAGCTACATCAACTGTTTAGAACTGAATGTTGAAACAAATTGCTTTTGCTAGGCACTAAGCAGAGTCTTAATTAAAGCAGTGCAGCCTCCAGCAAGTATTTACAAACCAGGGCACCTCTACTGAGGTTCAACACTCTGCAGTTAGAGATGAGTGTCTGCAGGAGGGCATAGGGGGTCAGAGGTCCCATATGAGCCCTGTTTTGAGAGGTACAATGAATTAAAACAGCATAAAACAAGTATTTTCTGGAAAGTGCTGGTGGAAAGATGATGTTGACAGAAGAGACTTGGAAGACTGCTCTTGGTGGTCTCTAAGCTTGTGTTGCTTTGCCGCTGCAAAACCTCAGCCACTGTCCTACATATAATCTGAGACCAATAGGAAAGGGTCTTCTCACATTTGCCTACAAAGTGTGTTGGTTACTCTGGGTCTGGATTGAAAGTACTTGAGACAGTAGTTCATGTTTGGACAAAGGTGTTTATTATTTCTTACCAGTAAAACACTCACTACTGTGAGTTCAGCAGCTTTTCATTACAAGGCACAAGATGGCTAACAATCTCTTGTTACATAAGGTCTTTTAAGACTAAACTATCCAATTAAAAACAGACACCTAGATGATTTTCCCTTTTAACCCAGTAACTGATCCCAAAGAGCCTGCAATGCGGACTTTTCTGCCCAATTACAAAATGCCACCCAAACCCATAAAGAGGAAGGAAGAAGCATGAAGAAGAAACCCAGGATGACACCCTGTACCCTTCATCTTGCTTCCATCCACAACATACTAAAAATCCCAAAACCTAAATTTCTCACCAAGTGATACACCTACACTGCTCTCTATAATCTATGTCACACTTTTGTGGATTCTAGTCTGTCTTGAACTCTAGGAATCTTTCTCCATGAATGAAGGTCAAAGTCAGTGCTCCCCTGGGGGTCAGGGCACCCCACAGCAGAGAGAGAAATATTCTTGGTGCTCTGGGTTTCCACAAAAGTGTAGCACAAAAAAATTGTTTATCAGTTCCTAAAAAATATGCACATATTTTATATGTCTTATGTGTATATATATGTAAGGCAATGACCTAAGGGTCCAGCAGATGCCAAAAAGATGATGGTGGGTCTGGAGCATCTCTCTTGTAAGGAGAGACTGCAGGAGCTGGGCCCGTTTAGTTCGGAGAAAAGTGAAAGGACTCTCAGCAACGTGTATAAATATTTTCAAGGCTGGTGCCAACAGGATGGTCCAGACTCTTTTCAGCGCTGCCCAATGACATGACAAGGGGTAGTATAACTAAACTAAACTATAACTAGTATAAATAAAACACAGTAAGTTCCACCTCAAAAAGAACGCCACGTTGAGCGTGGCAGAGCACTAGAACAGGTGAGCCGTGGCGTCTCCCTTTCTGAGGACATTCCAAACCCACCTGGACGCCTTCCTGTGTTACCTGATCCAGGTGACCCTGTCTTGGCAGGAGGGTAGGTCGAGATGATCTCCAGAGGTGCCTTCCAACCCCTAACGATTCTGTGGTAATGCATACACGCACATATTACAGGCGTATGTGCCGTAGGCGGTCTGTAGAGCCGCGTTCACACAGTGAGCGCACCGATGTGACACAGGGCGGGCACACGGCAGGCACACACCCGCACGACCCTCCCCGGGCCCAGCAGGGCCGCTGGCGGCAGCAGCGCCGGCCCACGGAGCGCCGCCCCTGCTCCCCGGGGGAGGTCAGGCCGGCGGTAGCGGAAGCTTCTCCCTCCCTCCCGGCGTCCCGGAACAAGCCCCGCCGTCGCCACCGCCTCCTGCCCCGGCCCGCCGGCAGCATGTCAGCTCCCGGCGCCGCCTCCCGCAGGTGACACCCGCCCTTCCGCTGCCGCTGCTTCCCCTCCTATATGGGCCACCTGCTCTCAAAGGAGGCAAGGAGCCTAAGCCGGGATCGCCGCCGCCCACGGGGGAAAGCGCCTCCGCCGCGCAGCAGGAGCTGCTTACTGCGCGGGCCCTGCATGCTCTGCTTCATCGTGCACGGCGCCAGCCCGCCCGCCCCGGAGCAGCCGCTGCCCGCCGGGGACCCGCTGCTTCCGCCGCCGCCGCCGCCTTACGTGTCGCTGACCGCCGCGGAGCAGCGCGTCGCCCGCCGCCTCCTGCGCCTGGCGCCCGCCGCCTGGGAACCTCCGGGCCACTGCCAGCGCCTCTTCGTCTCCGGCCTGCTGCCCTCGCCGGTGCTGGGCCTCCTGGGGCCGCCCGGCGAGGTCTCCTCCGAGATGGTGTGCAAGCGCAAGGGGGCCGGGCTGCCCGCCTGCCCGCCCTGCAAGCAGCCGCGCTGCGCCGCCGCTGAGCCCGAGCCCGGCGCCTGCCAGTGCCCGGCGGAGCCGCAGCTGCTCGCCCTGCCCGGCGTCGCGGGGGAGAGCGGCGGGGGCACCGCCGGGCTGAGTGGCGGGGGACAGCCCGCCTCGCCACCGCCTCCCGCGGCTCAGGACGAGAAGGAGCAGGGCCGGGAGGAGGAGAAGGAGCGAGGCGGCGAGGCGGGCTGCGAGGAGCCGCTGGAGTACCCCGGCGACAGCTGCCGGGAGTTGCAGCCGCCACCCACCCCGGATATAAACCAGCTGCCGCCTTCCATCCTCCTCAAGGTGGGTCGGGATGGGGGATTGGACGGGCCAGCCCTCTCCTTGAGGATCTGGGAAGGGGCTGTGCCAGCACCCGAGGTGCCGGTGTCGCCGAGCGGACTCAGTGCAGGGGGAAGCCGGAGGAGGCCGGGCCAGCTCAGAGCTGGCTTAGGGCCTGGCTTTTGGAGACGGATAGGGTTCTGGGATGTTGTTTGTGTCCCGTTCCACGACTTCCTTTGTTTGGCGTTGGAAACGACGTTGTGAGGCATTACCTGGAGATGCAGACACACAGCTCCAGAAGCTGTCTCATAAATGTTTTGACTGTACCCGTTAACTTCGTAAGGTGGCCTTTTTTACAAGTCGACTTTTACTTGCATCACTGGTGTAGTACTGGACAAGGGGGCATGTCACTGTATTTGGTGCTTCCCTGGGTGTTGGAGCTACATAGACAAGTTTTCAGTGTTGATTATTAAACAGTTTGTATTGATGTGTATTGTGGATCAATTTTGGCCTTAGTAGTTCCACAGTGTTTGCAGCCTTCTTGAATTACATGCTTTCATAACCTCTTACGCTGTATACCCAAGGAACAGTCTCACTTCTGTCCCTTTTGCTCTCTTTCTGTTCCTTTAATACTGTTCTCCTTTGGAACCACTTTCCATTTTTAAGCTACTCTTTTGACCCCTGTATGACTTTCTTCAACTAAACATCAGCTAAAAAGAGGAGTCTAGGTGGAACTGAGCCAGTGATGTTTTCCATAGTCTGATGTGAGTGTGCCTTTAAATTTTGGGAATAAGTTTTCAGGATTGCAGGAGTTTCTCAGAGGTCAGATGGCTGAACTTAAAGCATGATATAGTAATGGAGGAGTGAGAGGCATTACTCTTGCTGTTCATATTTTGCTAGTTGTACATCCAGTGTAGAATGTACTTCCTTTACTCTTTTGTTGTCAAACAGTAATAACCTACTTACCTGTCTGTCTTGCATTTAACACTAGTTCTGTGGGGGGTTTAGTTGGTTTGAGGGTTTTTTGTTGTTGTTGTTTGTTTTGTCTGGTTTTTTTTAATACTCATAAGTGTGTTAGCAATGATAAGCATGTTTTATAGTTGTGCAATGCAAATTAATTCTAGGCAAATAAAAATTCATGAGCTATCATCTGAATTAGTTTCATATGTGATTACAAAATTGAAACTTTGTCTTGTAGTTCTTCTAGAAGGGAATCCATTTGTTTGCCACTGTTTTTGGAAGATAACTCTTTTCTTTGATATTTGGTTTTAGGATTTGAAACTGGACTCATCTGATTGGTGTAGCTGAAGTACTTTTTGATCAATGGCATGAATACTTTTCTGTTGTTACTTTTAGTACTCAGTTTCACTTTTTTTATATCTATCTATAACTGTGCCATAACTTTAATAGTGAAAGATGTTATGTCCATCTTACCTGTGGACTAGTTTAAATGTTGTTTAATGTTTATTTCATTCTTACCCTTGTGGGGGTTTTGTGTTTGGTTGCTTTTTTTTTTTACAAACAAGGGATTTTGTTTTAACCCCAGGCAGCCACTCACACACTACATCCACAGACTGGCTGAGTGGAGAATTCAGGGGAAAAAAATGTACTTTGTGAGTTGTGATAGGAGCAGTTTAATAACTGATGAAAAATAAATTATGCTACTAACAATGTTTGTATAAAAAGGAGAGCAAGAAAGAGAGATCCAGGTGATGCACAAAACATTTGTTTTGTACCAGCTACAAAGCACTGTTACCAGCAGCTGGGAAGAATTTTATCCTAGCTGAAATCAGGGCAGGCATCTACCTTCCTCAGTGATTTTGTCTCTACAGTTGTCCTGTAGTCAGTTCCTTCTGCAGTGTCTGAAAAAATAGGCCATTGTTTACAGCATTGTGGTAGGAGCCAACCTACTCACCCCCAAATTTGCCCTTCAGTCCATAGCTGTAATAATGAGTTGGGTTTGTGGTTTTGGGTTTTTTGAGATTATATATATATATGTACACAAGATATGTGTATCTTTATCTATATATCTGTCTCTTAACTATTCCATTGTTTTGGGTTTTTTGGTTGCTTCGAAAATATACTACTCTGTTATGGTACTTTTAACTTCACATGTCCAACCAGGTGTCCTGTCAACTGGATTTACATTTGCCTTCTTATGATGGATTTTGATACAGATAGAATATCCTAAATATAATCCTTTTTCCAAAGGTGTCATTTATTATGAGAAGGTGGAAGACAAATATACCCAAAATCTTTACTGAGCTTTTTACAGTAGGTGTAGGACACACAAACCTTAATACAAAGACAAGAGATTTCATCCTGGGAAACATCAGGAGACAGATCCTGATGGGTTTTTTTCTTGATTTCCATGTCTGTGACTTTCTGATACAGTGGTGCTGGTGCAGGAATGGCTGTCACCAGTGTCTGTAGGTGGCCTCAAGACAAGCCCAAAGAAATATGTCAGAAACTCTTTTATGAGGAGCTTGCCACTTTGTCTGCTCAGGTGCTGTTTAGCTGTTACAGTGATTCAGTCTCCTCTAAGCCAAGGGTTTGGGATGGGTGGAAGGATTTGTCAGACTGAAGCTGGCCAGCAGATCATTTGATAGGCCCTGCTGGATTGGGAGGTTCATGGTGCAGTGTGCCAGTTGATCCTGTTTCCCTGGCTGGTGAAGAGGTATTCTGGTCAATATGAAGTGATGAAAGAATGGTGCTTCCACAGTCAGGGTTTTGTGTTTTGCTTTTCATTTTGCTGCTGAAACATGTATGAGAAAGGAATGTAATACAGTGGGAAAAATGTCATCTTTAGTCTTGGTAGGGTGATTATCTTTGACTAGAGGATAATTTAAAGCCATTCTCTTTAAAACTCGAGGAGAATTAAGGAATCAGTCAGCTATAGATAGCTTGACTGTGTCCTAGATATGTGTGAATGAAAAAAAAAAAAAAAAGCTGTTTCTAAGCACTTCAGAAAATTACAAAATCTGCTGCATACTAAGTTCTGAAAACTTTGAGCTGTATGTCACAAATTTGTGCCTATTGAAGAGTCACTGCTGCTTATTCCTGGAAAATAAAAGAGAAAAATAAATCTTCCTGTTGTGTCTAACCTCTTTGCAGTGCTGCTGTTTAATCAAAAAAGGTGTAAAATGGTCTGCAGGCTGAGCCATGAACTTACGAGAGAATGCCAGTTCAAACACTTCAGATTTCCTTTTGAGGTATATTAACAGGAGTTCTGCATGTAAAACACAGAAAGGAAATTCTCTCCTGTGCTTGGTGCTTTTAAAGCCTCTGTTAGAGTACTGCAGTAGGTTGTGGGCACTGGGATCTCTTTGGGGAATACACACACAAGTGTGAGAGGCATCAGAGATGAGCTAGAAGTCATGAAAAATATGGCCTATTGCAGTTGTTGGAAGATTCTGGACAAACTGAATGACAGTTGTTCAGAAAGAAGACTGAGATGCAATCTTTAGTTAAGAGAAAATTGAGAGAAAGTTCAACTGTGTTCCTGTCCCTTGTTGAATAGAAGGAAATAATAAGCTTAATTTGGGTGAGATACTTTAATGTTCTTTCACTGTGTCATTTTGCAGGCCTTGGCAACAGTGGTTTCCTGTCTATGGTTATGTGACTGATGCCTAGAAAGGCTGATCAGGAACAGAGACTAAACAGAGCTAAATGGACAAAATAGGTATTTATTGAAAGGCCTTAAAAGAGTACACCTTGGGCAGCACAAGAGGCTGGTGAGGACTATACCCAAGTTGAATCCAAGATGGATGCCGGTCACAAGTTTTTACACTTTTATAAGTTTGGATTCATTACATACTGGGTTCAGTTGTCCAGTTACAGCTCCAGGTCATGAAGTCTCAACCCCCTGTCTTGCCCCCTTCTCTCCACTGTTGTTTATGCTTTTTGGGTAATGGTTGTCCTTGATTCTGTAGCTGGGAAGGGATTGTTTTGGCTGACTACCCTGTGAAGAGAACTTACTAACACCTAATAGGAAGTTTCAGAGTTACATACCAGGCAGCAGAGAATCTGAAAAATATAAAAGCTAAAACCCAAGGTATCATGACAAATTAGGATTTCTATTTATTGATTCTTTTTTTTAACATCAAGGGGAATGCCCTTATCAGGAATGTTTGGGGTATGCTTGAAATTGCTTCAAAACAAGAGGGTCTAGAATAGATGATGTATTCTTTTTGAAGTCCTCTTTCTCAGCTTGCTGATCTTATTTTTATAAAGCATGAACATGTGCTTATACCACTGACCCTGCCAGTTTTGGCTTAGAGCTAGTGCACTATAAAGGGAAGATAAGTGTGTGTGTGAGCATATATGTGGGTATGTATTTAATGTAGGGTTTTCATAAGTGTATTGTTACTGTTATTTGAAGCACTATTGACTCCTTTTCTCTTTCCTCAATGCTTTTTACTTATTTTTCTCATTCTTCCCTTGTTGAAATAAGTTACAGGTTTTATTTTGTTGCAATGATAACATGTTTTTTATAATAATGTTGATTGAAACAAAATGCATTGCTGCTGTCATTAAACTGCTAGCACTGAATTTAAAATAATCTGAGTGATGTGAAGTGGGTTTGATAGACTAGAGATAGACCTTTAATTTTGTCTTCTGATTTTATGAATTTATACCTGAAAAGACTGCATGTGCATTTTATAGTTGCACTGTGATTTTCTTTTTTTAATTTTTTTTTTTTAATTCCTTTTGGCTAGTCAGGAGGAAGAGGCGTCAAAATACATCATTTGTATTGGACTTTATCTGCGAGGTCATTGAGTCACTTTTGTAATACTAGCTTTCTTTCCTATTTATGCTGGTGTTCCAGCATATTATCCTGTCTAAAGTTCATGCTGAATCTTACTTTTAAGTGTAGCACTAAGAGACATGGAATGGGCTTTAAGCCTTTGTACTGATGCTGGGAGGTAAAATGTCCATTAATTTCCCTATTAATTTGCCTGAACTCATTTTTCTTCAGCAGTGCTCAGCACAGCCATGTGGTTTGTTATGGATTTGTTTTGGTTTTTTGGCTTCTTGACTGTTTTTTGTTTTTCCCATGAAGCTTACTGTTACCCTGTGATTCCAGTGGGGAAATGAACTTGTCTGAGGTTCACTGTGGTATTACTGAGCTTCTGGAATGCAGTTGAGGGGAGCAATTGTGAAGGGAAGGGTGCCAGTAGACTAGTAACTAAATGCTCATTATCTCAATGATAAATTTCTGAAAGATGTTGTGAATTTTATAATTCATTGCAGAATTACAAAAACAGTTGTTTTCCTTTGCAGAGGTGTGTTTGAAAAGGTGTTTTTTGTTCAAGCATGTAGGTTTTAACATCACAGAATGAGCTATGCGATGAAGGAGAAATGCTGTGGAATGAAATTTCTGGTGTCTTTGACAGGGATAGGTGCCTTAACACTCATGGTCAGTAAAAGTTTCCCTGATGTTGTTTAGGTGTTGTTTTGGCTTGTTCAGCATCTCCAAACCAACATATTATTGCATGGAGAAAATGAAGAGATTACAAATTGTGCAGTGTTGGAATGTAAAGTAAATTAAATGTAACATGTGCTTTCATTTCCAAATAATTTATTTGTTTATTTTGTTTAGTTTACCTAACCCATGTTTGATCTTTCACAGATTTTGCTTTGTTTTAATGTCTTTGTTTTTAAACTGACATGGTCATTCAGAAGTACTACCTGGTGTCTTTTAGCGAGGACAGTTTGGTTTCTGAGAGTAAAAACATGGTGAGCTTCTGCAAGTAAAGCTACTCTGTGTGTTGGTCAGGACTCTTCCTTTCCATTAGGAGGACAGGCATTTCTTACAGACAGAAGCTAATATTGTGGTTTACCTTGAAGCTAAGGCAGTCTGTGAGTAAGTGGCTGGTAAGGTCAGTGTCTGTCTCCTTTTGTAACTTCTGGCTGTGTGTTCCTGCCACTGGCTTTGTGCTCTGTAGAGTGATTGTGCAATTGCTGGGGGAGTAAATTCATCTGGCTAATCTGACACCAATCTAATATTGCAAAACTTTTCCTTAGAATCAGCTGCCTGAAAGGACTTTCTCTAAGCACAGTCACTAAATTCAGTGCTAAAATTCAAATGACTTGAAGTAGGGGACTGGTAAACGGTTGCTATGAATAGCAACTTGCCAAGAGAATCCTGGCTGTGATGTGAACTCACATCATCACTTTCCCTGGCTGGCACATTTTTCTTAATCACAAGGACGGTTTGAACTTGATTTCCTTCATGGGTGTACTGAGGCTCCTTTCAGATGTGTGTGAGTTCAATGCTCACATCTCTTTCATAAACTCAGAATTATTTGTATTTGCCTTGTTCTTTTCAAGTTATGCGTGAGCAAAGTGAAGAAATATCTTGAAAACAAAGGACATACTTGTTCTTCCTTCCTATTCTCTTACGTATGATTCTTGAGTTTTCTGAAACAGAATGAAGCAGCCTTTAATAAACATAAATCTTAATCCGGTAGTTTAACTGCTCTATGCCTGCAATTAGCAAATATTGTGTTTTACTGTTCATAGTAAAATGTCATGTGTTAAGCTTGTTTTTTTGTCAAATGGTACTTGAGAAATATTTTTGTTAAAGAAGTTGTAGTTAGTTGCTGAAAAAATTGATGAAACAAATGAGCTGTTTTCCAAGAATGAGTGTTTCAAGTTACTTAGGCACCATGAAATGTTTGAGTGTACATTTTATTGTTCCTTTGTTGTTAATTTCTTAAGATTTTTGGTCTCAAACAAATCTACCTGATGCAGTGTAATGAAAACAATTTTATAGGTACCTGTTCTTGAATACAAAGGTTTCTTATTGATAGAGGAGAGCTTCATTCAGAGAAATGAAATTATTTCTTTCATATGAAAATGCTGGACAGAAATAGGGGGTGTAGATTGACCTTCTACAGTCCCTTCTGCTGTGGGGCCTGTATTTTGTTCATGTCCATAGAAGTATACCTGTTTTTTAACATTAGCAGTATCTTTTAAAGAATGGTATTAGCAATCAGCTGAATTCTCTTGCATCTTTTCCTGTGGCAAAAGTTTCTTTAGAATATGCAATCAATAATTCTAACTCCTTGATTATGTTTTTTAATTTTTTTTAGATTGAGATTGTCTTTTGATAAGTTAAAATTATTTCTTGAATTATGGTCATGTTTATATTTGATCTTGGTGATGTGAATTACTTCTTAGAAAACTTCATGCTGAGGATATTGTGTTAGCAACCACATAAACAATTTTCTACTACCAAACTTCCATTCATAGTAACTTTAATGGATATGGTTGACTTTTCATGATATCCTTTGATTAAAAGTGTAAGTTTTTTTCTTCACTTCATTCACTTTGTGGAACTTTATTTAAGGCCAAAACTACCAAATATTTAAAGACACACTAAATAAATTTAGTACATGGATTCCTGACTTTTTAAAACTGATCTTTATTATATTTTAAAAATATATTTATAGGATGCTTGTGGTGTTTTTTGTTTTCCTGTTTTGTTTTTTTTTTTTTCTCCTCTGTTTCTGCTGAAATACTTTTAACATTTCACACAAGTGTTCAAAATAGTCTTTTTTGAATGTACAGGCTGAACTCTCTAGCATACATTTAATATAGAAACAGTGGGGAACTGTTGAGGGTGTAGTGTCTGAGGTCCATTATGTAAGGACTTAGTGGTAATTAGAAAATGACCCACAATAACTTTATTCTAGTTTTTCTGGTTGGACCCTTCACTAATATTAATCAGCATTTGCTTTCTCCCTTTCTCATCCATTGTCTTGCAAAATATTCTAAAAAGTTGAAGAAAACGCGAAAACTTCATCAGGCACTTTTTTGGTGGTCTGAATTGTGCTGTGCAAGGACTTGGTTTAGCTGATTTAAAATCAATTGGACATCACCTGATTCAGAATGGTGGATTGATTCAAGTGGGGTATGGTGGAATTAGCTGTGTTTTGTTGTTTAAAGGTAAAACAGTGTGGCTTTTCTCTTGTAAAGGATTTATGTGGGTGTATCTATCAATATAAAATTAGACTGTTTGAATTGAGTGAAGCAGATTGAATGTGATTTGGCTGAAAACTTCCTGTATCTGTTAGTTGATTTTTGCTGTCATAGGCATTGCATTTTTGTATTTTCTTTTGACGTAGGATCACTTAGGTTGGAAAACATCTCTAAGATCATTAAATCCAACCATTAACCTGGTACTGTCAAGTCCACCAATAACCCATGCCCCCAAGTGCCACATCTACATGTCTTTTAAATACCTTCAGGGATGGTGCCTCCACCACTGCCTTGGGCAGCCTGTTCCAGTGCTGGATAATCCTTTCAGTGAATAAATTTTTCCATTATTCAGTGAATAAATTTTTTTTAGTTTCTAAACTAAACCTCCCCTGCCTCAGCTTGTGGCCATTTCTTGTTGTCCTGTCAGTTTTTGCCTGGGAGAAGACCCTGAATCCCCTGCAACACCCTCCTTAGAGGCAGTTGTAGAGAGCAATAAGGTTCCAGCTGAGCCTTCTGTTCTCATGGTTGAAAACTCTCAGCTGCTCCGCATCTGACTTGTGCTCCAGACCCTTCACCAGCTCCAGTCTGAAATACTTTTAACATTTCACACAAGTGTTCAAAATAGTCTTTTTTGAATGTACAGGCTGAACTCTCTAGCATACATTTAATATAGAAACAGTGGGGAACTGTTGAGGGTGTAGTGTCTGAGGTCCATTATGTAAGGACTTAGTGGTAATTAGAAAATGACCCACAATAACTTTATTCTAGTTTTTCTGGTTGGACCCTTCACTAATATTAATCAGCATTTGCTTTCTCCCTTTCTCATCCATTGTCTTGCAAAATATTCTAAAAAGTTGAAGAAAACGCGAAAACTTCATCAGGCACTTTTTTGGTGGTCTGAATTGTGCTGTGCAAGGACTTGGTTTAGCTGATTTAAAATCAATTGGACATCACCTGATTCAGAATGGTGGATTGATTCAAGTGGGGTATGGTGGAATTAGCTGTGTTTTGTTGTTTAAAGGTAAAACAGTGTGGCTTTTCTCTTGTAAAGGATTTATGTGGGTGTATCTATCAATATAAAATTAGACTGTTTGAATTGAGTGAAGCAGATTGAATGTGATTTGGCTGAAAACTTCCTGTATCTGTTAGTTGATTTTTGCTGTCATAGGCATTGCATTTTTGTATTTTCTTTTGACGTAGGATCACTTAGGTTGGAAAACATCTCTAAGATCATTAAATCCAACCATTAACCTGGTACTGTCAAGTCCACCAATAACCCATGCCCCCAAGTGCCACATCTACATGTCTTTTAAATACCTTCAGGGATGGTGCCTCCACCACTGCCTTGGGCAGCCTGTTCCAGTGCTGGATAATCCTTTCAGTGAATAAATTTTTCCATTATTCAGTGAATAAATTTTTTTTAGTTTCTAAACTAAACCTCCCCTGCCTCAGCTTGTGGCCATTTCTTGTTGTCCTGTCAGTTTTTGCCTGGGAGAAGACCCTGAATCCCCTGCAACACCCTCCTTAGAGGCAGTTGTAGAGAGCAATAAGGTTCCAGCTGAGCCTTCTGTTCTCATGGTTGAAAACTCTCAGCTGCTCCGCATCTGACTTGTGCTCCAGACCCTTCACCAGCTCCAGTGCCCTCTGGACATACACCAGCATCTCAGGGTTTTTGTTGTAATGAGGGATCCAAAACTGACCACAGGATTGAGGTGTGGCTTCACCAGTGCCCAGTATAGGGGAATGGTCACTGCCCTGGAGTACCATGATGCAAGCCATGAGCAGACAGTTTCTCCAGAAAAAGTTTGCTTTTTGTGTCAAAGCAAACTGTGGCAGACAAAATTCACAGCCTTTCACTCATTCCACCACACAGGTTGCCTGGTCATGGGAGGAGACCAGGTTAATCAAGCAGGACCTGCCTTTCACAAACCTGTGCTGGCTGGGCCTTACTCCTGGTTGTCCTATATGTAATAACACTTCAGAGGATCTGCTCCATACCCTTATCCAGGACCAAGGTCTGATGACAGGATTGTAGTTCCCTGGATATTCCTTCAAGCCTTTTGTGTAGATCAACATCACATGTTGTGGCATTCAGTCAACTGGAAATGCCCGTTAGCAGCTAGGACTGCTTGTAAATGATGGAAAGTGGCTTGGTGAGCACTTCCACGAGCTCCCTCAGGATCCATGGATCTCATTTTGCCCTGTAGGCTTGTGTGGGTCTTAAGTGGTGTGGTGGGTCACTGACTGTTCCCCAGTAGATTATGGAGGACTTCATTCTTCTCCCTGTCCCTATCTTCCAGTTCAGTGGACTGGGTGCCTGGAGAGCAGCCAGTCTTGCTGTTGAAGATTGAGGCAGTGAAGGCATTTACGGGTCTTTAATGAGACTGTGTGAACAGTTTTATTTCAAAGCAGGAGCTTGTGGTTGAAGAATTTACTCTGTCTGGAAGGTATGATAAGGCTGTCAGTGGGGAAGATCAGGTATCCTTAAATGGGATGTAGCCTGAAGGCTCAGAGAGTCTCTTGCAGCCATTGAAGGGAAAGATAAAACCACTAATCTTAACAATGACATGAAAGGGTGAACCAGGAAAAACTGACGTCTGCATTAGCAATTTGAGCTGAAAGAGGGTGAGATGAGAGAGAGGGAGCTCCTTTTCCAAAACTCTGCTTCCTCTACCCCTGCCTTTTGCCAACAGGGAAAATAATGTAAAATGATTCTATAAAAAGCTATTACATTTTTTTTTCCTGTACTGTGCTGAAGGATATTCTGGTGTTTGGAAGAGGGATTAGACAGTTGAGGGGGGAGCAAACTGAATGGTCGATATGAAGGATGTTTGAGTACAATCCTCAGGAATTAAATGTGCTAAGTAGTAGAACCATTGCCATCCAAATTATCTGTCATAAGCGGGAGTTAAATGAACAGGCTTGTGGGTAGGAATGGTTTTAGCTTTCAGCTGTATTTATACATCCTTGGGAACTAGAAAATTTAAGCCACAATATCAGTGTGTGTCTAGAGAGCAATACTGAATTAAAGGGTGGTGAAGTCATCAAAGTGAGTAGAACTGTTTTATGTACCAGTGTAGTATTTTAATCAGTAGCTCAGCTAATCACTTAATATAAAGGTGATGTGCCACCACCTGGGATGTGTATAGTCCTTGTTTGTAAATTCAATTTAGTGTAATTCAATATGTCATCTTTTGTAATTCAATATATCATCTTTTAGCAATTGCAAGCTCTGAAGATGAGCTGTTGTTTTACATGGCATTATTCAGAATCCTTTTATAGCTGGAACTTTTAGAGCTACTGTAGATAACAAAACTGGCAAGACCTTGTTTTTGAACACATACCGCTTATGTAACTTACATGGCTACTCTTATGCAGGCTGGGACTTCTTCAACGATTTGGGTCTCTCTTCTCATCCTGGTGGCCTCACTGTTTTCTGAGAAGTCAGTTTGCAGTACCTGTACTCCTTAATTGTCTCTGCTTCTAGACTTAATTACAGCATGAAGTAAAGCATTACTACAAATGCTTTTGGATATTTTAAAGAATATTTTCTATGCAGCAGTACTGTTTGTGTCAAGTACTTAATCAAACTTGTTTCTTTTTTGTTTTGTTGTTGCTACAGCTGCTTCATGCAGGAGAAGCAGCTTAGCAGTAGGTCTGTGATTTGTATGGGCTTTCAGCTTTTAGTGGGATGGTAGCGTGGTGGGTTGATCCTGGCTGGACACTGGGCTCCCCTCCAAAGCCCTGGCACTCCCCTCCTTGATTGGTTAGAGAAAACATAAGGAGAGGGTAATGAATTAAGGACAGGGAGGGATCACTCAGTGATTGCTGTCATGGGCAAAACAGACTGAACTTGGGGAAATATCGGATTATGAAGGGTTCCCTGACGCAGGGAAGAATGATGCATCTGACTTCATGATATCAGAAGGTGAATTAATTACTTTATTATACTATGTTATTCTATACTATATTACACTACATCTGAACCAAAACTGCGCAAGCAGCCAACTCCACTGAATTTTGTGACTGTCTCCTGATCAACAGTCTGGACACGCGCTTGGCCCTGACAGGCCAAGGAAACAAAACACCATCACTTTAGGTAAACAGTCTCCATATTGCATTCTACTTTGGCACAACACAGGAGAAGCAAATGAGATAAGAATTGATCATTCTTTTCTCTGCTTCTCTCACTGCTTCTCTCAGGTTCAGAGAATGTGAATCCCACAGGGAAATTGGTTGAATTTATTACCAATCAAATCAGAGTAGGATAATGAGAAGTAAAACCTACATATTTCCTAACTGTTTTTTCTTTCCTTGGCTTAACTGCACTCACATTTTCTCCCTCCTTCCCCCAGCTGTACCGGTGGACCAGAGTAGGAATTACAGTCAGTTCATCATACCTTGTTTCTGCTCCTCCTTCTTCATCACTCTGTCTCTACTCACAACTTACTTCTTCTCAATGACATTTTTTTTCTCCTTTTTATGTTATTCCAGAGGTGCTACTGCCATCACTGACCATCTTAGCTTCAGCCACTTTGGGTCCATCTTGGGTGCTAGCTGACACTGGAGGGAAGGTTCTAGCAGCTTCTCAGAGGTGCTGCCTTTGTAGCCCCCCAAATCTCAAAACCTAGCCATGCAAACCCAGGATAAACAAAATAAAATACAGAAATTATTTATGTGCTTTCATTTTAACAGTGGCAGCTGTATTTGCAATGGTCTTTACGAGGTTTACTATGTTCTTCAGTACTGCTAGCTTTGGTTTCTCAAAGGTGGTATTTCCACAAATAAACATATTTATTTCTCACTTGAGTAAAGATTAGTTGAAGTATTTTATAATGCAAACCTTGATATCTTTTGTTAATATTAATTGGAGTCAGTCAAATGTTTGTCTAAACATAATGTGGATCATGTTGCTTTGTTCTATTCTAAGGTTTTTTTAACTGTTAAAAGATTCAGTCTTCTGTTTCATGCTGGTAGCAGGAATTCAAGTTTCCTGCTGCTCTTACTAACTTAGAATTACTGAGCATCATCAGACTGTCACCTTTTCTCATGTTTAGAATTACACTTTTGCTGGAAATGTCAGATGCTAAATTACCACTTACTATTCAGTGCTTTCTTTCTGCTTGACTGAGGGTGATGGTATTTTTTCTACTGCTGATTGCAGCCACCTCCTGGTCCTGTGCATGGTTTCACGAATAGAGACAAGGACTGCAGGGAGAAACGAGGCAGTGATTGTTTGCTCTTCTGTCTGCTGTGTTTAACTGGCTGCCTAATGAGAAGCAGACACTGACTCTGATAATAGCCAAGCAAAGGCCTGCGGGGAAATGGGGTTCATGCACAGTTCTTCAACACTGAGGAGTATTGCGTAAGAGATTGCAAGCTTCTCATAGCTAGAAAAAGAGGAGAATGATAAATCTTGCAAGCATGTACATCATAAATTTGACCCCCTTCTCTCTTATTACAGCTCTGCTTTGTCAAGGTGTCTTGTTGGGATATACATATTTAAAACTCTTGGGATAAGCCATCCCCTTGAACAAGGGGTACAGTTTATGGTTGTTAATCTTGACAGTTCGTTCGTCTTGTCTGTTCAAAGACCACTCAATGAACAAAGTTCTTTAAGTTACCATTATAGTTCAATGCTTCATTATTCCTTCTTTTTTTCCCCCCTCTGTTTGCCATCCATTTTCCTTGGCTAAACAGGACTAGTAGTTTCCTTGAATGTTTTCATGTTTGCTAGATTTCAGTGCTTTCCTATGGACACTCTTCAGTGTTTTCATATTTTCTTGAGAAAATTGACTGAGATGGGCAGTAGTACTTTTATTTAGTACTTGATGTCCTCAGATCAGTGGGACGACTTTTTAATGTTTTGCAGTCTGTACTCCCATGTAGGCATAATGCCACTACTGCCTTTTCTCATTATAGGATCACATGTAGATTTAGGTTCATTTGTGCTGACAGGGTACCTTCATGTGAACTCTTGACAGACCCTCTTTTTCTATTTATTAATAAACAACAGTGTTTTTAAGAAAGGGATGAATGTAATACATGCTATGGCAATTTATGGTCCCGCTATAAAGTTACAGTTTATTCTTTTTTGCCAGCTGCTATAGTGCTCAAAACCTTGGGGTATAAAAAGATAAGTTTGTGCTTCAGTTCTCTTCTATGACGCTGATTGACTTTGCTAATTTACTCTACCATCCCATGCCCCCTTCCCAGAAGATCTGATGTTTTAATACCTTTAAGACTCTTCTTACCAGTTCAGTTAGAAAATAAAAAGAAAGGTTTCCCATCCCTTCCAGGATAGGAATGAAAGCACTTTTTAAATGGCTTGCAAATAACACTGAGCTAATTTGTAATTCTTTAGGTGTGCCATCTCAGAAGCACTTCTGAAACTTAGCCTATGAAATGAGTACTTAGGATATATTCTATTGTTGGTTATGCTAATATGATTTACTAATATTGTCAATTCTTCTGGGATGTAGGTTTTGTTGTTATTGTTTCTGACTAATCAAGGAGGGGGCAAGTTGTAAATTGTGTATTATAATTCATGCTAATACTTTTCTGTCTTTTACAAGATGTATTGATAATAAAATATTTCTGTCTCTAAAATATGATTACATGTGACAAATTTATTTTTTCTTTCTTTACAGATATTTTCCAACTTATCTCTGAATGAACGTTGCCTTTCAGTGTCATTAGTCTGTAAATATTGGCGTGATCTCTGTTTAGATTTTCAGTTTTGGAAGCAACTGGATCTCAGTAGTCGTCAGCAGGTATGAAAATATCATTGTGGAATAATTGTCTTCATGACTCAGAATTTGTTCTTGGAACTTGTACTTTTGACCAGGGGTAAACAAAAGAAATACATAAAATGGTGATATGTATAGTTGCACAGATTTTTCTGTTATTCGCTGAAAATATCTGGATGGGATGGCTTCCTTTAAATATAGTATATTTTGTCTGAGATCAGTTATGAAACAGTGTGAGCACAAGTGCTATTTGAAATGCGTTGTGGGTTATCTGTCTCAATTCTGCATCAGGTAGTCTGGAGCTGTGAGATGAGATGTCTTAAAGACAAACGTGAGCATTTCTGGGAATGCTCTAGTTGGAAGAGTGGTCACATATGTAGTGTTTGCTCTGTTTGTTTTAACAAATTTTCTTTATTGTATTCTTCAGCTGGTATGGCTCCTACTCATTAGAAATGAGACTGTGTTTGTTTTTTTGTTTTCAGTATTTTGGGTCTTTTTGGTTTTTAGCTGATCCTACAATTAAATATTTGTGGGTTTAATTTAGTGAGATCTCTAGGAGCCTAGCCTTAAGTTGTACAGGGTAACTTCCCTCATTGGAAAGCTTTAGGGACGCCAGTACTCTTTGGCCACTGCCCTTGGGTTTCTTGTTGAATACTGACTTGTGGGGTTTATAAACTGCACCTTGAGCGTTTAATGAAAATACAGAGTGCAGAGAAATAACAACTGGACGGTTGCATTTGAAGAAGGATTTTTTTTTCTTTGCAATTTGTCTTTGTTGTGGTTTAAATCCCAGACCGCAGTCAAGGCCCGGGCAGCCCCTTCCTCACTCCCCCACCAGTAGGGTTGAAGAGAGAACTGGAAGAATAAAAGCTACATAATTAATGAGTTTAAAGAGTTTAATAATGAAAGCAAAATTACACACGCATAATAATAAAATAAGAATTAAGAACAAGGCAAAGAATTAATTCACTGCTTCCTATCAGCTGGCAGGCATCCCCAGCAGAGCAAGGCCCCATCACACTTGAGAAGACACTTCTCAATGACTTGAGAAGACAGACCCTATCAGTGGAAATGTCCCCTCAACATCCCCCGCCCCTTCCTCCTTCTTCTCCTCACTGACTGACTGACTTATACACTGACTGTGATGCCACATGGTCTGGAATATCCCTTTGATCAGATGGGGGTCACCTGTCCTGGCTGTGTTCCCTCCCAACCTCCCAGCCTCTTTGCTAGTGTGGCCAAGTGAAAAGCAGAAAAAGCCTTGGCTCTGTGCAATCCCTGTTCAGCAATAAGAAAGCCAGTACAAATCCAAAACATAGTTGCATACTAGTCACTATAAAGAAAATTCTACCCTAGGCAAAACTAGCCCAGTTCTTTTAAATTTTAACACCTGCCTGATGAAAGAGCAAGAAAAAAGATCTGACTTGCTACAAATGAAAACCATATTGAATGCAACAAATTCTGCTCCTCAGCTGTATAAGGTAAAAATCTAAAGGGATTCATGTAACTCTCTTACCCTCTTTGGGTAAAGCTAAATCTTGTCTATGCCAAGTCATGGGTAAATATTTCTGAATGGTCCTTTGTAGGATTGTCTTCTTTTAAAATTATTCATTTTGCTGACTACAATGTGTATAGATACAAAATGGATGGAATGTTTCTTTACAAAGGTGATAAGGAAACTTTGCTGTCTGACCACCCAGGGGCTGCTCTGTCAGCCACACTGGCACATCTGCTTGGGACCGAAGCCCCTCTGCGGCAGTGGCCCCAAGGAGGTGATGGATGCCCTGCTTGGCTCCCTGCACACCCCACACAGTCAGACCACTTTCCTTACTGCCTTCAGATTTCCCAGAGCAGAGTCTCAGGGTCCTTAAAACAATGTAATCGTTGTGCAACAGTAGAATAACACCTCAGGCTGGAGGAGGAGGGACCCGACAAAGGGTCCCTGTGCTTTTATACCCTCACAGTCTGTGCATGGGTACATCTGGGGCCTCTTGGCTCCTGCTGTATTTCAGAGTGTCCCTCACCTGGCTGTGCCACAGGTCTCTTGTGGCCTTTGTTGTACAAAGGGCTGGCACCAGTTCATGGCCTTTTGCTGCTGGCTGTGCCACCTAGAGCTCAGCTACACCCTGAGCTATTTGCGCTGACTGTATTCCTCAACAGTTCTCCCTTTGATTAAATGGAGCATACCTGCTAGTATATTAAAATGAAAAAAAGAAAAGTTTTAAGGCATTGAAACACTGCCCTTTCATACAGCATTACTACAAGGAAGAAATATAATAGAATGAAGGCTAACACAATTGCCATAGGGCACAAATGATTATCAGTATGAAATCACATATATTTCAATAAACAAAGGCAGTAATGTTTGGTGGCTGCAAGTTACATAGTTCTGTTATTAGTTGATATTGTACCTTCTGTTGGTTAAATGACTCCTGCACTTCTTATGCTAATTAGTCCACATACTCAGTCTTTCTGGCTTTTTGGGTTGGTGGTCTGTGGTTGTTTGCTGTATCTCCTTGCCAGAATTGCCTTTTACTCCAACAACTCAGTTGGAGTTGATTCAACACAGTTGCTGAGTTTGCTTTGTTAGTTTCTTCCTTATCTAAGAAGTTCTGCCAAATGTCATTGTGGTCTATGAATTCTGCATTCTTTGTGACCACTGTCAGTAGTACATTACTCTCTCCAAGCTTTAACCTTTCCTAGGAGCTGAGGTCACTGAGGCACATCAAGCCCTAAACTTTAATAAGGCAAATCTACCAACAAGTAATTTATCTTTCTAAATACCTGGACATCACAGATAGTCTGTTCATGGCTAGAAAGAGAAGTAGGTCTGTGGTTACCCTTCTAACTCTGGAGCTCAGTCTGGTACTTGAGAACTTCTGTCAAGCTGGGCAGCCATTTGGGATTCTTTTTGTGGTGACATAAATTCCTGCAGCTGCCCATATTTTCTGTACTTGTCTTGCTGTTGCCTCTCCCTCTGTAAGCTTTATCATGAAGCCATCTACCTAGAGCCTACATAGTATGTCAGAACTGGCTTTCCCCCAATTGATCATATTCTATCAAAACCATCAGCCCGCCCCACCCCTCTGAAACAAACCAGTTGCGGTAAAATATTCAGCCATAGGTAGTATTTGTAAAGGAGGTGTAGTTTCATTTTTCCTATGCTCATGGAGATGCATCTTACAAACAGCCATTTTTGTCCTAGTGACATTAAAGATTTTTATGGAAGAAGTTATATGTGAGTATTTGTTTTTTCTTTGCAGGTCACTGATGAGCTGTTGGAAAAAATAGCATCAAGAAGCCAGAATATTACTGAAATCAATATTTCTGATTGCCGCAATGTATCTGATACAGGAGTATGCATATTAGCAATTAAATGTCCTGGGCTCTTAAGATATACTGCCTACAGGTGTAAACAGCTTTCTGACACCTCTATTATTGCAGTTGCCTCTCAGTGTCCTCTTCTTCAGAAAGTGCATGTGGGCAATCAAGACAGACTCACTGATGAAGGACTGAAGCAGGTAACCATCCATTCCACAGACTCCTTCTGAAAACTTAGCATATTTCAGTTTAGCAAGAAGAAGAAGATACCCTTTCATAGGATTTAATTAAAATGACGAAAAATCTTCTATTTTAAAAGTTGGTGTATGGAGACTTTTTTTTGGTACAATAAATGCTGTTTTCTAGAGACTGCATCTACTTTTTTATTCTTTTTAATACCCAGGGATTGAATGATCACTTTTGTAGTTAAATGTGCGGTTTGACATCCTATACTTCACTTCTGTTGGATTCAATTTTCCTGAGCTTGGTTGCTATTCAAAACCTGTGTTTAAGTAACTGTTTTTGCTTCGTGAATGTTGAAGGTGACTAAGATCTTTATTTGTTGGATGTGCAAGGGGCTTTCATCAACTCTCAGAGAGTGTTAAAGGAGCATTTAGGAGTTAGAGCAAATCAAA
Organism: Pyrgilauda ruficollis; assembly: GCF_017590135.1. NCBI lineage: Eukaryota > Metazoa > Chordata > Aves > Passeriformes > Passeridae > Pyrgilauda > Pyrgilauda ruficollis. Next base: position 61,734 of record NW_024524890.1, read on the forward strand.
TAAGCTGTTGAGCATAAAGGCATTGTTAACTACCTGTACACACAGTAAATAACTTAGTTCTTATGTGGTGCTGATAGCTCCATTTAGTTGACTGTAGTTAGCAACTTTATTTTGTTATGTATGTAATTAGAATCTTTCTAGTTTGCATACAGTGTTTCAAAGCCTGAAAAGAAAGATAATTTTTAATGGGGGGTGGAGAAGCAGAAAAAAATCTTTTCTCCCATCTCTTCATTTCAGTCAAATTCTGTTGTTGTTTTTTTCACTATGATTTCATTAATTGCAGCTCGGCTCAAAATGCAGGGAATTGAAAGACATACATTTTGGGCAATGTTACAAGATCTCAGATGAAGGAATGATCATTATAGCTAAAGGCTGTTTGAAGCTGCAAAGAATATATATGCAAGAAAACAAATTAGTAAGTACATATCATGATTTTGTTCTTCCCAAGGCATTTTTTGATTGTCAAAGCTTTCTCTTGCTCTTTATATTTTAAAAATTTTCTTTAGAATGGCTGCTTTTTGTAAGTGGATTGCTTAAAAATGTTTCTGGCTGTGAAAATTGCAGTTTTGCAGAGATGGCACAGAAGATGATGCAAAATATAAGTTAAGCTAAATGTATTAACTTCTTGTTTTTAACATGATATTTCATGAGTAATTGTTTGGGAGGTGTGTGGTTTGTATAGGAAAACAGTTCATATAGAATGTTTATTTTGTTTCTACAAGTGCAGTAAAAAGTGCAAACAGCTAGAAGATTTTTGGAGCTTGGGTTCTTCACTACAAGTGATACACTCTGATAATATTTTGTTGAAATATGTCACTTTCTCATCAGGATGGAGTAGTGTGCCTATGCTAGTAGAGGGAGTAACAAAGCAATCTTGTGTCCTAATTCTAAGCAGTCTTGAAATGATGGTTTCTAATGTAGATAGAGTGGCTTGCAAATGGTATAGCAGAACACTGACTTAAGGTTTTTCTAAGTTTCATTTTATTTTGAAACATTTATTTCTTGCAAGAAAGTAAAACTTGCTTGAAGTTGAATTTTTAACTGTTAGCTAACATTGTGGTTATAACCTTTGTTTCAAAAGGGCTGAATTGGAAAAAATAAATTGTGTTTGTAAGAAAACAGCATACCTTGTATTCAAGAATCATTTTATATTTAGCTTCAAAAATACAAAGAAATTGTAATGCTCAAGATTTTTTTTAAATATAAACCATTCTCAAATCAACAAAGAAGGAAAAAGGTAGCCAGTTATTGGTTTTGATCAGAGCTGTAGACAGTTGAAAAATAGGAGATAGAGACCTAAACTGATTTGTCTGTAGTTTAAATGCAGAAAAAGGGCACGCCCCTCCTCTTGTATTGAAACATAATCTTGAATACGGTCAAAGTTAGTCCTTCTTACCTTAATACATAAAAACCTTTAATTATTAAAAAGAAAAATAAATGATCTGAGAAGTCTGGAAGGAAAAACATCTTCCCTCCTTCTCTGGAAAGAGAAAGGTGGATTAATTAAAATTAATTAACCCACTTTTTAAAATTAATTAACCCTGTCTTTGAAAGGAAGAGGAAAACCTTCAAGATTTACATAGTTGCATGTAACAGATGGCTTAATTGTAATTAAGAAAGTAGTGTGTTTAAATGTCTGCATAAGTACTTGATCACTGAAAAATTTGGAGGCAAGCTATTAACTGAGCTTTCCTTGTCAATGCATCTTAGAGTTCTCATCATTGAAGTTTTTACTATCTTTATAGTGTGAAAGGTAACCTAAGAAGTTGTTGTTGCAGTTATTAGCACTTAAAGACTTTGTGGTTTTAGTATCTGAAATACCATCGAAGTTCCTAGTTGAAATGGAATATAGGAAGTATTTTAATCCTTTTTAAGGCAGTCGTGAAATGTGCTTTTAACTTGCACTCTACTTGGTTGCTTCATTGTTGAAAACATAACACTGATTTTTAATTGCAAATAAGACAAAAATATTTGCTGTCAAATAAATAGGAGATTTCTCTTAATTTTGCCCCTTCTGGTAATTTGTGTAGTGACTTACCAAAAATGAATTTTTGCCTAGTGTTTCAAGAATTTACTTTCTTTTTTTAGTATCTAATTGTACTTAAATTCCTGCCCATCTTTAATTTTTCAGGGGGAAGAAAAAGTCATGGGGTAAACTTGGTATTGCGCTGTAAAATTAAAATTCAGATTCATAGATCGTCATATGTATAAATTAAATAAGTTTTGAAGCTGTTATGAACTCCAGGGTGTTGAATCCTTAGAATAAAATAACTCTTGAACAATGCCATTAGATGATGAAGCTGAAGAAGCTGCTGTGCTTTTCCTTTGCTAGGGACAAGAGACTTTAAGGTCTTGCTGGCAGTGTAGTTTTGTATGATGAACCAAGACAACTTTTAAGAAGTTCTCCTGCAGTTGTAAAATAGAAACTTTTACATGCCAAAATAAATAAAAAAAACAAAGGGATTGTTTAGTTGTGGAATTGCCTTTAAAGGGAGTCATGGTTGGCAAATGGTTTGTCAAGTTCTGTGGGTTACTTTTCTCCCTTCTAAAAAATCTCCTTAATATTTGGTGTGGCACATATTACTTCCTGCTCCACTGGTGAAGAAGGTGGTTTGGGAAGATATGTGTTGGTGTGTGTGTGTATTTTCAGAATGAATAAGTATTCATTCTCTGAAATCAAAATATTTTGTGGCAAGAAAATTGTACTTGACGTACAAGGGCTTGGTCTGTGTATTTAAAGTTCGTACATTGTCAGTATGCTGGAAAGAGGACTCCTATCCTCCCCTTCTAAGCAACTGCTGTAGCATCCATGTAAATAATATAAATAGTCTTATACTTTGCATTTTCTTGTTTATTCCTTTCTCTTTTTAAGAGATTTTAAGAGTACTTAAAATCATGTGTGTGACTCTTACAGGCAATTTCTGTTAATTTCAAAATGTGTAGTGCATTACAGATAGTACATGATGGTTGAGTTTTCATATAGGCTTGCCTCACACTAATGGATTTTACACTTCAAAAACACATCTAGGCAGAGGCAACCATCAGCTAAATAATGCCTTTGTGAGTGTTACTTTGCAGTAAAATGTGTATGGATCAGGCAGCACAGTTCAATTGCTTCGTCTGTTGCTAAGTAACTCTGTTATCAGACTGCTGGGCAGAAGCAGAGAAAGGAGAATTTATGTTCTGATTGTTGAATATGCTAGACATTTCACAGAAAAATAGACCCTTTCCTGTCTTTGGAGTGCTGATTATGTCATGGTAGTAATCAAAAGCTGCAATTAATAAATGGGACAAAGGACATAGGAGGAAAAAGTTAATGTCGCATGGCTAACTCAACAACAGAAGGCTGTTGTTATTTGCATAACTGTTTGGGATTTGTATCTCTTCAAAACATGTTTATTTATCCTCTGTCCTTTGAATGACAGAAAATTATATGCTGAGCCTCTTCTCTGAAACATACTGGCTGAATTGGGAACCTAGTGAAAAAAAAACCAAACAAAAAACCCCAACTTTGTAGGACTTAAGATGTGTGCCACTGTGTTGTCTCTCTTGATCTGCCCCCAAGCAGTCTGATGAACTGAACAATTGAATAATCTCACAGAATTTCAGTGTAAATGGAAGAACAGATTATAGCTCTGTCCAGACAAAACTAGAAAACTTCTTAATTCCTTGTCTGAATTTAGTTGAACTTCTTATTTTATGGTTGTGACTGGTATGGTGTGCTGTAACTTCTGTTTTTGCATCATGTGAATGTTCAATGTGAATGAAGCCGGTGGAAGATGGATGGGTTAATTTCATTATTATCTTTGTACCAGTTGCTCTTTTGAACTTTTCCACCTGACACAAAGAGTACCTAGCTTAGGTGCAAAGCCAGTGCACTGTTGCGCACTAACGTGTAGTATTCTAGCTGAGACACAGATTGGGTGGTATTTCACCTGATTGGCTTTTATTGCAATAGAAGGGTGAAGTCCTAAAATATTTTAAAGGTTTTGTGAGATGCAGGACTCAGTTACTACAATGCACCCAAATGAAAGGGTTATCTCCAGAAGCTTTTGTACAAGCTGTCTCTTTTCCTTTTTTCAAATAGAGGAGATCTAGATTTAGGAGCTCAATGTAGAGCTGGAGAAAACCCTTCTCCACTTAACTAAATTGATTTTGTAGACCAATTTATTTTTTAATTACTTTTCCTTAGCTGGGTAACTTAATGGCTATAATTATGATACAGTTGTTGATGAAACTTAACCAGGTGGTTGTTACAAGTTCATTCCTTCCTATTCCACCTAGTGTCTGTGGATTTTTTGTGGTGAACTAGATATGGGTAATGAGAGAGACCTTTTAAAGATAAAGCAAGGTCGAGTTTTAGATACTGTAAGAGAATGTCAATATTCCTAGTTCTATAATTTGTTCCCTTGCTGTCTTTTCTCTTTTACAAGCTCATTTAAGAGTGGATGAGCTAGTATAGTAGCTGCTATGGCAGCATTTCTCCTTTCCAATAAAATGAGGTTGTGAAGTGGATCCTTAAAGGCAAATAATATGTTTGATGGTTCCCAAATATGTTCATTAAGACAGTTAGAATATAACTTGACTGTGTTTCTATTTCTTTGTTAGACTCTTGAGTCTTCAAGTACAAGATGACCAAGTTTTGGCCCAGTTTGCAATATAGTTGATATGTGATGACACTTTTTAGGTACATATTTTACAGGTGACTATTTAGCAGTTTTTTAAGGTGGGTATTCTGTAAGTGTTCTGCTTACCTTTGCAGTTTGCAGCAGACAAGTGTTTAAATTCAAGTTAACTATGGTGCTATGTTTGATAGAATCTACAATGCCTAAGATATGTGAAAAATATGCTTTAGTTTCAGTAAATAATTAAGATAGACTAAACAGAATATTACAGTTTTGTCACACAATTAAACAGTTAACATATACTTTTACAGCATTGACTAGAATCAACTTAGTATAAAATGCATAATAAAAAATAAACGTAATTATATTTTCTGAATAAAAAGTATTGTGTAAGCTGATAAATTTATTTTTGTCTTTTAATGATATTCCCCTCCCCAGTTCTGTTTTTACTTTGGGAACCATTTCCCTTCGTGCTTCGTACTTCTCATCTACAAAACACTTAATTCATCATTGTACCTTGTGTCACAAACATTGAGAGGAAAGAGTATTTTGCTTTGAGTTTAGCCCAAGCAAATTGCTTTAGGAAGAAAGTATTATAAGGCATATAACCTGTCAAATGAAAGAAATGTTTTGGGAAAAATATTCCAAAAAAATGTAATTTCCCTCTCCTTTTTCCATCCCCCACAATATATTCCATATGCTATTTCTCTTCTTACATGCAGTTGCTTAAAACTGTTCTTCTACTTGAAGAAATTTGAGAAAAAACATTGATTTCCTATGTTTCTACAGGCATACTTTCCCAAAATACTTTTGAACCACTTTATATCATTATCTGAGGTTTTGAAAATTACTATAGTTGTTCCAGACTTTCCCCTTCAATTAGTATTTTTACAATTAAACCCCCATATTCAGAAGGACCCCATTTCTGGTTTTCTTTGCAGACACAGGCACCTCCTTCTCCTTCAGTCGTGACCTAGGTTTTCCTGCAGCAGAATCTCAGACACTGGATTTATAAAAATAACAGGTTTAATAGAGATACAGCATCAGGTCAGTGAAGGCTGAATACTTTCAAAGAGACCCAGAACAAAAAAAAACCCAGGCAATTATACCCTTATGACTTATGCCTCCACCTCTCACACACTCTTCTCATGCCTTGATCTAATGGTGATTTTTGGTTTGTGGTCTTCTAGCACTTTCCTGGTTTCTTTCTCCATGTCCACCACACAGGCAGGCCCTTGATTTCTTGTCTCATTGAGTTACAGTTTCTGCTGACAACTGTAGCCTCCTTATTTTCTGGTTTTTTTCAGGTGCACCTGCACACTGGCAGAGGATGGAAAGCTAAAAAATCACTAGTCTTAATATAATACACATTGCCTAGCAACAACCGAAACATCACTATGTTATCAATATTCTTGTCATACTAAAACTAAAACACAGCACTGTACCAGTTCCTAGGAAGATGACTAAGCAAATTAGTTTATCTGGCTGAAAGCATCTCTAGGTCTAAGTTCACAGCTTCTGGCCTAAGGCTTCAGCAAATCCAGCTACTGATGCTAAGCAAGCAACACACTGAATCTCACAGCTTTGTAACTTCATGTAGCTCATCCTACTCAGGACTTGTTTATGCTGAATAACTAGCATCTCTCAATAACTAGTTACTTGCTGAAAGTTTATATGCATATTCAGGAAGACTGTGAAGTCATGGAATGGTTTGGGTTGAAAGGGACCTTAAAGAGGTCTGGTCCCTACCCCACTACTACTACACCAGTAGGCCAGGTAGCTCAAAACCCCATGCAACCTGTCCCCTTCCAGGCATGGGGCAGCATTTCTGGATAACCTGTGAGGTCCAGTGCCTCACACCCCCACACTAAAGGACTCTGTACATACTGAGATGGATTTCTTTCTTGTGTACACTGTATATCATAGCTTCGGATAATGATGTTTCATCTTCTGTCAAATACTAAATTAGAGATTTCTGAAGCAAAACCTTGTGCAGATGGCATGCTGGTAGTATGCACTAGTAATGATGAATTTCCTCTTGTATTTTAGTTTCTCAAACAGTTTACATACACATCAGAACCACCTAATGGACCATAAAAGTAAGGTTCAGCATTTTAAAAAAGCGTTTAACAGCTATACTGATACTAAGATGAGGTGTAGGAAGTCATGCTTTCATAAGAACTACATGAGACATCTGTCTGGTAGTAAAAATGCTGTGGAAAAGTTTGTCTTTTGACAAGCTCTTCTGAAACATTTACTTTATTAATTTTTTTAGCAACATAAAATGATTCTGTCAGTTTCTTAGAAACCTAACTTACAGAACCTTATTCCTTAGAATTCAGTTTTTTTTGTCTTTTGTCTTTTTTTGTTCCATCTGTTGCATTTTGTCCTGGGCAGTTTCTCTAATACTATTCCTGCAGGTGAAACGTTTATGCCAAGTTTCATGTTAACAGAAGGGAAAAAGAGAAAACTTGTGTACATGTGCATAAATCAGCTACATGTATCTTCTGTAAAGGCATTATAACCACAATGCAGACTTCAATTTTCAATATAACTTTCTGTAAGTGCTATGTCAGTAAACACAGTGAAGTGTTGTCACCCTTAGGTGGCGGCATTGGCTTTGTAGTGGTGACGAGCTCCCGGCCCGAGCTGTGGGGAATTGCCAATGCATGGCAGATAATTTCTGAGTATTGTGCTAGTTCCACAGACACTGTGTTCCCCTCAGCTGCTAGGATTGCTATCAGAGTAATTCTTAAGTGGCTCAATAAGGTCAGCTGTATGGTTTCACCACTTTCTGCTTCTTTTCTATTGTTTCTTTTTAGACAGGTACTGCATTTTGATGTTGTGAGTTGCTTGGCATGTACAATGTGTGTGTACACATTTAAAAGCCACAAACAGCTGGAGTTGTAATCTGTATTGCTGAATTAATTATACTTTTTGACTACTTTCAGATCACCTGTGGTTGATTTATGACTGTACCTACTCTACTGTTTAAAAAACTTCCAGTTTTGTTATTGGTAAAAATTAGGCATTATACCACTTGAAGCATTTCTTTGGGCTGTAATTTACTACTTTTAATAAACATTCTATGTATAAAAGTGTGTACTACATACGCTGTAGATTAATACAATGACAAAGAAGGGAGTGATGGAATGAAAGTGTGGAAAAGTGTCTGGTACAAGACTTTCTTCTACTGTTTGGTCAGCATTATAAGGTGATTTTTCATTTGATACTTGCAGATGATGTATTTAGCATATAATTTTAATAAAGGTTAAATGCATTTATTTATACATTCAAATGACATCTTTTTATGCTTGTGCATTAATGGCTTGCATGTTAGTGTTGTACATTAAACTTAGGAAAAACTGTAACAAATAATGTTCTCAGTGTTGAAGCTTATGATACTGAAAGTCCACATGGATGGAAATAATGCAAAAATCCTAAATGGAATATACAAGAAAATTTCAGGAAGTTGTGACTTTTAAATTTTGAGTTAGAATATAGGCACTTCTGCTTTTTTGTTTCTTTTGTGTGTTTTTTTGGCTGTTTTTGTTGTTGAATAAGTTATTTGAACTTTTAAGTAAAAACTTGATGACCAGGAATTGGTTGTGGGATATGGAGCCTTTTCAGTTGTTTGAAATATCCATATTTAGTTGTCCTTTGGGATCACTGCTATTGCAGTACTTTAGTCACAAACCAAAATCCATGATACTAGAGTGAAAAATTCTTCCACTGAAATTTAGGCTACTAGATATTAAACTTACCTAAATGGACCTGAAATTTCTGTAGTTTGTTTGTTTTCTTGTTGGGGTTTTTGTTTATTTGTTTTAATCTGGTGGTATCTTGTGCCAAAGAGAGCACTGGCAAACTCCAGATTAACCATTTGTAGGTTCTTCATCTGTTAAGTTGGTATCTTGACTCATGTTGTACTTTGTAAGATTCTTCAGCTATTCACTAAGGATAGTAATAAATCAAAACTGATAATATTTCTCCCAGTGAGCTCTGATACTTACTGAAAGAGATCATAAGTATGATACTGTGAAGCAAATCCCTTAAAACTGTCAGTATCGTTATTTTAAAATAGTAGTAATTTGCATCAATCAAAGGTAATACAAATACGTTTTTATTTGTATACGGCAGAGACAAGATTATGTAAAAGTAATGAATGACACGCAAGCATCTTTGTTTATATAATTTATTTCTAGCAAATTCCAGTTGAACTTTTTTATCTTTATGAAGCTAGAGGAATGAACTTGTCAAATTGCTGAAGCTGTGGAAAAACACACACTTTTGTTACCCAGAGAACTTCACTGTAACTTACATAGGTTACAGTTTTCAGTATGAGAGGTCAGATCATTAGGGTACAAGTTCTACAAATGTCTGCATTCCCTCTTCTCATCTTTCTGTAGTGACCAGTGCCTGGGAGCACGTATATAAATGTGTGTTCTCTGTGGGTATCTGGAGGTGCTTTTCCAGGTAGTTGTATTGTCCAAAATGCTACACTGTTGGTAAATGATGTTACTGGGCAAATTGAATAGTCACGGAAATTGAACTGCTGAAATCATCCTAAATACTGTCTTTTCTGAGTCAAGGTTAAATTCTTTAGAGTTTTAAACTGCAATATCAGTACCCCTGGTGGGTCAATTTTTACATTTATACTTGGATTTACACTTAAATTGCAGTTTTATCATTCATACTTTATGCACTTTCATCCTAGGAATTACAGCATTATTTATTTTAGAATTTGCTATGGCCTTTCAACTGTCGTTGTTTTTTTAATCCAGAATGATAATGTTTAAAAAACCGTGTTTGTCTGAACTTTAGGTATAGGTACTGTTGTAGTTATTGTAGCAAATTTTGAACATCCTAGTCTGCTTTTTAGAATTGTGTGTAGCTTTTCCCCAGTATTTTTAAGAGTCCTTAGCTTAGTGTTCCTCTTTTTCCTTGTTTTGTATAGTTTGGTTTTTTAAATTAATTTTTTTAATTAATATTTTTCAGTAATAACTATTAAAAGTTCTGTTGTATCTGAGGCTTTCCCTAAAAATTGTCTTGCTGGGGTGATCCTCAGACACCAACTTGTGTTGGTATGATTGTCTCCATTTGATCTTCTTGTTCTGTTGCATGCAAATGTGGTTTGTTCAGGGTTTTTTTTTTTTTTTTTTTGTATGTCTCTCTGGGAATTGTACATATTCTGTTGTTATGCAATTGAATTACAGTTTTCTAAAACAGCAAAATTATTTTTAAGTCTTTCAAGTTTTTGTGAGATATATACATATATTTATATATATATATATACACATATATATGTGTGTGTGTATATCTGTCTATTCTCACCGTTACCCTACTGATTCTCCTCCCCATCCCACTGTGGGTAATGAGCTGCTGCCTGAGGGCCTGAGGTTAAACCACAGCAATGGAGAAGATTGTGCTGGTGTTCCCTCTCCTACCACCTTGGTAAAATTACAAGTATGCTTTAAGAATATTTTCTATCTGAAACATTAAAATGTAAATTAGAAAAAGAAATCTAGATTACAAAATAATGAAAAATATCAAATATGATTGGGAAGTAGTTATTTTTAAATATTGTTCTTCTTGAACATAGAGAAAAACAAACAAAATACCTCCAAGGGTAAAGTTTTCATAAAGTATTTTTATTTTCCTCACTCCCAAAAGAAAAAACTACTGGATTTGGAAATGGGTCAATGGGCTCACTTTGTTGTGGGTGAGTGTGCATTGCCAGCAGAAGTTTTCCAGAAGACTTGCTGGAACTGCTTCCAAGGGCTGCCTTTTTTCAGTAGTGATCAGATGGGGTGCTGCTGTTGGAGGCATAGCTGTGCCTCTGCCATGGTCTCCCTCATTAACACATGAGCTGCATGCCCAGAGGATTTGTTGCTAGGCCTTGTGTGTCTGATGATGTCACCCTGCTAATGCTGTCTGTGGTTTTGTGCCAGAGATACATCCGTACAGTTCACCACTGTCGGGCTTTGCAGCAAGGTGTAGGTGTGACAAAAGAGGTGTTTGCTTTGCATAAAATGTCAGCTTTGCAAGACTCTTCATCTGCACAATTCTCTTTTATTGTATTTCCCATTCTGTTCATGTTTGGAGACTTTAGAGTTTTTAAAAGATGCTTTTATAAAAGCAATTTTATAGTTTTCTTTAAAGTAGTCTTGATGTTTTTTAGTATCTTTTTTGATTTGCTGTTTTAAACATGTGAAAATGAAAGTTGTTGGTCACACTGAAGTTATTGGATTGTTTTGGTAGGAGATGGAGTGTTTGCTGTTAATCTTGTGCAGTTTCTTGAAAATACAGGGAATTACTCAGTTATGTAGAGAATATTTATATTGTATAACATGAGTGAGAGATTTGTGATTGCATTCTTGAAATTGGATGATTTCAGCTACTACATAAGGCTGTTTAAATGTATTTGTTATTTCAGAAAGATGGGAATTTCTAGAATGAAATAGTAGTTGATAATTTCTGTGGTTTTAGGCATTTCTGAAAATGCCTTAATGGTGCACACTTCAAAAATTTATACTTTATAGGTTTCAGAACAGCTCTATCTTGTACTGTTTTCCTTCGCTTTTAGTACATCTCTTGCATCTCAGACTACCTTAGAAAATTTATTCTTCCTATAAAGCTCATTCTTGAGCTAATGTGCTAAATGTCTCTTAGCACTGTACAGTGTAAAACACTGTGCTGTTACTGTTGCTCCTAGACTACAATTTCTCCAGGTTTTGAAGTATTTGCAACAAAAATTCAGGAAGTTTTGGAGTGCTTTTAATGAGATAGTAGTAGTGTCGGTGTTTGCCGTATCTTGTAGATGTTCTGTGTTTGCCGTATCTTGTAGATGTTCTGTGCTTTTTTGCTTTTCTTTTTTAGTCTTGCTTGGGAAAGGTGTTACAAATAAACTGTTACAGAAGGATTGCTACAGCTGACCTTTTGTATTTTTCAATTGTGATACTAGTCCTCTGTGAAATGATGTGAAACTGCAGTGCCTGTAGAGATAAGTGGTTGATGTTATTTTTTTTTGTTAGGAGAAAAGCTATGTGGACAGTGAATTTTAAACTTGAATGGCATTACTTTCTTACTAGTTCTATTATACAAATGGAAAACTGGGAGGACAATCATCCTTTGGCGGAAGTAGATTTTTGTAAATTCTAGTGATTTTGTAAATTCAAGCAAAATTCTTGATTTTGTAAATTCAAGCAAAATTCTGGTAGGATTGTCACATCCTGTGAAGGCCACTACCTGCCTCCTCTATATGCTTCATTCTGTGGTGGCAGAAGTTACCTGGAAATTCCAAACTTCTCTGAAGGTATTCCTGCCAAAGTATTCCTACATACTTTGGTAGTGGCCTAGCTGTTGTTTTCATGCAGGTTGTGCTGCATTACAACATAAACTCCGGTAGATCATTGTTTTCCTGTCCTATAAAGCACTGTGTCTGGGACTGAAAAGTATTATAGAAATGGGATATCCTGGATTTTCATGGTGAGATACTGGTGGTTTAGTTCATTGGCTTGTGCTTTTACACGGCAATAGTGATTCTTGGACTGTAGAAAGAGACATAATATATTTGTGAAGTGACACCCTCCCAAAATAAAATTTGGGTGAGGTAATGCAAAAAGCTGCTATGCTAAGTTCTTTGTTTTTATTCCTAGCTTTGGCTTAGCTAGAATTTCCTCCAGTCTTGTGAAAATGATGATAGTGCAGTTTCTACATTAAAGTAGGCACAAGTCGAATATTAAAACAAATATTTTAAGCTCCTGCTCTCAAGCTACAATTATTTGTAAGGAAAATTTCAAGTATGTTTTAATTAAGAAGTATATCCAGATGCCTATTTTTGATTATTTTTGTAAATTTAAAGCTATTTACTTAATGCATAGAAATGTGGTGACACTAATTCAATCATTTGTAATGTCTAGGTATTTTTGTGTCTGCAGAACAATGTCTACTTGCCATTTAGCAAGAGATTTTAAGTTTGAAGATGGACAAGGTAATAGAAGGTGATTAAAGATACTAAATGTGAACTAAAGACAGTTGAAAACTGGGTGGTTTTTGTGGTATAAGCACTTTTGATCTGAAGAATATCTCTCTAAATGCAAACTTATTTAGATGCTACTAGCTGTACAGAAATTTTGCAGTGCAATATGTATATAAATGCTCCACCATTTTTAGCATGCTATTTGAAGAAAAAGAATTTAAATCTTTTATTCTGTAATATTATCTGGCTTATATTTTCAAACAATATTTGCAAGTAAAAACGTAATATTTTTGTCCAGCAGTTAAAAAAAATTAATACATTAGTCTTAAATTAAACATGTTTCATGTCTTTCTGTGTCTGGTCTTTTTAGGAAATGCTGCTTTGAAAGAAGTCAAACTTCAATGCATAATAAAAGGCAGCAGGCAGATCAAATATTTAGGTACTGTGGATTATGAATGTGTGCCTCAATAAATTGTTCTTTCAATCTGGTAATTCTGTTAAAGACGTTATTCTATATGTATCAAGTCTGCCATGTATGAAGTGGTGTGCTAGGGCTGTGTTTACTAGGACAGGCACCTTCTACAACAGTTAGTCTCTATCACAGGAGACTGCGCCCCTCTTTCATCTATATAATTCTCTAGGCATATTTGTTCCTGGCAGATTTGGCTATCTTAAAAGTAGTGTTCAATTTTTTTTCAGGTAACACTGCAAATTATTTTCTTTGCTTAACATAGTAGGTGGAATTATTACTGTTTTTACTGGTTAACCTGTTTGTATTCAGAAGGCATATGATTATGGTTTTCTTGATTTTTTCTGACTTGTTTTCTTGTCTTGCAGAGAAGACAGGCCCTGAATATAAGGAGTGATTACTAATGTTGTACATCACAAAGTCAACATTTTTGTAAAAGCAGCTGTTGTTACCGAAAACAAATATTATTGGAGAATTGCCAATTAATTTCATATTGCAGTCACTGCAGTTTGTAGTACTTGCATAAGTGTAGCATTACAATTTCCATTTTCCTCACATTTTCAGTTGCATATAGCTTTCCCTTGATTTTTACTTTAGACAGAAATTCTCCTTCTAGCTAGGGAGAATATGTATGTGTCAATCTTTCATTTAGAGAAATTCTCATTTTTCACAAAAAAATTAAGAGATCTCTATGAATATCTCCTTATGAATCCTTAAAATTCAGGTTTTTTTCTACACTAGTTAACAGAGGAACCCACAGCAGTATGACAGATGTGCTTTCGCTGTTTTATGATCCTTTAAAAAATACAGCTTGCCTATGTTCAAACTCAGGTTTGAAGAGAAACATTTTTATTTTCTGTATATACATGTCATCTATGATAAAGACAATTTATTTTATAATTTATGGATTACTTGGATGGATGTAGAGCAGTATGATGTGACTTGGCACAGGATGAACATTTTCTATTCAGAAACAGAAAGTACCAGGGCTACCTGGTACTTCTTTCATTACATGCTATGGTCTGCTCTAGGTGTAGGATCAAATAAAAGCAGACAATGGTGGTTTTTGTGTTGTCTTGTCGTGGTTTACTTTTGCACATCTATGCTTTATTTCTTGGTGGTTTTATGAGAGGAACATCGGAAAATAAGGAAAGCTCTTGACTCTCTTCCGTCTTGTCTGAGAGGCTTTCCATCCCTGTGGTAAAATCAGTGGGTGGCATTGATATTTTTTTGGCAGCTTTAACTAATATATCTAGATTTTGTCTTGGAAAAACAAAAATTAAGTTCCTTGGTGATGGGTTTTGGGTGGAATTTTTTGCTTGTTTGCTTTTGAGTATTGGGGGTTTTTATGATCATTTGGAGAATATGGTTTGGGGATTAAAGAAAGTGAGAATTCAGGAAAAGCCTTGCTGCTGAAATCTGCAAGATGATTAAAAAAACTTGCTTTCCCAGAAATCGTGTGTTCTCCGATACTGAGAACAATGGGTGCTGTAAGCCTCACTCCTACTTTTTCCATGGTTCTCCCCTAAAGTTGAAGCTTGGCCTAATCAAATGACAGATCAATTGTAAGTGATGCTACTCTCCAAGTACACCCAGTCTTAGAGCCCATTCTGGCTTTTTTTCTGCTAGAAAAGAGTGGGGATTGGCAGTCAGATTTTCCCCAAACTCATGTTTCTTTGCCTTCCCCCCCCCCCCCCCCCCATTTCTGGGGGAAAGTTTAAGTCATTGGTGTTACTAGTACTGTTTCTGAGAGTGAATGTAAGCCATTTTTATCATAGGGGATTGCTACTTTGTGCTCCACATGATCTTGTCTTTAAAATGAAAGATTATTAAACTAATAAATGAGTGTGGAATGAAAGGAATAGATTATCAGAGCATCAGACTAACTTAGAAAATTAATTCTTGAACATGTTCCCTGGTGTAAAGGTTCCTCAAAATAAAAGGAGGAAGGGGAAACCACATCTTAAGACATTGAGTCTGAGGATAGGAATTATGAAAGGTGGTTTTGGATTCATCCTTAGCAGTGAAATCCCACACAACTGTACAGCACAATGTGAAAAAATATTTCGCTGCTGAGCTGGAATACTTTTGCCATAGGTAGACTTTGGCCATATAGATTGCAAGTCTAAATTCTCACTGATATTTTCATGTTTTATTCTATGCTACCATTTTATAAACACTTACTGATGGATTTTCTGTGGTAGAAAAATGTCTTTAAAAAGACAAACATGTTTAGCAGAGTACAGATGAAGAAATTACTAGTGGACAGGTGGTCATTCAGTGATGGTGCACCATTTATAAATTTGTGGACTTACCACTGAATTGACATGTATTCCAGTGCCTTGATGAAATCCAATCTTTTGTATTTACAGTGTGATTTTTATCAACTGAACCAAAAGTCTTTATCAGTCAGTTTTAAAATTATTTCTGTGTGAATTTATGAGCCTAAATCAGTACTGTTTAGAGGTGAATTACACAGATGGAGAAGTTTTAAATTACTCACTATCGCGTAGCTGCTCTTTGTACAGTTCTTGAATTACTATTGTGATTAAAGGTATTTTGGTATCCCATATGCATTTTGTTGTTTGTTTTCCTCCTAAATACTGACTTAATATTATGTAAATAGTTTAAATATCAATTTATAAAATACTCCAATTTAAAGTTAATTGGGGTAAATTATATGCATCTGTGTAAGGTGAAGACTTCCCTTATGTCAATTTTTTTTTAAAGGCACAACAGACCACATTATTTGTGAGTTGCATAACTCACAAATCACAACTCATTGCCAATGTGTGAGGAGTTCTGATGGATGGAGGCTGACAATTCAACCTTAATATTCTATTCCTGTTATTAAGAATGTGTTTTTTCTGACCACTGTGGACTGCTTCAGGGGATGGTGTGGTGTGAGGGAGGAAAGGTGCAATTTTCCTCTACTTAATTATGGTATATTTCAGGGGAACTGTTTACTTGTTGCTGTAATCAAAGTTGGTCTATGGAATGGTTTTAGAATCTCTTATCTTTTTGAAAACTGTCCCTGCTCTCCAATCAAGCAAAGGAAAATAGAATTCCGAAGATTCAGTTAACCAAAAAATTAGACTCTTCTGTTGATTGAGAATTTTGGTTTAACAGTAGCACTATTAAATGTTGACCTTAATTAAAAATTTTAAAAAAACCTTAATATATTAAAGATGTTATTTTTTTGATTCCTCATAAAGCTGTATTTTTATGTAACCATGTTTTTTCTGTACCATTTCTCCCCTGAAATCTAAATTATTTTTGCAAAGGTTTTATCCTTGTTATTGAGTCTAATCTAGTTGTTACACAAATACCATGTCATTTAGTAGCTAACACATTTTTTTCTATATAGTGCAAGTGGTATTGAAAATGTTTACTGAAACTTATTATTTGTCTCACAAAGATTTTAGACTTTTTTTCTTTTTATTCTCTCTTGCAAACTGTTTGAAGGAGGCAAAGGGCTTCTGTCTTTGCAGACCATAATTCCTTTTCAAGTTCAGGTAGTAGATTACAATTATGATGCAACCCCATAATTTTCACCTTGTTGTTATTCAGTGTTATTGCAATCCTTTTAAGTTGACTGAAGCAATTTTTTTCCCCTCCAGCATTCCTTCTGTTGAACACTTTTGTCTTTGCCTTATGTACTTTCACAGTTTATTTTCAGTTTTCACTTGCTGACACTGAGTTTGTTCAAGGTCAGTTTGTTTAGCTTTATCTGTCTGATACCATTAACACTGGCATCCTCACCCAGTAACAGTAAACAAGGTTTCAGAAAGATTGTTGTTTTGCATCAGAATGGGTGTTAAGACCATGAGCAGGGATGAGAAATTACAAACAGCAATCCCTGAGGTAGGGGGCATCACCCGAGTTTGTAGTAAGATCTGCTCTGCTCTGCACAAAGCAGGTACTCAGTAGGATGTGACTTGCAGATCAGTCATACCTAATTTCAATCGACTTTTAATCTGTTTCTGGAAAAGTGTGTAGCTCTAAATATCTGCTGTCTTTCTAATTATTACTTTAATTTCAAGAATGCTGAACTTAAGTTTTGTTATTTTTTCCTTTGTCTGAGTTTTGTTTTTTCAATTCCAGAACAGTTGAAGTGTTTGTTGTTTAGGCTATATTTAAAACTTCACATAGGCTGCCATATGCAAAGATACCACTTCAGTTTGCATCATGTGCATTTTGTTTTATTCTGTTCAGATAAGCCAAGAAATATTTAAGATACTTTTTGTCTTATTTTTCTCAGGTATTTCCAGTGGTTTTCTCATCCTTATGATTTTCTTCTAAATTCTGCAGCTTTGTATTTAAATTCAGTTTAGAGAGAGATCTGTTCCAGTTTAATTCTCACAATTTTGTATACTTGTCTTCCCTGTATTATTTTGTTTTGAAGACCTATTTTTTTACCCATTAAATTAATCTAGTAACCCACTTGTAGGTTAAATAAAAACCCATTTAGAACAAAGATGATGTAGTGATAAACACTGACATGTAAGATTGAATTCTCAGACAAAATGTGATTGTTTTATTTGAAAATGCTGAATTTTGTCAAGAAACCATAGTTATATTAAAACCTATGAAAATAATTGTTTGTCTTAAGGTAGACAGCTTCTTTAAATACAGTACAGTATTTCTTAAGGAGAAATTGTAGTGCCTTGATGTTCCCAATTAGTGCCTTGCGCAAATTCTGACAAATCCATCTGTTGTCATGACTTGCTGTAACTGTTACAGTTGTTATGTGACCTTGCAAGGATGGACTTGAGTAAATCTTTCTGATACTAATGTAGTGACCTGGAGTTTCTTGATGGAAAAGGGCTGAAAATAAGAGAGCTTATTTTCTATGTATTCTTTCTGTTAATTTGAGGATTATTCCAGGGTGCATGTGGGAATGTCAGCAAGTTACGGTGCCCTGTTATTGTACATAATTATCTTGCCATGAGGAGTTCAGCAGGCCTCCAAAGAGTCCAGCTAACTTCTGGAGTTTGAGTGATACTTTTGAGAGACAATAATTGGAAAAAATAGTTGAATTTTCATCAGAACTTAGTTAAAAATTAATACTGACTGGAAGTACTTACTTCTGAATTGTCTAAGAGATAATTAGATCTACAGCTCTTCAGAATATCTGATTTTAGTTTTGGAAGTTAAGCAATTGACATAATTTAGTTTCTATACACACATACTTAGGACTTCCAAAAAGTTATTTCAAAATGCTTTTAACATGCTCCAAATACTTTTAATATGCTCAGTTTCTATTAATTTTGAAGAATGACCGTGCAACACTCTGGAAGTCAGGAACTTCTTATTTAGGGTATTAAATGTGTGATCTTTAATATTAGGCTCTGACCCATGTCATGCAAATCTTATAGAGGTGTGGAGGAGTGTGATATGAGTTTTAATTCTTTCACTGGACTTCCAGACTCAAAAAGATTGCATGTCTTTCAAATACATACTGCACTGAAATTTAAACAACAATAGCACTTGTAATTACAAAGCTAAACCAAAATTTATATTATTATTGTGTAGCGTGTGAAAACCTGTATACTTTTTTATTTTGTATATTCTCCAAGTAACATAATCTGATTTAAAGTCCTCCTCTACTTTTCTTTACCTTCTGTTAAAAAACCCAGTTGCAAGTAAAGAGTGGATATAAAGAACTTGTTCATTTAACTCTCAGACACCTTCTGTCAGCAAAACAAAAATCATACCCTGCTTCTCATACCTGTGCCCTTCTGTGGTATGAACCAGCTGGCCTTCTGTCACTTCCTGCAACATCAGTTAGAAAATTTTAATAATAATAATATTTAGGGGAAAAAATGTGTTTCTCAGTTTAACTCGAGGAGATTTGCTGGCTTTTCTTTTACAGGGAAAGAGGATTTAAACAAACTTTCCATAACATTTGTTGGTTGTCTATTTCATGGTAACCACCATAAAGTTCACTGTATTTAGGGAGATGGTGAAGCCGAGATGAAAAGATATAAATTCATGAAGACTCAGTTTCACAGCTGGTGTATAATCCTTTCTGTTGCCCTGGTGCCCTGGCCTCAGTACCCAGCAGAACAAAGGGAGCTGAATTGGAAATGGTGGGAGCTGGGGAGTCTGTCGCTGGCAGCACATCTCATGGCCATAGGCCTTGTCAGGGCTCAGTGTGATACCCTTTATTCCGGGTGACAGATGCGAGGTGGGTTCTGCGAGGGGGAAGTCATTACTAGTGTGAGGGCAGTGTCAAATCAAAAGTAACCAGCGATCAAACAAGGTAAAGGGCTGCAGAAAACAGGCTTTCTGTCTGGCCTCAGCACCTGCTGGATCACTGAGGGGAATGGGCCTTGTGTGTCAGGTTGTGCTGATTCCCTTTGATCTATGGTGAATGAGTGAGGATGGGAACTGAAGGAGAGAGGGAAGAGTTTTATTTCCCATTTCTTCAGGGCAATTGAAGGTGTTTTCCTATGTAATGCTGGTATGGACTTCACAGCTGAAAAAAATCTCCAAAATACTCCTATCGGAAGTAAAATGTTTAGGGCTTGGGTTTTCTATTTCTAGCCTGATCTCACTGATGAATTCTTCAGTGGTGTTTAATAACTGGTGTTTGATGACTGAGGATAAAATCTGAAATTTATATTAGATCATATTAATATTCTAATATCAATTAACATATTATCTAATAGTATAATATTATTAAGATTAAAATATTTGAAATATTTATATTTCTTTAAACAGAGAGATGTAGCTGCATATGCTATAAGTAGATGCAATTTTTTTTCTGTGGAGACTTTTACAATAACGCATAATTTAAAGTCTAGTTAGCTATAACGTAACAATAAGGGATTGCCTGTAAACATTTCAAGTATGATGATAAACCATACTTCGTGTTCCACAAAGAGTGTTCCATTCCTGAAATACTTACCCATATATATGCATACCTGCAAAACCTAAGCATTTTTGTAGTTGTGATTTTTTTCATGGTGTTCCATGACATAATTCTGTAAACTAATAAATTCTGTTATACAGGCTTCCTTGTACTTTAGATAATTCCTCATGTCTGCACCTTTTTTTATTCTGTTAAGTATATTTTACAACTAATTTTGTTATGGATGACTTTCTTTATACAGCTATATAGTAATAAAAAATTATTTTATTAGAAGGCATACTTGTCACATTTCAATTATAAATTTTGTTTTCTGCACTCAAAATGAGGAATATCTGCATCTTGTAGAGTGTATACTCAAAAAAATTGTACTCAAATCAACTATTAGAAATAGTTTTGTAGTTTAACAATTATATTGTCCTTTTTTTCTAACTATGATCTAAGCTTTCTTTGTATTTTAGAAAAGATTCACAACTTACCCCTGCTTTCCTCCCTCTTCCTCCCTCTTCACCTTCACCTTCACCTTTGCCTTCACCTTCCCTTTCCCCTTCCCCTTCTACTCCTCCTCCTCTCCTTTTTTCATTTCCCCGTAGAGTCATGGAGTGATTTCTGTAGCAAGGGAGCTTACGAGTCACCTAGTTCAAATTCCCCGCCATGGACAGGGACACCTTCCACCAGACGAGGTTGCTCCAAGCCCCATCCAACCTGACCTTGAACATTTCCGGGTCTGGGGCAGCCACAGCTTCTCTGGGCAATCTGTGCCAGGGCCTCACCATCCTCACAGCAAAGAATTTTTTGCTAATATCTGATCAAAACCTACTCTTTTTTTTGAAGCTATTCCCTCTTGTCCTGTCATTCCATACTCTTGTAAATAGTCTCTCTGCATCTTTCTTGTGGGCTACCCTTTGGGTAGAAGTCACCCCAAAGCCCTTTGTTTTCTAGGAGGAACAATCCCAATTCTCTCAGCCTTCCCTTGTAGCAGAGATGCTCCATCTCTGATCATCCCTCCTCTGGACTCACTCCAAGACATTCATGTCCTTCCTGTGCTCTGACCTCAGAGCTGGATGCAGCACTGCAGGTGGGGTCTAACAAGAGTAAAATATAGGGTATTTTTGTCTTAATGAGTATGTTTTGTGGTTTTTGTTAAATCTGAAAGTGTTAATGTGTGTATATTGCTAGGTATTTCAGAGGTTTATTTTTTATGGTGCATAATCTTCCTTGATAACTTCTATTAAATTTTGAAAAAAGAAACCCGATTAAAAAATACTCCGGAAGTTTTAATATCAGCTTGAAAAGTTTTACATAGTTCTGTATTGACTAAGCAAAGTAGTCAATACTGACTATAGTAATTTCATAGTTCAATATTGAAATGTCCTGTGCAGCTCTGTAATATTTGTACTGTTACTATGGAAAAAACATAACCCGTTGTTCTGAACTCATTCTGTACTTCCATGACTGGCCTTTTCTTCTTGACTGCAGCTTCTCAAGCCTTACACTTCCATTAACTGGTCTTAGAGTCTTCCCTTTCAAGTGGCCCTGTGGCTTGAAATCAAAATACTACTCATGCAATAATTATAAGAGTAACTAATGTTCAAATATCTTATAGAGAAAAATATTTAGATCTGTTTGTTCTTCTCGTCTCTGACATAAAGAAAAATAACTACACATCCACACAAAAGAATTCAGAATAAATCTTTGTATTCAGAGGGATAGTCATGTATGGTTTTCATCCTGCTGCAATCTAGATAAATGGGAATGAATGCTATGCATTTGCTACTTCTTTCCTTTGTTATTTCTGTTGTTTTTGTTGTTAAGTGAAATGGCACTTCTAACGTTCCTGTGAGCAGTAAAGTATAATAAAGCTTCAGCTGCAGTGCCATCTGAGTCCTCCTAGTAATCATTTTGACCTAAAAATTTAAAACTCTATTAGATTTTGCCTATGGTTTTTGTTCTCTAACAGATTTATCATTTAACATGTAGCCTCAGGTGACATGTTTATCTTCTGAAAGTTTAATGTTCCAATTGTCAAAAAGTAAAACCCTAGCGAAAATAAAAATATCTTCATACATTTGTTCTATACCCTCTCTTGGATTTGCAACCATTTGAATAAAAGCAATGCAAGACCTGTCTGCAGGAGATTAGGTATTTATCTTTTATTTATTTTTTTGCTTTAATTTTTTATTTCCATCAATATAGACTCTAGTCCAGCTATTTTATAAATTTTTTAGCTCCAGCTTACCTACAACCAAACGACAACAACAATGATGAAGATACACCAAAAAATGGTCCAGATTTTATAAATAAAGCAGCTTTCTGTGTTGGGCCAGCTTTGTTTAATGTGCAGATTTTTTTTTTCCTGACTACAAAACTAACTAACTCTTTGCAGTGTTAAAATAAAATTTCTTAATTTTTAGTAGGAACATTGAAATCTTCTGAGCATCTCTTGGAAGTTAGCATTAGAGAAATCTGAGTACACAAAAAGTTCAGAAAAATATGACTAAATAACGTATACATACAAATATCCCACAGGCGGGTGACAGGAGGATGCTGCCAGGCTCTTTCCAGTGGTGCCCAGTGATGGACAAGGAGCAATGGCTGTAAATTAAAGCACAAGAGTTTCCACCTCAACATGTAGAAGAGCTTCTTTACACTGAGGGTGGCAGAGCTGTCAAGGGAGAGCGTGGAGTCTTTCCTGCTGAGACATTCCAACCCCACCTGGACATTTTCCTTTGTCACTTGCTTCAGGTGGCCCTGCCATGGCAGAGGGGGTTGGAATGGATGATTTCCAGAGGTCCCTTACAACCCTGACAGTTCTGTGATAAAAGACAGATGAATATTTTTATGACATAAATACAGGCTAATCAAAACATTAGATCTCAAAAGGAATCAGAAAGTCATTCACTCATCATTTTAAGCTAATAAATGGCTAGAAAGATCTGAGTCAAATATTTCTTTTATTGAAAATAAACAAATGAGCAAAGAGACTTCCATGACCATCCAAGTCCAAAATCAATAGTTCCCTATATTTATGTAATTGGAGAGGGAAATACCAAATTAAATGTGTTTTAGCTGATGCATCTTGGGGGAGGATGAAATGGGTGAAGTTCTGAGTTAGAGCCATCTAATGGTCATAATTACTATTAATACATTCAAGATTGTTTTTAAGACAGTGATTGTCTCTTAATCTGATATAAGGCTTGCTATGTAATTTACTTTACGAAAGCATTGCTGTGGTACAGGAGCAATAAAAGCTTAAAGAATTCAAAATGGTCATTTTTCTACTCCAGTTCACGACATAGCACAAAACTTGCCATAATGTCATTTGAATGTTTTGCATTAGTATGTATGGAATCATCCATTAGTAATATAAGAATATATTGTTTTACTTACTAAATGAGTTCAGAATTAATTTGCATACTGACAGATATTTAATTTTGTAGTCTTTTGAAAAGAGTATTGAGTGCTTCCCCTGTAGGTTCATACTACAGTGTCTTTGACTCTTTTGAGCTATCTGATAAATGTTTGAGAGAGTAATTTGAGGTATTAATTTAGGCTAGTTCATTACTTTGGATGTCTTGAGAGGTGTTCTGCTGTGCCCACCAGGTTTACTTTTATTCATTTGACTCCTTCTTATATGCAAAATTATAAATGTTTCCAATTTCAGTTTTGTCCTTCTATCAAAACCATAGTGTGTCCCGTGCCAGCTGTTACCTAGCTAATGCTGAAAGTACAACTCTATGTGTGTTGGATGCTTTAAGTACTTCAGTAAGGTTTTGTAACAGTGATTCAATTCATTTTATGGACAAGATAGATTTGTATCACAGGACATTGTGACACTGTTTGGTAAAGCTCAGTTCCAGAATGAATAATAATAGCTTGTCGTGTGTTTTGGAGTATATGAGGGCGTAATTTAACAAAGGCTCTAACACAAAACCTGTTTTGTGTGTTGGGGCTTTCTGGTGGATGTTTTGGTTTTGTTTTGGTATGATTTTTGTTTGGTTTTGTTTGAGCTTTTGTGTGTGTGTTTGTTTGTTTGTTTTGGTTGGTTGGATTTTTTTCTCTCCATAAAACCACTGAGCTGACACAGTGTGCTTTCTTTTTTTGTTGCTGCAATACATTTGCACAAAGTCTGGTCCTGTAATGGAGGGCAGAGCTTATTGTTAAATATTCCCAAGCTATTGTTAAATATTCCGTGAAATTTTAAATGTGGCAAAAATAACATTGGAGTTTGGCACAACAGAAATACTGCAGATAAAAAGATGAATATCCTTTTGATCTGCAAACATGCCCTTTTGATATGTCAGCTGTTTATGCACTGACTAATGTCAGCATACCTCTGTTTCGCATGAATTACATTGGGTGTGTAACTGATGAAATGGTGTCTATTACAGTGAGATGAACGTATCTGTATATTTCCCTTGATGACAGCATTAGCAGTATATTAGCCTGTACACATTTTCAAGGATTCAGTTAAAATTACTGTTCTAACAAAATTTCAGTAAATTTAAAAGGGCTATTAAATTCTGTGTTTTGTTAACAGTGAGTACACCAGTGATTGTATTTCCAGCATAAGGATGGCATTTGCAACTGCAAAAAAGGACTGCAAACTGACTTTAGAAACTGCACTGCAGTATATCTTAATGACCCTGCTTGCGCATTCTCTAGTTCAGTGAAAAAAACAACTCCACATTTTTGAGTACTCTTTCACAGTTGGAGGGGCATCTGTTTGCAAGAGAGTGTCATTCAGGCAGTAAGATAAGACCCTTGAGGTGTACTAAAGTGTTGACTATCACTTCAGTTTTTCATGTGTTTGCCAGAGTGCAGAGAATGAACAGGAGGGGAGGGGTGGGAGAAAGGAAAGCTTGGACATTTTCCAAGGCCCCAGTGTCTGTGTGTGAAGGTTTATAATTATAGGCTGGGAGGCTGACTTTTATTGGGCAGGCTTTTCTGTTGGACTTACAGTCCCACTCCGTCCCCTCCCAGGTGGTAGCTGGCTTTCATAGCCAGAATTGCTTAACATTCTCAGACATGGCTAAATGGGACCTCGGCCCCACGGTTCACATGCTGCCAGCTGGAAGAAAGTAACAAATGAGAGCAGATGACAAAACAGATGTGCATAGTAGGAGAGGGGAAGAAAGGAAGGAAAAACAAAAGGTAGGAATAAGAAAAAGAGAGAAGAGAAATCATAGGGGAGGAAGGGATGGTGGAGAAATGAAATGGTGGCAAATACTGAGCTCTAGGAAGTTCTGTTTCTATGGAAGGAACTCTTTTTGTTGCTACGTAAAATTCAGTAGCATTTTGTATTGATAAAACAGCTATCAGGATGGTGAAATTTGAGGGGCATTTAATGGTATTCCATCTCAAGGCCATGTGGTTGTTGATTCTCTTGTAATAATTTTGCTGAGTTGCTTGTAGTATTCCTTTTTGAAAAGTTTCTTAAAATATTTGTTTTGGGCCTGCTTTGGTACTTATGTAAACTATATCTTTGAGGTTGCAAAATACTCAAAATTTAGAGATCCCCTTAACTTTGAAAATGGGTACTAATTACCATCAGAAAAATTATTTATGAAAAAAGAGGAGGGAAATTAAAATGGAGAGCAGTAGGTCTGAAAACGAATTGAAAGAAATCCTGCACTTGATGTGCTAGCATGTGTTCTAAATTACTTGTTTTTATGTTATGTTCAAGTCTTTGTTTACTGTTCTGAAGGGAAAGAATGCTTCATTTTTTAAGATTAGAATGTTTTTCACACAAAACCCCTTTTTCTAGTTAATGATGCTGTTACCTTTAATTCTTTTTGGTCTGCCTGTGTTTTGTTATTTATTAAGTACTAATCCTAACAAATCAAGTCAGAAATTTGCCAGATATTGCAAATTTGAGTATTGGTCTCATCTAAGATGCTATAAATTGGCTTATCTATTAAGTATCAGAAACATCTCAGATTTTTTTTTTAATTTAATTTTTTTTTAATTCAAAAGCATTTTAAGTCTCTGATTGTGTTTGGGCATGGTAAATACCAGGTTACACATGTGCTGTCTGCACTGGCTACTTTGAACATGCTATGTTTTGTCCTTTTTATATTTAAGACTATTCTGTCATATTGGCTGCAATATGAAGTAGGTTTACTGCATGAAACTATAATGTGGAAAACTTTAAAGTACAAGTATTTGTCTGAACTTCTAAAATGGTAAAAGGCAGTAGGTATTAAATAAAAAGTGCCATGCATTATGCTTTCAACTGTAGTACATCATGAATACAGTCTGTACATAGTTCGATGGTACTGAGACCTATCATTCATGTCTGAATTTTTAAGCTCGACTGGAAACCTTTAATGATTTAATAAAACAGAAAATAGGTAGTGTTTGTAGATTACTGTTGTAGATTACTGCTCATCCTCTGCTTTTCTATACCAGGCTTCATGACCAGTCATGTTCTGTTTAGTCTTGCACTGCTAAAACATAACTAAAAGTTTTTAGGGATTGATTGAGAAGGGCGAAACACCAAGCTGTAGTATGAAGATGGTTGGAAATGGGGAAATCAATATTTTAAAATTTATCTTGAGCATGAGTTATAGTAATGTAAGTGATAGAAGACATCCTGCTGCAACTAGTACTGTTCCAAAAACAATAGTGATTGTGGGTGGGAGATCTGTGAGATTTGGGAGATGAATTTTTTGAAGGTGATTTGCTCATCAGATTCAGTGAAATCTAATACTTTGTTTTCCTCCACCATGTAATCTGATTTTACTCTTTAATTAATAAATTTTAGCAATTAATTAAGAAACTTCACAGTAAAATACAGTGATAGAACATCAGTCTTGCAGTTCTCCAGTTAATTCCAGTATACTGAGTTTTGCTGCCTCACTAATGACTAGTTCATCACCTTATGAATGTTTAATTGCAAGTTAGTACTGGTCACTTTTGTACTGTCAGAAAAGCTTTTGCATAAGTTCACAGTGAAAGTATGACCAAAACATGTTTGTTTCTCAGTTGTAATTTATCAGAAGAAGGTTGGAAGCTGTTTTTACATTACAGTCTTGTATAATTTACTGTACATTCTTTTTCATATTACTGGGTTGTTGTGGTGCTTCATGTTTTCAAGAAATCTGAATGAGCTGTTTATCAAGAAAGAAGAAAACATAAGAAAATATATGATTTGGTGGTCATGCCTCTCTTCCTAGTGCTGTTTTTGTGACAGACAACGCTTTTTCGTAAACATGTTAGTAAGATCTCACTTGGTATATTGTTCACTTATGATGATTTGATCCTTATTCCTGGAGTTTTACTCTCATTATTGTTCTAGAATCTTAATATTAAACATGAATATAATAGAAATATATGATCATATACATTAGGTGTTAAGATTTTTCTTTTTCTTGTAATTTCCCTGGGACATACATTAACCCTATGTGTGCATTCCATTTCTTTTTTGTTCTTCTGTAACTGTAATCTACACTTAAACTATTATGGATGTATCGAACAAGGCCCCAGCTTTTCTTTTACAATTCTGGTAAGTCTAATGAACGTAAATAACTCACTTCAAGTAAGAACTGTTTGCTTTGTGTTGTTACATCACACCATAAATGTCTTATTTTAAAAGGAACGTATGTTACTATCTTTTTTGTATTTACTAGTTCAGAAATATTAGTTTGAAGTTGAATGCTAAAAATGTTAGCAAAAATATTCAAAAATGTGAAAGCTAAAAAATGTTTAAAAATAATGGAGAGAGATGTCCTGTGTCCACTTTTCTTACTTGATTTCTATGTTTTGAGCTTCTTTTTGAGACTGTATTTAGCTATATGAAAAATTTGATATTTTTATTAAGCCTCTTTGATGTAGCCTTTTAGGATCAAGCTTTCATTAGAGGAATCATGATCTTAATTTTCATCTTTAACCAGAAAATTATTTTTATTTGTCATTCAAGAAAACACTATTATATTTTCATTTGTGTGTGTATGCAGGGACACTAAAGGCTATGTTAAATTTATTAAAATGCTTATTTTTAAAATTTAAAAAAGTTATTTTACAATTAATAAATTTTATTTGAACATGCCTATACAAAATATATTCTGTTTGGTATGCAGTTTTTCCTTTTCAAAATTTTTAGTTGTTATTTTCCTTATTTATTTTAATGACATTAATGTTATAGTGTTTACTGAACTTCCCTGTGTGCAAGAAGAACTTGCAGATTATGTGAGTCCTATCTAAAAGTATAATTATTGTGAAAAAATTGCCTTTTTTTTTTTTCCTATTTTCGATTGCAATGCTGGGGATCACTATTAATGAAAGGCTTCTTTTTGCTCATGGTACTTACTGCTGCCTTTTGTGAAGTTGGTAAGACGGAAATTACAATTATGTGTTTTTAATACCAGTGAGCTCTGACTGGGATTCAAAATGCTGGTATGTGTAACAACATCTTTTCAACATGGTGTTTGTTCTGCTTTTTAGTTTGTATAAAAGATTACCAAAATCATACCATTATGCTAACTGTCTTTAAAAAAAGGTGCAGTTAACAATCTAGCTACAATACTTGCAGTAAAATCTAAAAAAAAGGAACAAATACCCTTCTGCTTCCTAATATTTTCTGTATGTGTGCATTTAACTGTTGAATTTAATATTCTTTTAATATTCTTTTTATAAGAGGTGTAAATGTGCCAGTGATTTTGCATAACACAGAATCATTGTTTTATACAGTTAGATATGTAATTAAATGTAGAAATTAGTGTAAATCTGTTCAATAGAAACTATTTAACATTTGCAGGCACAGATCAGGTTAATTTCTAAGTTCATACAGTGTTTTTTGAAGATGAAAAAGACCCCTCTGTGTGCAGTATTTTGAATGCATTATTGAGTCTCCAGCAACTGTGAGTTCAACTCAGACATGCGCACAAAGGGGATATGGGCATTACCTTCATTGTAAGCTTTGTACATGTGGCAAATCCTGAGAAACGGGGAATTCATAAATTAATGCAAGGACTGGAGATTTACTTTCTAATAAATTATTGTAAAGGAGAATTTTGGGGAATAAATGCAAGTCATTTGGTAGTGCATGTGTACAATTTAATAACTGAAAACAAGATTGTGATGAGCATTTATATTTCCTTCTAAATTGAAGACATGGTGTACCGCACTCTTTCTCAGTGAACTGTCTCTTATTCACTGTAAATTGTACATGTAACAGAGAAGATAATTTTAAATTAATGGAAAGAGTATATTTTATATAATAAAGAAAAACCTTTGAGTCAGAAGTGCAGCTAATTAGTCAGTGTTACTACTGCCTGGTTAATATTAAATGGTGTTTTCCTTTTAAGATTTTTATGAACAGTAATAGAAGAACTTAATAAATTTGATTCTGTTTCTGATATTTGTTTGTGATTAGCCATTGTATGGTTGTTCTTTGAAACTGAAATTTAATGTATAATAAATAATAAATTAAATTCTTTAAAATTGAAGCGATAGTAGGTAGGCTGTTATCACAATGCTATGGCTCTGTAAAACAGTGTCATTGTTGTACTCTGGAATTTTAGAGGTGTTTTTCTACTGACTGTCAGCATACATTGTTGTCAGAGTTTACTTGTATAAAGTTTATTCTTTAGTAATATAATAATTTATATAGTAATATTTATGAAGCATTGAAAATTAATATATATAATGTCAGGTACCAATGGAAAGAGTATCAGAATATTTTCTGTCTCTTAAGTTGCAAAAATGATTTTGAGGAGTAATAAGTAAACAGTTTGAGGTTTTGAAGCTTGATAGTTTTGTATTAGAAGTCAGCTGTTTGTGCAAGTATATAATGTAAAATTTGTATGGCTGCAGAACATTTAGTATGCTCATTAGTTAGCAACATAATTGTTGAGAAGAATGGTTAAGGTGTCATAATACCTTGTGTGGTTTCATGTCTCTTGGGATCATTAGCAGTGGGAGACTGTTATTTATGCTATTTCTCTTTTGTGTATATGTAATATGAAATTTTTTTTCCTGTGATAGTATAGATCTTATTGCTTCTGTGAATATTCCAGCAGCTTTTTTTAGGTCTTCTTTTCTCTTCTGTTTTGTAGTGTAGGTAGCATCTCCCCTTAGGTTCACTATTTTGTGAAGGTTAAAATATGTTTAAAACATTTAAAATATGTTTACTTTCGTTTAGGTAAAAGTGACTCAGTGTAGGTAAAATGAACTAATTAATTCTACAGGTCAGGTTGTACAATACAAAATATATCCTTACATTATTATTTCACAGCCTGTTTTTGAATATTGACTGTTTTGTTTGAGCAAGTACTTTTTTAAAATTTTGTTCAGGACCAGTGTTACACTGCATGATGCATATAGTGCTGTAAGAGAGTAGCTTCATTTGCTCTGTTTATATCTCAAATAAAACAAAACATATTGCCACCTTGCTGTTCACTGGTTTTATCTCAGTATATAGTTAATAATAAATCTGGAGAAAAAGAAAAAAGTGCATAAAAGAAAGCATCTCATCACAAGAAAAAGGCTCATTTTTGAAGAGGGACTAATCAAACGACACTCATGAAAAGAGGTCTTTGAATCTTCATTATCTGATGTAGGTGGCTGAGCTCTTGAATTTTGTACTTACGAGTCACATTTTTCAATGCAATTTGTCAAACTAGAATGCGATTAATCTATCTGTCTTTCTGAATTGATACCAGGGAACTTGTCAGAGTATACATGATGATGTATGACATTGTCAGCTTTTGATAGTAATATTATATTTACAACTAACAAAATTTAAGCATGCATTGTGTTGACCTTGAAATGAGCTTATTCTGTTCCCTTGATTTGTGAATACACATGGCTGTTGATAAAAAGAAAATGAGCACTTGCTGGAAAAATAGAGCTTGTTTTGTGCTTATTAATTAAATATGCTTGTTGTTGCACACCAGCTCATATACTAAGAGTTTGTTTGAATTTTTTGGTTTTTTGCATTTTCTTGCTGACTTTGTGTGTGTATCGTTTGAAAGAAGTATCTTAGAAGTATCTTGATATCATCTATCATTTGAATTTTCAAATACTACCTAATGTACCAAAATAGTATTTTGCAGTTTATATAATGCAGTCATGTGCCTGAGTCAAGTTTAATACTGAAGAGAAGTAGCCAATAGATATATTTGACTTGGAAGTTGCAGTGATTTTTTCTTTTTACATGGCCAGTAAAACCTGGCTAAAATCCTGTAGAATGTTGAGGCAGAGGAAGGGCCCATTGTTTCTCTGTGATAATCTTCTCTAGATACTGTAATACTCAAATTTTCCAAATTAAACAAGCTTTTCTTGAAGGCTTGTGTAAATCACCTAACTCCTTTGTGCATTGACTTCACCATTGATACATCATTAGCTAAGAGCTACCTCATAAACAGTTTGAAGAGTAGGAGTATTCTCCTTTGAAATTGAAACTTATGCCTTATGGAGGATATTGTGTGAATTGTCCATGTTTTAGCCTTGAAAATATATTCATTTAACTGAAAGTCAGAATATGTGAAAATATATTCATTTAGCTGAAAGTCAGAATAGCTGTTAAACTGTGTGCTAAAATGTTTGTCAGTTAATAAAGTAAAGTAAAGGAAAAGAGCCTGCTCATACAAGTCCTAGAATTGTTTGTCATAAAATCGTATAGATTACGGTAGAGCTTCAGAAGTCCCCCAGTCCTTTAACTTCCAGAAGTCATCCAATCCAGTTTCCTGGTCAAGGCGGGTTTTTCAGGTCATCTTCAGGTGAGTTTTGAGTATTGCAAGGATGGAGATTCCACAACTATTCCAGGCAACCTGCTTCAGTGTCTGGCCATCTTGCTGTTGTGCTCTTGCTAGCCCAGCCTGTTACTCATGCCAGTGAGGCAGATAATCGGAATATCCATTAATCTATTGTACTTCCAGTACTTTGTGTCACTGGTGAAGATGGATAAATTGCAGTGGGGCAATAGTGCTTGATAAATTGAGTTATGTTCCAAAAATAAGAAATAATTTTGAAAATCAAAAGCATGACTTTTATTTCTTCCAGACTTTTTGTGTAAGGGAGTGGAACTTTACATATAAGTGATTAAATAATTATTATCGAGAATAAGAAACCAGATAAAAATTTTATATGCTTTCAAATATTAATCTTTACTTATATGTAACTAATTACATTAAGAAACATTTAAAGAAATTATTAGGGATAAATAGAAGGGAAAATAGTACTGGAGGTTGTAAGAATATGATTATCAGTTCGTGGTCTATGGTGTATTGTAGTCATAGAATTGTGTCTGAATAGTTCATCTGGCAGTTTGGGGGATCCTGTTTAAAATAAAGACAAATGGACGTGAAATTTCTTATGTAATTTTAAGACTAGTAAGCAAAGGATGTTGGTGTTTTCAATGGATCATTAAGATGGGAAAATGTAAGCATTTTATAGAATGTACATTGATATTGCCGTATGTGGGAGAATTTATTTGCTAAAAATATATATGTAAGGAGCATGAAGCAACTAAACAGATTAGGAACTCTGAAAGCTCTCCCTTCAAGACTGGTAGTTGATTATATTGTTTTCAGTAAATGAAACTTTTTATGGGGGCAGTAGCTGGTTTCTTGTACATACATTTATTATGCTGCTAATTTACTGTATGAATTTATGGTGGGAGGAATGACGCTTCTGACAGAGGAATTAATTTGTTCTGTGCGCTATCTTTGTATATGTGCAGGTGCCAGAAAAGAAAGAATAATCTTTTGTAGTAATGGAAAATTCAAGAAAACAGACAACAAAAACCCCCACAAAACCCTGAAAGTGCTTATGTAACAAAAATAATTTCCAATTAAGTGAGCGGTATTATTCTATAATAAGGAAGCCTTTTAGGAAAGTCTTCAGAAGTGTCTCAGATATGGGCAGTGGTAATTTATCTGTAGACAGATGATGCTATTAATGAAGGTAACAATACTATTAGACACCTGCTCCTACTCTTTTCCTCCCCATCCACTCCCTCCCACCTCCCTCAGTTATTTTGCTGACTGAACCACTCTTTCCTTCCAAGGTTTTAATTTGAAATGTAGAAATGAGTGGACGTAACTTAAGCAAACCAGCTGAACATTAGAAACTACGGGTACTGGAAAATTTGTGATATTTGTGGCTGGCAGTCTGCTTTGTAAGGACATTGACATGAGAAGAAATGACAGGGGATTCAGGTGCTCTTAAATATATAATTTTTCAATATGAAAAAATAGAAGCCTTAATTGCAGCTTGCTGGAATTGAAAATTAGAATGTATTTGATTATTTTACTGTACTTTTAAGTGTCTGACAAAGGAAAAGTCAAAGGCAAATTATGTGTGAGGAGGTGCTTCTGCTAGAGTTTGAGGAAATTGTTAAGCTCAGTTCTCTGGATGGGGAGTGTTTGTGATTATAAAATTGAAATGGGAGGCGATTATTTTTGTGCTAGTGGGATAGATATAGGAATTTTTAGTCTAATGGTTGATATTCTGATTTTAAAGGAAACTCTTATATTGTTCATTGCTTTTATTCTGTACATAAATAAAACTGTCATTTTCTGAATAACTCTCAGTAGCTTTGGTCAGCGGAGATTTGTTTGATATTGTTCCACTTACGCACTTTGACAGTGTAATAAAAAAATTATTTTTGTTAAGTTTAGCTTATTCTGATTAGGCCAAAGTCTACAAAGTGTGTTTCTTTAAATATATTACTTTATGTATGAAAAACATAATAAAAAAATTTTTAGGAATGAAGAAAAATTAAGATCTTCCTTCCAGGAACTGAAGTCCAGTAATTTTGAAAATCCTCTTTATAATGCATTTAATTTTTTTCTGAAAAGGACAGTATTGTCTTCAGCTTATTGGCCAGAATGCTTTGAATTATAATACCTACCTCTTAGATGATTCTTTGCTTTTCTGAAGTATTCTATAAATATGTAGTAGTTAATCCTCTTGAAGTGTATCAGTATTAAACAATGAAAAGCTTCATGAAATCCAGACATTTTCTGATGTCTCAGATTCTCAGGCCCACAAGTATTAAATCTTCTTTTGTCTTCTCAAAGTATATTCTCCCCACACTTTGGTGGAGAATATCTGTAATTAATGTGATCTTTTTAAGAATATGAGAAACACATTTCTGTTCTAGGGATTTGTTTACCTCTGGTTATGTCTTTTACAACCAGAGGATTGCATACATGATTCCCGTTCTTGTAAGCATAGAACTAATTATAACTGCAACAGAATCATGTCAGGGACTTGGAATAGTGCCTACCAAAACACTTATTGTGTGGTTGAAATTGTATATTAGTTCTTGCAAGTCATCTGCAGGTAGTTCAATAATAAATTTATGCTCTAGTGCTAAAATTCTGGTGGCCTTAAACTCATGGTTGCAAAGCAAGAGTGAAGTCTGACAGCTTAAGGTTCAAATGGGTAGCTGCTGTTTTCAGTAAGATTTGGAGGGTGAAAGAGAAAAGAAAGTACTATGTTAAATAAACATTCACAGTGAAAAATCTTATAATTAAGAAATATTTCCTAAGGAGCATTTGTAATGATGTTTCTATAATTTTATGTGTCAAAATATGTCTTTTTTTTTTTTTTGCTTAAAATAAAATTTGGGTAATTTCTTGTGTATTGCAAATAATTACCATGTGTATGGCTTTTGCTCTATGGCAGAAGCTGTCATGGAAAAATTTGCATTAAGCTGCACACATTTTTAGTTAAACGTGCTGGATATAACAAGCAAGTGTTTAAAGCAGAGATGAAAGAAAGTGTAGAACTTACCAGTGCGCCACAGTAAACACATGGAGTAGATAGAAAAAAATTCTTTAATAAGCTTTGGTTTTTAAAATATCATGTATATTTAAGTTTTTAACCTGTGCTTCAAAAAATGACAATGTAATTATGTATGACATTGAGAGGGAAAGCTTCAGCTATATGCCAGTGGTTATTTGGCAGCGTGGATGAAGAATCCTTTTACATTTCACTTTATCATGCTCTTGGAATGATCAGGCAGGCATGGCTATGAAGATCTTTGAAATCGTGTAGGGAAGTTGTGCACCTGATAACGAAGCAGTTATTCTTGTGTGAGGTAAGAGAGGTAGTTGATACTGGTTATTTTACTGGTCTACAACATACTCTATATAGAGTTGGCAATAACAAGGTTAGGATTCTTTACACCATTTCAGTAATGCTTGAAATGATGGCATTCTCCGAATGTGTGATGTGTTTATGATCAAATCTTGCCTTTAGTGGCAAAGTTGACTCATCAAAAATTAGGGAAACCTGACTTAACACTGTGCATGTAACCTTTTTAAGCCTTATTGACTATTATAAAGCATTTAAATGAAAAGGTAGTATTTTCCATTTTTTATTTTGGAACTTCATTTTATTAATTAATTTTCATTTTACAGATGTTGCTTGTATTAGTGGAAATTTAGACAATACTTTCTTTTCACTTAGTTTTCAAATTATGACCAGTGGTAATATTTTACTATTTGCTCCCCTGTTCATATGCTTTTCTGAAGGCAGAATATTTTCCTCTCCTGTTCATTCAGTTGTTGATGCTTCGCAAGTAGTAACTGACTAATTTAAAAATATTACTGTTGAATTAAGTAGGAAATGAGGAGAGGGTTAAGTCTCAAGGATTCAGCAGTCAGGGTGACCAGGTTGGGAGCAATCAGGAGAAAATTTTCAGCTTCACTTTTCTAGCAATTGGGAAAAGAAGGGAAGAAAGGTCTTCTGCTGAAGGATGGGGATAAAGATTTTAAATTTTCCAACCTATTCTGTGTTTTTTTTCTCTTCATGATTTTAATGATTTAGTATTCTAAATGGAGGATAATGAAAAACAGAAAAAGGTGAATGTGTCCTAGCTTATTAATATTCAGGAGAAGTCTTTTTTTCAGATGATCTTCAATAAAGTAAGGAAATGTTGCCATCATAAAAGAACCGAGAGCCAATAACTGTATATTGTTTATTTATACAGTGGGATTATTTAATTATTTATGGGATTGTGTAGTTCATAAATAGGTCCAGGAAGGAATCAAGAGTTTCACTGAGTTTTCATATTCATGCCAGGAGCATTTTGTGGGAAAGAGGTGATAGGTCCTGTTGTAGAGAGAAAGAACTGTTTTATTTCTGTGTCAGTTTAGGGGGAAATAGATTAAATCTTGGTTCACTGTTGTAGCAGGTTTTGACTGAATGTTTGCTAGATGTTTTAAAGTAGTAATATGATCTAAACTGCTGCCAGAATGACAAATTATGTTATTTTGTGACAAAGGTATATAAATTTGGAGGTTTTAGTAAAATAATAATCTAAGACAATGGATTGAATGTACTTACCTTGTCTTCATTTAAGATTAGGATTGCATCAAATAGACTATCAGTTAAATAATTGAGAAAAATCCTATTTGCTGTATAAAAATTTCAAAAATTTGAAATACTTGTTTGTTTCAGAATATTTAGAAACAAATTATTTGGTGTTGCTCTATAATTTTCGTGTTCTAATTATTGAGGAAAAAGCCCTTAATTTTCTAGAGGCAGAAATACATGTCCCATACATGGAATGTCATTATGAACCATGCTAAGCAGAACTATGCTAAGAAAGAAGTGTTTTCTCTTTAGAAATGTCATAGAGGGAGTTGACTTCAGAGAAATGCATACATGGGTGCCTTAATTACAGTTCTTGAGTTGTTCTACCCAAGTATTTTTGGCAGTGAGGTTCCACATCATCTTAAATGTATTTGATGTTTATAGTTCCAAAGCAATGCCTTAGGTAGCAAATTGCTCTTAAATTCATACACATAAGAATATGAGGGAATGACACAGTCCAGGACAAAACCTCAGATTTCGATAGGGTCTTCCTGAAATGCAGGATGTTTCTTTGGCAAGAGCTATAGCTGAAGATACGATGGTGATAATGGTACGTTGATGATCGTACTTGATGAGATAAAAATATCTGACAAGTGTTACTGAACTATGTGCTTTGAGTTACCTTTGTCAACAGGTATAATGTTCAGTATTAGCGCACTTAGGATATTTGCCATAATGATTAAACTTGATTTGCTATATTTTCCCTATTAGAGCTTCATTTTGTCATAGACATAATGCTTCCAACCCTCTTGTCATCTGTCAAGGTTTGAGCAAAAAAATTTTGACAGAAATCCAAAAACTGTGACAGTTGAGTGACAAGCTGTCAAAGGTTACAGATCAATGGTACCATTTATTGCCTTAACTTCTGCTAAGCAGATAAATATCACCTGAAATCCATCATTGCAAATACTGCAGAAGTTTAAGCATAAAAGAGTAATAGATACAGAAGATATTAATTTTTATTTCAGGACTAGAAAAAACATTTCAGCAATTCTTTTTATAGGAATCATCAATGCTAAATAACATTTCATGTCTTAGAAATGCTGAATATTTTCAGATTGTAGTAGAAACATGGGTTAAATTTTAAGATTTAAAGAAAAGCATGGAAAGTCAATAGGCATTTTCATACGGAATCACAGAATGGTTTGGATTGGAAGGGACCTCTGGAAAAAACTAGTCCAACCCACTTCCTAAAGCTGGTTCACCTAGGACAGGTTGCACAGGATCTCATCCAGGTGGCTTTTCAATGTCTCCAGAAATTGGGACTCCACAATCTCTCTGGGCAGCCTGTTTCAATGGTCTCCCAGCCTCAAAGAATATTTTCCTCCTGTTCATATTGAACTTGTGTTTCAGTTTGTGCCTATTGCCCCTTGATCTTGTCCAGAGCCCAAGTGAAGAGTCTGGCCTCAGCCTTTTGATACCTATTAAGGTATCCTTTCCTGCAGTTCCCTCATTGTCGTTGTAGCCTCTGCTGACCTTCTCCAGTAGTTCCTTGTCTTTCTTGAACTGGAGAGCCCAGAAATGGACACAGCACTCCAGATGTGCCTCACTAGGGCTTAGTAGATAGACAGCATCCCCTCCCTTGTCCTGCTGGCAGCACTCCAGGTTCCCTTCTTAACCCCCAGGGCTCTCATGGTCAGCTTGTTATCCACTAGGACCCCCAAGTTGTTCTCCTCACAACTGCTTTCCAGCAGGTCAACCACTCACATGTACTGGTGCCTAGGGTTTTTCTCCCTCGGTGCAGGAGCTTGAGCCTGCCTTAGCTGAGCTTCACTGGATTCCTCTCTGCTCAACAATCTAGCCAGGTTTCACTGAACAGCAGCACTACTCTTTGGGTATCAGCCACTCCTCTCAGCTTTGTATTATCAGCAGACTTTCTGGGGGTACACTCAGTCCCTTCATCCATGTTATTGATGACTGAACCCAGTACTGACTCCTGGGGAACATTAGGTACAGGTGTCCAAGGTAACTCTTCATTGCAGCCAATATCAGATTGATATTTGTGTTTATGACTGAACAATGTTGGTAACACAACAGTATTTTGGCTGTACTTGCTTGTGATGGGTCAAGGCTTTATGTCCAACCCCATCCCTCCCAGAGATCTGTAAGGTGAGTGTGGGTTAGAGGCTGAGAAAGGACAGAGTTGGGACAGATGCCAAAACTGACCAAAAGGATTTTTCCATACCACATCCTCAAGCAATAAAGATGAGGGTAATAAAGCTCCCAAGAAACTTCTCCACATGCTGTTGCTGTAAAATATTTCTGGGTGTTGCCAAAGTCAGTGCACGATGTCTTTGTAAAATTTCAAAATACACAGTTGCTGAACAGAATACTTACAAGATGTACTACACTGAGGTTGGTTCTTAACTGCATAAAATATTCAATAGATTTTTGAGGAGCAGAAAGTATCCTTTGCTTGAGAAGTGTTAGCGTGTTCGGTCAATGTAGACCAGGTCTCCTCTTTTCTTATCCTGGTACTCAATCAATTGGTATTTCTTTTCACCACCCCCCCACCCCAAGCCCCTTTTGCCATCAGCCTGCCTACAAATGTAGCTGTAGCCTTTTATTTTCACTATGACTTCAGACTCTGAGATTGCATACCTGTAGGAATCAGAATTGCACCTGCTGTTCTGCCTTTTAGGGTGTCCTGTCACTTCTTCTTAATTACCTTAGTTCTGTGACTAAGTTAACTAAGGTTCACATGAAAAATAAAAAACAAGACTAATTCCATGGCAGATATTTTATTTAAAAACTAAGACATACAATTTTGACCTATTTTGTAATTGAAATTTTCCTCCTTCTGAAGAATAGAATAATTAGATTTTGAGTTACCCTGGGAAAAAAAGATTAAATGTCTTCAATTAAGTTTAGAACCTCAATCGGACTAATGAATTAAATATTTTCTCAGTACTTAATTTTTTTAGTTTTCCTTGGAGATGATACTGTCATTATGAAGTTGAGCTTAAATAACTAATATTATTTATTATTTCTATAACATTTTGAAAAATATTGGAAAAACCGAGGTCTTCACATATGACTGTACAGTGTATATCTCCCCCATTTTCTTTGTTTTTCTCTACTTTTAAGGAGGAGCAGCTGCTTGACATTCAGTAGTTCAGTCAATAGAACTGCAAATGTAAGATTTTTGTTCTGTAGGGAAGAAATAAAATAGTGTGGTAAAAATACAAAGCTTGGAAATTGTTTTAAATTATTGAAATTTGGATGTCAGCAAGATAAAATTCTTCATTGTTGGATTGCTATAAAATAAAGACTCAGTGTCTACAATTTTTTATCTGTCTTGAATCAGATGCACTTTGGGATTTAGAGAAAAAATGTTTCTCTCTGGAGTAAGTGTCTTTTTTTTTTTGATAGAATTCAAGCTGTCTGAATTTAGAAAGCTTTCAGTTTGCATGTTTTTAATTTGTTTGGGATAAGGTACCGTAACGATTATAAATTATCTTTCATACTAGCAGAAAAACAGATTGAGAAAACAAGGGATTGAGAAAACATGCAACACTATCAGTGTCTTGCAAATTTTTTTTTCATTTTTCTTTATGGTGCTCTCCAGAAAATCCCAAGTATCATTTCTGCATTGTATATTTAAACCTGATGT
The DNA here is from genome assembly GCF_017590135.1 of Pyrgilauda ruficollis. Lineage (NCBI taxonomy): Eukaryota > Metazoa > Chordata > Aves > Passeriformes > Passeridae > Pyrgilauda > Pyrgilauda ruficollis. The sequence continues at coordinate 101,628 of NW_024524890.1, forward strand.
GAAGAAAAATTTCATTTGTCTAAACCAAATCTCAAAGTTGTTAGAAGAATGAGGATACAACTTGAGTTTTTGACAGCGTACTTGACTCAATGTGCTTATTTCTGATTATCCATGCATAAAAGATGCTCACTGACATCTTAAAAAATCTTTATAAATGTTGATATTTTACAGTAACCTTCCACCCCTAATTTTACCTTTGTTGTCTTTTGCTAGTCTTTCTCTTTTGTTTTGTGTCATGTGACTGAATTTTCTGGGCTAGAAGCAGGAGGGTGTTTATGGGCATAGAGTCCCTCTGTCTCCTGGTTGTGGTTTCGTTTAGCCAACTGGCTTCTAGATTGTTTGTATTTAGGTATGCTGTCAGCTATTGCGGAGGATCATTAACGGGACATCATGCCATGACCAATATGATCAAGTGAAGCTACATCCTTCAAAGTCTTCACACCCCTGCCTTCGTGCTAGCAATAAAAAAATCTATGGCA
>NW_024524891.1:0-1698 GCF_017590135.1 Pyrgilauda ruficollis
GAGCCCTAAAATCCGCACTTTGCACCCTAAATCCACATTTGGGGCCCTAAAATCCGCATCTAGGAGCCCTAAAATCTGTGCTTTGGAACCCTAAAATCCACATTTAGGAGCCCTAAAATCCGCACTTTGCGCCCCAAATCCGCCTTTGGAGCCCTAAAATCTGCACTTTGCGCCCCAAATCCGCCTTTGGGGCCCTAAAATCTGCACTTATCACCCCAAATCCTCACTTTGCACCCCAAATCTGCCTTTGGAGCCCTAAAATCCGCACTTAGGAGCCCTAAAATCCGCACTTATCACCCCAAATCCGCCTTTAGAGCCCTAAAATCCGCACTTAGGAGCCCTAAAATCCGCACTTAGGAGCCCTAAAATCCGCACTTATCACCCCAAATCCGCCTTTGGGGCCCTAAAATCCGCACTTATCACCCCTAAAATCCGCACTTTGCGCCCCAAATCTGCACTTATCACCCCAAATCCGCACTTATCACCCCTAAAATCCGCACTTTGCACCCCAAACCCGCCCTTGGAACCCATAAATTCCACTTTTTTTGCTCTAAAACCTGCACTTTGCACCCCATAAAATCAAATTTTCCCTCGATATCCGCACTTTGCACCCCAAACCCGCCTTTGGAACCCATAAATTCCACTTTTTTGCTCTAAAACCTGCACTTTGCACCCCATAAAATCAACTTTTCCCTCGATATCTGCACTTTGCACCCCAAACCCGCCTTTGGAACCCATAAATTCCACTTTTTTGCTCTAAAACCTGCACTTTGCACCCCATAAAATCAACTTTTCCCTCGATATCTGCACTTTGCACCCCAAACTCGTCTTTGGAACCCCCAATTTCAACTTTTCACCCCAAAATTCGACTTTTTCACCCCAAAATGTGCCTTTGGAACCCCCAAATTTGGTTTTTTCACCCCAAAATTTGCCTTTTTCACCCCAAAATTTGCCTTTTTCACCCCCAACCAGCCCCATTTCATCCCAAATTTCCTTTTCCCACCCCAAATTTGACACTTTCACCCTCAAATTTCCCCATTTCTGCCTCAAAATCTCCCCCCAAGCCCCAAAATCAGCTTTTTTTGTCCCAAATTTGCCTCTCAGGCACCAAAATCTCCCCTTTTCTCCTCAGAATTTCTCTCCCTCATCCCAAAATCTGCATTTTTCCCGCCCAAAACTTCTCCAGCCACCCCAAATCTTCATTTTCACCCCAAAATCTGCAGCCAGACACCAAAATCTGATTTTTTTACCTCACAATTTTCACCCCATATCCCAATATTTGCCTTTTCACCCACAAATCTGCATTTTTACCCCCAAAATCTGCATTTTTACCCCCAAAATCTGCATTTTTACCTCCAAAATCTGCTCCTTCTACCTCAAAATTTCCTTCCAACACCCGAAATTTCCATTTTTTAACCCCAAAATCTGCATTTTTCCCGCCCAAAACTTCTCCAGCCACCCCAAATCTTCATTTTCACCCCAAAATCTGCAGCCAGACACCAAAATCTGATTTTTTTACCTCACAATTTTCACCCCATATCCCAATATTTGCCTTTTCACCCACAAATCTGCATTTTTACCCCCAAAATCTGCATTTTTACCCCAAAAATCTGCATTTTTACCCCCAAAATCTGCATTTTTTACCTCAAAATCTGCTGCTTCTACCTCAGGATTTCCTTCCAACACCCGAAATTTCCA
>NW_024524892.1:0-1691 GCF_017590135.1 Pyrgilauda ruficollis
TTCCAACCTTAATGATTCTATGAATTCCTATCTATTGTGGCTGGGTTGGGCTGCTAGACCTGTGCAAAGGCCTCATGCACTTTACCATCTCTGTGCTGCCTGAAGGAGCAGGTGCCCTACTGATTACCCAAAAAAGACAGAAGGGAAAGGCAAAGAGCACTTTGCTCTCCATTTTGTGGAGACCATGGTTTGGGTATTGGCCCCCACCTGCGTGACATGCCCAGGATCACAGAGTGTTACAGGGCACAGACACAGCTGGATCCCTGCATCATACACACAACCATGTTTCTGACACAGTAGCTGATCCCAGACTCCTTCATTTATAATCAGTACCTTGCACAGGATTTGATTTGCCCAGAATCCCCCTTGGACAGGTGGCTTAGTGCAGTGTAATTGCTTTTTCCTGACCTCAACTAGGCTTGTCAGCAGAGTCAGCCTAGGTTGTGGTTGAAGATAAAAGCAAATAAAGGAATTGAGGCACTTCTAATTTTAGTCATACACAATTTGTCCCATTCGCACTATCTAGTCTCGAGCACCATGCTCTCAAATTTGCTTTAGTTTTTACTTCACTTTTCTTAGATTAACCATTATGTTTCAGACCACATTTAATCAGATACATGCTAATTCTTTGGTTGGGTGCAGCATGCCCAGACAAAGCCTACTGCAATCCTTTTTCATTGTAAGTCGTGCACACTACTCATGAAGATTCACATTTAAGCCTCTGTGTCTCATGATGCATTGTGCTGACTCCAAAGACTAAGTGAGCAGTAACTTTCATTAAAAAAAAAAAAAAAAAAATCATAAATATATTTTACTGCTTGGACTTGGTGCAAATGCACAACTGACTCATTGGCTCGATAGATGTAATTGCTCTCAAGGAGCCTTTATGGTCTATTGTTTCAATTATAAGTGAATTACATAGTCCCCGAGTACTTACTCACTCTGCTTTCAAGGAGAGTGAAAAGACCAAGTCAAAGCAGGAAATTAGACAAAAAGGACATAATTTTATTGAAACTTTTCACCTTCTGAGTGAGGAAGGTAAACACATCAAGCACAGTCCAAGCCATTCCTGGACGACATATTTTATCTGCCTGAAACCATTACAAGGCCTAAATTGTATAAATTCAGATACTGAGAGAGGAAGGCAAAAATCAAAGATAATATGTGCATGGAAAAGACAAAGTTCATGAGGGATGAGACAAGGAGTAGAATGGAACAGTCTTCCTTCCAGTGATAAGTGACTGGGTAAAGGAAAAAGGAACAAAAAAAGAAGGATTGGAATTAGGTCTCTGAAAAGCTGAACTGTACTTTGAAGGACATCCTGCCCTTTTTCCTGAGTAGAAAACACTTCTGGGATCTGCAACTTCCCGTATCACATGCTTGCCATTGGAAATCACAACATTCTTCAAGAACTTATGGAAATGCTAATATCAGGCAGGAGAAGCACAGAACTGATAATACTTTGTAAAATAAGAACTTCAGGTAACAGTCCTCACAAAACAAAGGGCATCATATGGCAATGGTTTAGTGACAACTTGGAATGAATTTGTCATAAATAAGGGAGTGGAAATAGCCTACAGCAGCAGAACAATGCATAAGCAATAAGAAAAGATATTCTGCATATCTCCTCTAGGAAGACTGACAAGGAACAGCATTATAGTAGTTCCATAGTATTTCTACACAAAAAAAAA
>NW_024524893.1:0-1704 GCF_017590135.1 Pyrgilauda ruficollis
TTTTTTTTTTTTTTTTGGGGTGGGGGGAAGGGGGAGAACATGGCATGCAAACTTATTGTGAACTTTCCTTGCAAAACTGTTTCTGATGAAGATCAAAACTATTCAGAAGTATCCACAGGCCATTGCTTTTAAATCCATCTGTGAATGTAGTTTAAATGAGCACAGTTTCCTGTATGATCAGAAAAATGTTTTGATGCATTCATGAGATGGTCAGATTAGAGGAGTTGTGTGTTGCAGCGCCTTAAGGCTTGTGGCTACTTGCAAAGCATCTACACTATAATTAGGTTTCCTTCATGAGTCTCACATTTTATTATCCTCTCCTTGCTCTGCAAATATGGAAGAACTGAAAATCAGACAGATAGAGGTAAATAAGACTCTGAGGTATAATTGTAGTGTAATTGATGCCTACTGAAGTTTTAGAAGCAAAGTAAATTTTAGTGGTTGAGCACAAGGGAAGGACAGTAACACTGATCAAGATGATGTGAAAAGAATTCTGCATTAATGGCTATTTAATGAAAGCCATTTGAAATGTGTAAAGTGTTCTAAACAACAATAAAGGGAAAAGTGAATAAACTATTCAGAATGTGTTTTGGCACTCCATTTTTCAAGTTTTCAACTGAAAATGCAGTGTTGTTAGGAGGAAGATAGTGGCAGAGAGGGATTCATCTCATTTCTTAATAACCTCTCTTTCCCTATACTAACTCAAGCTCAGAAAAATGCCCATTGGCAATGAAGGAAAAATGAATAGGAGCCTTAATTCTTACCTCTCTTTCCCATCAGTAAGATACACTGTGAATTTTGAATGAACAGTGTGAGAAGAAGGCTAGAATATTTTTTAAAATATAATTTTATTTGGGCAGTATTAGTGGCAGTCAAGCTGAGACTGTCTTCAGGGGTCTGATACTGCAAGATGCCGTAGTTCTGTACCTCCCTGGAAGATCTTAAATAAATATATTTATAGAGAGATGACTCAGTTAGACTGTGGGTGACGGGGGATCTTTCAGAAGGTACTGCACTGTACCACCAGTCTGTATTGTAAATGTAACATATACTTTGTATTTTTGAGATTCCTTGTGCAATCGTCCTGGGATACTGATGTTGCTCTAAGGAATCTGGAGATATTTTGTGGCCCTTGTGCCACTGAAATGATCTTGATTTGTTACACGTGATGTTTAGGGCTGTATGTTCTCAAAGTTTTGCTTTTGCTGTTCTTAGTTCAGTAGAAAATACAGAATTATTTTAGAAACTGTACTGAAACAGAATACCTTTCTCTGGCTTGTTCCCTGTGCCCTAAATGCATTTGTTAGTGGCATAGTGAATAATTTTAATGAGGAGGAAACACTGCAATGTTTCACCCTTTGTGTGTTTGCTCTCCCAAATATTATTACTATTAACTGTTTCCAAAGCTAAAAGTGAAAATTCTTTATACCAGACTTAGGTAAGGACTATCATAAAATAAATGGCTTTCATTTTCACAAAGAGTGAAATTCTGATTAAAATTCATGTTTGAAAATGGGAGATTGCAGACTGGTAAGGGACCCAAATCCCTTGTGTTTGAACTCAGGCAGTTTCATCTGCAGGTGTTCTAGATGAAGCCTGCTGCTGTTCCAGACTGCAGAGCGAGCCCCCTGGACATGTATTGCACAGAGGGGCACACGCAAGGCACACTCTGTGGATATCCACAGAGAGAAGAGAGGCTGCACT
>NW_024524894.1:0-1703 GCF_017590135.1 Pyrgilauda ruficollis
AGAAGAAGAAGAAGAAGAAGGAGAAAACAAAGATGACAAAGAGGAAGCTGAGGAAGACAAAGAAGAGCCTGGGGGCAGAGTCAAGGGGAGACAGCCCAGGCTGGGCTCAGTGCAGCAGTGTCCCCTGTCCTCTGGGGTGAGGTGCCCTTAGTCCCCTGGCCGATGAGGTGCAGAGGCTGCCCATTCCTGAGGCTATACAGGATATATTTAACATCTCCCATTAGTGGTTCCGAGTACGTGTGAGGCACAGGGATCACCCAGTGGGTCACGGACTCAAGCTGGCACAACTCAGGAGCTGTTGTCACTTTACAGCCAAGGCCCTCACCCCAGGTTTGTCAACCTTTGTGTCTACAACCCGTGTGTGGATCTGTGGTGTAAAGACCATAAATTCAAAGGAGCAGGAGCAGAGCACCCGATGCCTTCGCAAGTTTTCTTTATTTCTAACTTGCTGTGGACTCTCTTAGCAGAAGTCACTGCAGAGGCAGCCAAGGCTTCAAAAAAATGAAAAGAATAAGAGGGGGCTTGGGGTCACAGGCACAGAGGGATGAGGTGATTCCTCAGGAGCCACAAACACATAGAGATGAATATCAGGAGATCCTCAGATGTTATTGCATTTTAAGGATATTTTTACCTCTTTCCTGAAAGGCACTAAACTGATGTCCTCTAAACCAGAATGGTCTGAGAGTGCTTTATGTTTCTGAGAACATTGTTCAAAGGATGCAGTCCTCCTCTCTGTTTAAGGGATGGCCTGGAAACATAGATCATAGAATATCCTCAATTGGAAGTGACCCACAAGGATCATCGAGTTCAGCTCCTGACCCTGCAGAGGACAACCCCAAAAATCACACCTGAGAGTGTTGTCCAAATGCTTCTTGAACTGTCAGGCTTGGTGCTGTGACCACTTCCCTGGGGATCCCATTCCAGTGCTCAGCCACCCTCTGGGTGAATAACCTTTCCGTAATATCCAGCCTAAACCTCCCCTGACTCAGCTTCAGGCTGTGGCACAACACAGCCTTGACATCCCAACCTGCTAGGACCTACAGCAAGTAGGACTTGAGAAGGGCTGATTTGGCATATGACTCTTTCAAAAGAGTAAAGGAAATAAGTGAAATTTACCAACATTTCTTAACACTTATGGATCTGATGCAATTACAGTGTTATATGTGTAAATGTATAAAATGGATCCTTGGATAAAAACTTTGGAATCTGTTGATTGATTTCAAAGGATATTCAAGACATTTGGTGTCTGCAAGTTTGAAACACACTGCTGGATGAAAGGGATTTTCATTCTCTCCTTCCCCTTCCCCTCTCAACACAGAGCATAAGTTTAACCTTGGTTAGGCATCAGCAAATTCACACCTTGCAAAGAAGTCTGCTGAGAACAGAAAAAAACCTGTGACTTCCCTTGCTATTGACATTTAGGTTCTGCTGTCTGACTCCCTGCTACTTTTTCGAAGTGAGAAAATTATCTGGTTTTCACATCAACGTTTTTTTAATGAAAACTCAGAGTGTGACTTTTGGTGGTGCTAAAATCAGTCTGGCAAAGCCCAGGGAAAGCTCTGGGGGGCAGAGGTGCCTCTGCTAACACTGGTGATGGTGGGACCCACGGAGAAGTCTGCCTGTGACTGCTTTCTTTAAAACCCAAAAAAACCCTGCGAACTGAAACAAACACACACACACAAAAAAATAATAAAAAAAAAAAA
>NW_024524895.1:0-1634 GCF_017590135.1 Pyrgilauda ruficollis
CCTCCATGAGGAAGACCCCCTTGTCCCGCGCCGTCCCCACGAGCTGCTCGACCTCGCGGGCCCCGAGCGCCATCGGCTTCTCCATCAGCACCGGGCGGCCGCGGCGCAGGAAGAGCAGCCCCAGGGGCAGGTGAGCGGGGTTCACCGTGCCCACGTACACCACGTCTGCGGGAGCACCCCAAAAACCCCCTCAGAAAAACCCCAAAAAAAACCCGATCCCAAAAAACCCAAAAATGCCCAAAAAACCCCATAAAAACCCCAAAAAACCCCAATAAAACCCAAAAAAATCCCATAAAAACCCAATAACACAGCGGTTCACCGTGCCCACGTACACCACGTCTGCGGGGGCACCCCAAAAACGCCCTCAGAAAAACCCCAAAAAAAACCCGATCCCAAAAAACCCAAAAATGCCCAAAAAAATACCCAAATTCCCCAAAAAAACCCCATAAAAACACATAAAAACCCAATAAAAATCCCATAAAACCCCATAAACACAGCGGTTCACCGTGCCCACGTACACCACGTCTGAGTGGGGACCCCCAAAAACTGACACAGGGACCCCCCAAAAAAAACCCGATCCAAAAAAACCCAAAAATCCCAAAAAACGCGATCCAAAAAAAACCAAAATCCCCCCAAAAAACACCAGAATTCCCCATAAAAACCTCAAATCCTCCCAAAAAAAAACCCAAAACACCATGAGGGAGCACCGAACCTCCACAAAAAAAACCCCAAAAAATCCCAATATTCCCCCCAAAGACCCCAAAATTCCCCCCAAAAACCCCAAATCCTCCCAAGAAACCCCAAAATCTCCCCCACAAAAACCCGGAATCCCCCCAAAAAAACCCAAAATCTCCCAAAATCCCCCCAAAACCCCGACTGACCGAGGTCGGGGTCCTGGGCCAGCTCCTCGTAGGACCCGTACGCCCGGGGCACCCCGAAACGCCGCGCGAAGGCCTCGGCGCGCCCCAAATCCCGCGCGGCCACCGCGGCCACCTGGGGTCACCCGGGGTCAGGGGCACCCCGAAATCCCCGGGGGGACCCCGAAATCCCCCCCAAAAAACCCAAAATCCCACCCAGGGGACCCCAAAATTCCACCCGGGAAACCCCGAAATCCCCGGGGGACCCCGAAATCCCCCCAAAAAACCCAAAACGGTTCTGGTCCCGGTCCCGCTCCTGATCCACATCTGTGTCCCGGTCCCGCTCCATGTCTCGATCCTGGTCCAGATCCGTGTCCTGATCGCGGTCCCGGTCCCGGTCCCAACCCCAGTCCCGGTTTCTGTCCCGGTTCCAGTCCCGACCCCGGTTCCGTCTCTGTCCCGGTTTCTGTCCCGGCTCTGACCCAATCCCGGTTCCTGTCCCGGTTCCGATCCCGGCCCGGTCCCGACCCAGATCCCGGCCCGGTCCCGTTTCCAGTCCCGGTCCCGATCCCGGTGCCGGTTCTGTCCCACTCCGGTCCCCACCCCGCTTCTGTCTCTGTCCCGGTTCTGTCCCGGTTCTGACCCAATCCCGATCACAGAACCGATCCCGGTCCTTGTCCCGGTTCTGACCCTGATCCCGCTCTGGTCCCGGTCCCGGTCCTGTCCCGTTCCTGTCCCGGTCCTGTCCCGGTCCCGGTTCTATCCCGTTCCTGTCCC
>NW_024524896.1:0-1694 GCF_017590135.1 Pyrgilauda ruficollis
GTAAAACTTCCCAAAATCCCCAAATTTCACCCTTCCCTCCCTTCCAGCCCCAGCGGGAAGAAGTTCCGCAGCAAGCCGCAGCTGGCGCGCTACCTGGGCAACTCGGTGGACCTGAGCTCCTTCGACTTCCGCACGGGCAAGATGATGCCCAGCAAGCTGCAGAAGAACAAACAGAAGCTCAGGAACGACGCCCTCAACCCCAACAAGGTGGGGAGAAATAATTCAATTTACTTTTGGTTTAATTGTTCTGCCTCCTTCCCAAAATTTCCCCAATTTTTCCCCAATTTTTCCTGATTTTTTCCCATTTTTTCCGCAATTTTTCTCCATTTTTTTCCCACTTTTTCCCATTTTTTTCCCCAATTTTTCTCCATTTTTCCCCCAATTTTTCTCATTTTTCCCACATTTTATTCCAAATTTTCCCCAATATTTCACCAATTTTTTCCCCAATTTTTCCTGATTTTTTCCTATTTTTTCCCAATTTTTTCCCAATTTTTCTCCATTTTTTCCGCACTTTTTCTCCATTTTTTTCCCATTTTTTCCCCAATTTTTCTCATTTTTCCCCCATTTTATTCCCCAATTTTTCTCAATTTTATTCCAAATTTTCCCCAATATTTCACCAATTTTTGTCCTGATTTTCCCCATTTTACCCCAAATTTTTTCCCATTTTTTCTCCATTTTTCCCAATTTTTCTCCATTTTCCCCCATTTTATTCCCAATTTTCCCAAATATTTCACCAATTTTTCCCCCAATTTTTCCTGGTTTTCCGCCCAATTTTTCCCCATTTTCTCCTCCAATTTCCCCCAAATTTTCTCCATTTTTCCCTCAATTTTTTCCCATTTTTCTCCATTTTACCCCAATTTTTCTCATTTTCCCCCCATTTTTTCCCATTTTTCCCCCAATTTTTCCCCCATTTTTCCTCCAATTTTTTCCACATAATTTCCCCAATTTTTTCCCAATTATTTCCTGAATTTTCACCCATTTTTTCCCCAATTTGTTCTCCATTTTTCTCCCATCTTACCCCAATTTCCCCCCAATTTCCCCCCAATTTTTTCCCATTTTCTTCTGAATTTTTCCCCAATTTCACCCCAATTTTCCCCCAACTTTTCCCCGATTTTCCCTTAATTTTTGACCCATTTTCCCCCAAATTTTTCTCTATTTTTCCCCATTTCCCCCCAATTTTCCCCCAACTTTTCCCCAATTTTTCTCCCATTTCTCCCCAATTTTTTCCCATTTTTCCCCAATTTTTCCTGATTTATTCCCCATTTTTCCACCATTTTTTCCAATTTTTCCCCATTTTTGCCCCAATTTTTCCACAAATTTTCCCTTATTTTTCCAAATTTTTTTGCTATTTTTCTCCCATTTTCCCCCTGTTTTTTCCCTCATTTTTCTTTAAATTTCCTCAATTTTTCCCCAATTTTTTACCAATTTTCCTCCATATTTTCTCCCATATTTCCCCCAATTTTCCCCAATTTTTCTCAATTTTTTCTCCCATTTCTCCCTCATTTTTTCCCCATTTTCCCCCCAAATTTCCTCAATTTTTCCCCACTTTTTCCCCAATTTTCCCCATTTTTTCTCACTTTTTTCCCCATTTTTTCCCAACTTTTCCCCAATTTTCCCCCCAATTTCCCCTAATTTTCCCCCATTTTATTCCCCAGTTTCCCCCAAATTTTTTTCCCCATTTTTCTCCATTTTTC
>NW_024524897.1:0-1694 GCF_017590135.1 Pyrgilauda ruficollis
TCAGATTCATCATTCCTTCCTTCGTCCGGGTACCCCGCAAATACAACAATGACCTCAGTGCTGTTCAACCAAAGAGAGACAGGTTCCAACACCAGGAAACCTCCTGCCAAGACTCAGTAACACCCTGAAATATTGAAACTCTGTTTTGGGCCAGGAAGCATAGTGGAAAAAGGAAGGAAACACCCTAAACAAAATCCAGATTCTCTGGAATACGAAATATTTCAAAATAAAACATAAGGAAAGTCAAGTTGAGAGGTAAGTCTAGACACTGAGAGTAAGGACAGGCTGGAGACCAGAGGAAACTGCTTCTCCCAGGTCAGTTCCTCTTCTCAGAGGCTCCTGTCAGCCTCAAGACATCACTCAGTAACCTCAGGCCTCTGACATGCCATGGTTCCCACTGAGCCACAGATCTGGTATATTTGCTGAGCCACAGGCACTGCCAGCACCCCAGAGCCTCCTGCAGTGCTGGGCTCCCTTACCAAGCCCCCAAACCTCCAAACCCCATATGCATTCCAGGACACACATCCAAGCTGAGCCAGGGTCACTGCTAAGAGCCTTGGTTCTGTGCTCCAAATAGCTCAAGACATTTTTCTTGGGATCTTCCAACAGCTGCCTCAGAGGCAGCACCACGCAGGTTCCAGGGCTGCTTGTGTGTTACATTCATGGATAAACACCTGAACTCCTCTGTGTGCCCTCCTTCCTCCTGCTGTTGGTGCATAAGCTCTACCTGTGTGGTCCCCAAACCAGCCATGCCAGTGCAAAGCAATGCCACCCAGCTTAATGTGTGAGCTCCAAATCCCAGCTCAGTGCTGAAGAGACAGTAATTAATATTTTCCCATCTCCTCCAAGCAGGAATGCACAGGAGCTCACATGAGCTGTTACCCTGCCAACTACTCCTGACGAGGCTCCTCTTCCCACAACTATGTTCTCACCCTGAAGAAGGAAGAGAAACCAGGCAATGTCCAAAACAGAATAATAAAATACACATTACCTTTGCCTCTGGGCAGGAAACCTAGCAGCTGATCATCTTCCTTTGAGGAGACAAAGCAGTTAAACAACAAATCACATGGCAGCAGTGGTGGTGAGAAACGAAGAACTTCATGAACTTTCTGTCCAGGGTCAGCATCTTGTAACCCCCTGGAGTCACTGCAGCAGCCACAGCAGGCGGCGCTGGTCCCAGGGTAACGCAGAGCTGTGAGCCCAGGGTGGATGGAGCTCCCCTTCAGCCTATCCCCGTGGTAACTCCCTAAAACTACTCACATTTGCTTGATCTGCAAGCAGAGGAAGCAGCAGCCGAGCCCAAGCAGACGGAGCAGGGTCTGAGAGCCCACACAGACCCGTGCAGGCACTGACCAGTGCCCCCAGTGCCCCCACCCAGCTCCCACCAGCCCTGGCATGCTGGCAGAAGACGAGTTCTGTGTTAGCTCTGCCCTGCCTGGCTGGGCTTGGGGCTCCCTGCCAGCTGGGCTGCTGCCAAGGCAGCAATTCCAGTCCTCCAAATTCCAGAGCTGGAGCAGCTTCCAGCTCTGCCCGTCCAACCTTAACGCTTTCACCACTGCCCCTCTCCCACAGCACAGTCACCCCTATCTGTCCCAGAGCATCCAGAAGGTGGGACAGAGGGTAGCAAACCCATCAGGAACTCCAGAGCAACTTGGAATCAGCCAGGATGGAGGAATGGCACAGGCACCTTCTGA
>NW_024524898.1:0-1693 GCF_017590135.1 Pyrgilauda ruficollis
TTGGACTGAGAATTGAGTGTTAGAGGGTTGGGGGGAGGAGGCGTGTTTTGGAGGTGTTCCATTGTGGATTGTTGTGTGTGGTTTTTTTCCTTTTTTTTTTTTTTTTTGTTTTTTCCCTTTTGTCTTTATGTTGTAGATTAATAAATTGTTGGTTTTTTCCTCCCTTCCCAAGTTGGAGCCTGCTTTGTTCTGTTTCCGGGTCACATCTCGCAGTAACCGTGTTGGAAATATACCTTTCATGGGGGCACTGGCACTGTGCCAGGGCCAATCCATGACTCCAGACCGAGGAGAACATTCACTACGAAGACTAAACCCATAACAATGAAGTTCATTAACTTTTTAAGAAAAGTAATTGATCTTTCCTGAGCTGCTTCTTCCCCACCCTGCATCACCACGGAGGCACTTGTCAAGGTGCCTTTTGAATAAATGAAACAAGAAAGGCAGCAGTAATCAGTGGCCAGCATGGGTGTGAAGTCATGTTGACTCACTATTTATATATCCTGGAAATGGGAGTGTTGGCAGACTTAACAGAGAATTTTACACCTTGAATTTTTAGAGTAAATGCTCAGTCTTGGTGCACACTCATCACTGAGAAATAACTGGTGCTGGTTTGGGGCAGGTGAGGCAGCTCCTCCCCATCAGAGAGAGAGAAGCTTGCAGTGGTCAGCAGGGATAAGAATGGGCATTTTCAAGGCTGCAGTCTGGAATCAGTGTCAAAGGGAACTCAGTGTTGATTAATTCCTCTTGCAGCTGCTCACTGAGCTGTAGTTCGGATAATAAAGAGCTCAACTCCAATCACACTTTCATCCTGCCAGGATATTCACACAAGGAGTCATGCCATAATTGGTGCCTAAATGGACATTTGTGTCCTTTTCCTAGGGTCTCCCTACGCCAAGACCTGTCGCCTCTCTAACATCTCCCTGGTGTCCCATATCACCCTTCGGGGAGAAGCCCACTTCCCAAATCTCCAAATCCAGCCCAGCACCCTGGAGTTTGGCTGCATCGTGGGTGGCACTAAAGAAGTGCGCTCTCTGGAGATGACCAACTGCAGCTCACTTCCTGTCAAGTACCACTGGTCAATCCGTTTGGACAGCCAGGGGAATAGGTTGAGGTATATGCACCTTTGCCCTCTCCTTGAAGCTCTTCTTGCTGGTGTCCTGTTTGTACTTGGCAAAGAACAAAGCTGTTTGCCTAGGATCCGACAGACTGCTTCTGGCTTTTCCTTATTCAAATAACACTGACCAGCTGTAGTCAGGCTGGATGCTCAGGGAATAGTTTTTCCACCAGTTTGGTGCTGCATGGCCCCCATAGTGGTTTCCCCTGGGAAGAAAAGCTGGGGTGAAAGCTGCTTTCTCAGACCTCTGTGGCCTGAGGCAATATCCACCTTGATGAAGGGCTCCTAGTCCCAGCTCCCACAGTGCTGCTGGAGGCCCTTCTGGCCCCTCTGCTTTGGGATGGGTCCTCTCTGCAGGAGCTGCTCTCTGCTCCTTGCCTTCCTCCCTTGCATTGTGCTGGAGGATGCCCAGAAAGTTCCAACACCAGAGGAAGAGCTACCTAGTGCCTGGGCTGATGCTGAACATCTTGTTACCTTCCCTTTCCTTCTTTTCTGAGACAACTCCTTTACTAGCAGGAAGATTTCTTTCCCAGGGGTCGGCTTTCAGTGGACACCTTGGATTTTTTTTTTTTTTTTTTT
>NW_024524899.1:0-1693 GCF_017590135.1 Pyrgilauda ruficollis
GAACCAAGGATGACTACTCTTGCTGTGTGGCCCCATGGAATGTAGGGGTCATTGTGACACTGAGAGGCCACATCAAAGCAAGGGTCCATTGTGACACCATGGAGCCTCATGGAACTGTGGAGACCTTTGTGACACTTTGGGTTGTCATGGAACCAAGGGGCCATTGAGACACTGTGAGACCCGATTGAGCCAAAGGTCCATTGTGACATTGCAAGGCCTCATGGAATTATGGAGAGACAATTAAGAGACTTCACAGCCTGAAGGAGCCCAAGGGCCATTGTGACACTGTAGGGCACCATGGAACCAAAGAGCCATTGTGACACTGTGAGGCCTCGTGGAACCACTGAGATCATTGTGACACTGAGAGGTTCCATTGATGTAAGTAAAGCATTCTGACACTGTGTGGCATCATGGAACCAAAGATCCATTATGCTACCACGGGGCCTCCTGGAACCAAGGCCACCATAGTGACACACTGGGAGGGCTCCATGGGACCAAGAGCACATTGTGACATTGTGGAGCCTCTGGAATGACAGAGACCATTGTGACACTGCAAGGCCCAGTGGAACCAGGAGAACACAGGACAGGTCTGGCTGGGTTGGCATCCCAGGGGCCACCTGACTGGTCCAGCAGACACTGGCATGTAGAGGGTGTCTTCTTATCTGCTACAGAAACAGTGGGGCTCCCTGTTTTACTTCCTATGGAAAAGAACTGTCCTTCTTGGCCAGGTGCCCATGACCAGAACTGGGATTTCACCTCCAGCATTCCCTCTTGTGAATGGTAAAAAAATAACAAAAATGTTGTTGAAAGTTCATTTATTTCACCTATATACAAGTGGTGTCTCCTCATTGATAAGAAGTTTCTAGGTCACCAAAGCAGGGGATATAATTCAGTTGGATGGAATGAATGCCATCACGGCTTTGAAAACAATAGCATCAGAAGTGGAAGAAAAATAAATAAGGAGTAACATGGCCTATCATGATGTGCACTGAGAGCCAAAGACAAGGGGAATCAGGCAGTGTGTGATAGATGAAAATCATCCAGACATCAATCCCCTTAGAGCTTTCTTGAGCTCCTTGTTCCTCAGGCTGTAGATGAGGGGGTTCAGGGCTGGAGGCACCACCGAGTACAGAACTGACAGGGCCAGATCCAGGGATGGGGAGGAGATGGAGGGGGGCTTCAGGTAGGCAAACATGACAGTACTGAGAAACAGGGAGACCACAGCCAGGTGAGGGAGGCAGGTGGAAAAGGCTTTGTGCCGTCCCTGCTCCAAGGGGATCCTCAGCACAGCCCTGAAGATCTGCACATAGGAGAAAACAATGAACACAAAACAGCAAAGTGCTAAACAGGCACTAACAGCAATGAACCCCAGTTCCTTGAGGTTTGATTGTGAGCAGGAGAGCTTGAACATTCTGGATCATATTTTCTCAGGAACATCTGAAAACATATCTTTTGTGACATATCCTTTTCCTCCATTACTTTTTCTATAACACCAATATAGTTACACATATTGCTAGCACAAATCAGATTCATTTATCACACCACCATTTCCCTCATCCAACCTCTGGCACTCAGAGCAGCTGAGGAATGGAATCACATCCAGGGGTGTCCCCAGGGCTCAGGATTGGGGTACTCTGTTGAGATGAAGAACAGAAAGAAAAATAGTTGGGCAGCACATCCTGTGTAGGAGATG
>NW_024524900.1:0-1695 GCF_017590135.1 Pyrgilauda ruficollis
ATGATCATTGTGGGTCCCTTCCAGCTCTGGCTATTCCATGATTCTGGGATTTTAAGATGTGGGTCCAGAACTCCACACCTCACTGTAGGCAATAAATTGATTTATAGAACAGTGTAATGAGCTTCTCTTTTCATCTCCACTCTCTTCCTCATGATTCCTAATATATGATTTGGGGCTTTTTGACTGCTGTTAAGCATTGAATTGACATTTCCACAGAAATATAAAGAATCTTGTTGATCATTGCATCTTTTATCCTGAGTAGTAGTGGCCAGTTAAAAGTGGCAGTGGTCAGCTTAAAGCTCCTCACTTTATGGTGAAACCCAGATCCTGTCTCCCAGTGTGCATCCATTTACAGGTAGGTCTGCTGAATTTCACCCTCTATTTTGTTTATCAATCCCTCATTCCTGACAAGCTTCTTCACATTCTTTCACTATCCATCAACAACTTTATTCCCTTGCCTCATCACCAGATGTTCTCACTGTTTCCTCTCCTCCCCTGACCACTTATGAGTGCATTGAACAGCACAGGCTCCAGCTCAGGGCTCCACTGGTGCACTTCCCTCACTGCAAGAACTGAGTTATTTGGTTACTTATCCATGCAAGGAGCTTCTCTCTTCTCCCATGGATGCTGAGTTTCATTAAAAGTATTTTGTGGAGAATTTTGTGTACAGTCTTTTGGAATTCTCCAGTGGATTATATCTACCAGATCAGTCTATTCACTTGTTCATTGATGCTTTCAAAGAACTCCAAGACATTTTTAAGGTAGGACTTCCCCTCACAGTGCCATGTTGACTATTCCTTGCCTTGTTGACTCCACCCAAGTGAGTTGTATTTATGCATGTGTCCATTACATTTTACTAATTTATCCATACAAACACCTGCATTGCACTACTGGAGTTCACTGAATCCTGGCTAAAGTCTTTTGAAAAACTGGTGTTACGTTTGACCCTCCCAATGTTGGGAAGAACTGGGAAAGCTGGAAGCTGTAAGGCTCACACAAGTGACCTATGGAGCAGCTGTTCAGAGAATATCTTGTCTTTACAGCACATAGAAATGGTCAGAGCTCAGCCAAACTGCTCAGTTCAGGCACAAGAGATCTTAATTGCCATGATTGCTTTTGCTCTCTACATGAAAATTCGAAAGCAAACATCCAAAACCTTAAACTCACTGTTCTACCCAGACACTGCCAGTTTACACTCCAAATTATTTAGTTTTGTAAAAGCAGACAATGAGGGCTTTGTTCAAGAAAAATGCAAGGAAGAAAACAAATAAACAAGCCAAAGATAGACCCTGGGGATAAACATTTTAGCTTGGGACATTGGCAGTGTGGTCTCAGTTATCAAACCCAAGTGATCCTGGTGAACAGGGCAGGGAACCTTCCTGCAGCCACCCCAGAGTGCACAGAGAGGGCAGGCACTGATCCCCCAACATCCTCCTGTCTTCATTTCCTATCCCAGGTGCTCAAAACAATGCTCTTGTATGATGTAGTTCATTATCAAAAATAAGGGTTTCTTCTAGGGTTTTTCAAACCTCCTGCTCTCCCATTCATTCCCCTCCTTGTGACTCCAGTTCCAACATCCACATGTTCCTTCCACATCTGCCAAATGCTTCCAGCAACCACATCTCCCTGCCTCACCTTGTCCATACCTTTACCCCTTTCACCCCAAACCTCAACTACCTCATCCATTTACTTTAG
>NW_024524901.1:0-21504 GCF_017590135.1 Pyrgilauda ruficollis
GTGTCAGGGATTTGGGTCTGGGGGCTCCGGGAGCGGCACGGCTTTGCCGCCGCTGCTCGGGCCGTGTCCCGCCCGCCGGGGCCGGCCCCGCCGCTCTGCGGGACAGCGGCTTCGATCGATCGGGGCTTTGGTTGAGGAAGCGTTCACAAACTCTGACTTCCGCAGCCGCTGGAGCGCTGCGCTGCCGCCGCGGCCGGGCCCGGCTGTCCCGGGCTGTCCCGGGCTGTCCCTGGCTGTCCCGGGCTGTCCCGGGCTGTCCCTGGCTGTCCCGGGCTGTCCCTGGCTGTCCCGTGCTGTCCCTGGCTGTCCCGAGCTGTCCCGTGCTGTCCCTGGCTGTCCCGAGCTGTCCCGTGCTGTCCCTGGCTGTCCCGAGCTGTCCCGTGCTGTCCCTGGCTGTCCCGAGCTGTCCCGTGCTGTCACGAGCTGTCCCGGGCTGTCCCTGGCTGTCCCGGGCTGTCCCTGGCTGTCCCGGGCTGTCCCGGGCTGTCCCGGGCTGTCCCGGGCTGTCCCGGGCTGTCCCTGGCTGTCCCGTGCTGTCCCGGGCTGTCCCTGGCTGTCCCTGGCTGTCCCGGGCTGTCCCTGGCTGTCCCGTGCTGTCCCTGGCTGTCCCTGGCTGTCCCGGGCTGTCCCGGGCTGTCCCGGGCTGTCCCGGGCTGTCCCGGGCTGTCCCTGGCTGTCCCGAGCTGTCCCTGGCTGTCCCTGGCTGTCCCGGGCTGTCCCGGGCTGTCCCGGGCTGTCCCGGTCTCTGCCGAGGCCGCTCAGGACCCTCCCTCGCCAAGGCGCCCCCAGCCCCGCTCTCCTGCGGCAGCACCGGCCGGCCCCGAGCCCTCGGTGCCCGGGATGGGGGAGCCGGGCCGGCCCCGAGCCCTCGGTGCCCGGCGCCCCGCTGGGATCCGGGGAGCCGGGCCGGGAGTGGCGTCCCGGGGCGGCTCTGGCCGCTGCTGTGCCGCGCGGGGCCGGGCCGGGCTGGGCCAGTCGGGGTGCCGGGCAGCGACCGCCGCCCTCCGCCGCAGCCATCGCGTCCTGCGGGCCGCCGGCGGCGGCGGAGCTGGCAACGAGGAGCTCCGGAGCAGCGGGGCTCGGTGCCGGCGGGGCGTGCGGTGCTGCCCGCGCCGTGAGAGCCCAGCGCCCGCGCCGGGACTGAGCTGGGTCGGGCTGAATGGGGGAGCCCGGGGGCTGCTGTCCCGGGGCGAGCCTCGGGCGGATGTCCCGGGAGGAGCTCCCTGCCGCGGCAGCTCCCGCTCCCCGATCCCCGGCCCGCAGCATTCCCGCCCGGCGCTGCCCGGGACTGCGGCGGGGCTCGGGGGGCCCTTCCCGTGCCACGGCTCCTGGAGGGAGCACAACGGGCACCAACAAAAGATGAGCAGATTTTGTTGGTTTCTTTTTTTTAGCCCCAAAATAGACACGGACCGATTTTTTATGAAATTGCAGCGCATTTCCAAAACCTGCTTGGGCAAAGTTTGAAATAAACGCATCTAAAAGAGCTGGGGGCACAGGCTGCAAAGGAATAACTGGATTTTGGGCAGAGGAGCTGCCCCAGGGATGTGTAGGAGATCCCACAGCCCGACGGGGCTGCGGGGGCTGCACAGGGCAGGGGACAGCCGGGCTCAGGGACAGCCGGGCTCAGGGACAGCCGGGCTCAGGGACAGCCGGGCCGGGCTCAGGGACAGCCGGGCCGGGCTCAGGGACGGCCGGGCCGGGCTCAGGGACGGCCGGGCCGGGCTCAGGGACGGCCGGGCCGGGCTCAGGGACGGCCGGGCCGGGCTCAGGGACGGCCGGGCCGGGCTCAGGGATGGCCGGGCCGGGCTGAGGCTGGATTCAGGGATGGCCCCGGGGGGCTCCGTGACTCGGTGAGCTCCGTGCGGGGCCGGGGGTGGGAGCAGGACGAAGCCGCCGAAGGAGGGCTGGACTTCGCTCTCTGAGCCCGGGCAGGGCGGAGGAGCCGCGGGCGGCTGAGGCTGAGGCTGCCCAAAGCCAGCGAGCGAGAGAAAACGGGCCCAGAAATCCAGGAAATGTCACGGATCAAGGCAACCATGGCAGGGCCTGGAAGCCCCCAGGAGACCCACAGAACCACAACAGCTTCTAACCTGGAAAAGCCCACCAAGGCCACGAGTCCCACCCTGCCACCAGCACTGCCAGGGCCACCGCTGACCCCTGTCCCAAGTGCCACATCCACCTGGCTGAAGGGATGGGGACTCACCACTGCCCTGGATGGCTGTGCCAGGGCTGGACAGTCCTTTCCATGGGGAAATTCCTGCTGTACCCCCCCTGAGCCTGCCCTGGCGTTACTCGTTACTCTCCTGCTGCCCCTGTTCCTGGGCTGCTCCACCCCTCTGTGTCCAGCCTGCACTGACCGCGGGCTGCTCCGGTTTCCCCTCTCCTGCCACTGCCACCACCTGCCAGCTGTCCCCAGGCCACCGCAGCCGCTCCCGCGCTGTCCCTGCGGTGTCCCAGCTCCCAGGGCAGCCCCGGCGCCCAGCCCTGCCACCCTCGGGCCCGCGGCGTGCCCGCCCTGCCCCGGGCCGGGCCGTGCCGGAACAAATGTCACTGTCAATGTCACCGTCAATGTCACTGCATTGCCCGTGACAAAGTGCTGCGCCCGGACTCCTCAAACCGGCAGAATCGCCCCAAAATGCCAGGCGCCGCCCCGGGCTGTCCCCACGGCCGGCTGGCATCCCTTTGGGAACGGGACTGGAACAGGACGTGCCCTCGCCACCGCAGCACGCTCCTGAAGCCGCCAGGGCCCCACATGCTCACCTCCCGCGGGCCCCTTGGCCCCGGGGTGACACCGCGGTGGCCCTGGGGGGACTTTGGCCCCTCTGGTCCCCAGAGCCGCCGCTGCCGGGGTGGCAGATGGAGCACTAAGGACATCCAGTGGCACCCGCCCCGCCAGCCCCAGGGGACCCAGAGCCCGCCGGGACACGGCCACTGCTCTGTGACAGCGCCGGGGCTGCCAGGACAGCCACCCCTGCCCGGGACAGCGACCTCCCGCCGCTCGGGACATCCCCTCGGGAATGAGAACGAAAACAGCGTGGGCAGGGGGCTGGCAGAGGGACAGGAGTGTCCCCAGCCCCTCGGGGGTGGCAGGGGTGTCCCCAGGCAGGGCACGGGGCCCTTGAGCCTGACACGAGGCACAAACACAAGCCTGGACGGTGCTGCGGCCACCACCGGGACACCGCTGTGGGACTGCACTCCCGCTACCCGGGGTGGCTCTGGTGTCCCCTGTCCCCAGCCCCTCCAGGCCCGGCGAGCCCCGGCAGCCGCGGGGCCCTGCCCCGAGCGGCTCCGAGGGCTGGCGTGCGGCGCTGTCCCCGCACGGCTCTGCCGCGGTGCAACTGCGGGTCAGTAAAAACAGACAAAAAAAAAGACATTTGAGAAACCCCAAACCACCCAAAACCACCACGCAAAGCCTTCACTTTGGCAGGATTTCAAACGTCCGCAGCTCATTGCCCAGCTGGCACCAGCTGCTCCCCAGCCGCAGGTGTGCCCGCGGGGCTGAGCTGTCCCTGGGGCTGCCCGGCCCCCAGCCCCGGCCGGCTGCTCCTCCCGCTCCCCCCGCGGCTCCTCCAGCTCAGCGCGGGTGACATGTGGCACATGTGGCACTGCAGATGGCCGGCGGGGCCCCGCGGTCCCTGGGCCAGCGCTGACCGCAGCACGGCTGGGCCAGGCTGGGCCAGCGGATCTCCCGGGACACGGGCTGTCCCGGCAGCGGCGCCGGGCTCGGCGGGGAGCAGCGGGCAGCTCGGCACAGCCCCGGGCTCAGCCCCGCTCCATCCTCATCCCCAGCTCCACACCCTTTCCCCAGCCCCGTGCTCATCCAGCCCTGTGTCCACTGTTAAAAATAGATTAGAAACGGTTGAAAATAGTTGATAATTGTTAAGCATGTACTGTTAGTTTGGTTATTGTAAAAGGGGTTAAAAGGGTAGTTAGAGGAAATACGGTACCCAGCGTACCGTATTCCACCTAAATAAAGTGCACCACTCCAAAGCGAAACGAGCCCGCCTGGACAGAACTGTCATGGGCCAATCAAGCGCCTTAAACCTTCATGCAAATGAAGGATCCAAAAGGAAACCAAACCAAAGGAACAAAAAACAGGATAAAAAGGGGCTTTTGACGCACTGAATCTGTGCGGCTCCATCTGGGACATCGGAGACATCGCTGCTGAGAAGCGCCAGCGCCGGCGCTGCAGCATCCTCGACGGGACTGCTCCTGCTCGGCCCGCGGGCCCCCTTGCTTTAGGCCTTTTTATTATAATAAATGCTGAAATCACTCTAGTACCGGGAGCCTGCTCTCGTTTGTAACACTCACCCCAGCTCCACACTCATTCCCCAGCCCTGAGCTCACCCCAGCTCCATGCTCACTCCCCAGCTCCACACCCATTCCCCAGCCCTGAGCTCACCCCAGCTCCATGCTCACTCCCCAGCTCCACACTCATTCCCCAGCCCTGAGCTCACCCCAGCTCCATGCTCACTCCCCAGCTCCACACTCATTCCCCAGCCCTGAGCTCACCCCAGCTCCATGCTCACTCCCCAGCTCCACACTCATTCCCCAGCCCTGAGCTCACCCCAGCTCCATGCTCACTCCCCAGCTCCACACTCATTCCCCAGCCCTGAGCTCACCCCAGCTCCATGCTCACTCCCCAGCTCCACACTCATTCCCCAGCCCTGAGCTCACCCCAGCTCCATGCTCACTCCCCAGCTCCACACTCATTCCCCAGCCCTGAGCTCACCCCAGCTCCATGCTCACTCCCCAGCTCCACACTCATTCCCCAGCCCTGAGCTCACCCCAGCTCCATGCTCACTCCCCAGCTCCACACTCATTCCCCAGCCCTGAGCTCACCCCAGCTCCATGCTCACTCCCCAGCTCCACACTCATTCCCCAGCCCTGAGCTCACCCCCTCCACACTCATTCCCCAGCCCCGTGCCCACCCCAGCTCCATGCTCACTCCCCAGCTCCACACTCATTCCCCTGCCCCGTGCCCACCCCAGCCCTGTGCTCATCCCCAACCCCAAGCAGCCTCTCCCAGCAGGGCCAGACACCGCTTGTCTCTGAAGTGTGTGTGTGTAGGCCAAGGAAAGAAAAAAGGCGTGAGCACACCCTGAAGGCCCGCAGGGGGGAGGGCAGCAGGAGCCGGGGCCGCAGCCGCTGGTCCCGATGCAGCTCCGTGCGGGTCACTCCAGAGCCGGGCACGGCTGGGCTGAACCGCAGCCGCTCAGGGACGGCTGAGCCCAGCACGGCGGCGGCGGCTGCAGAAGGGCAAGGGGAACAGTCCTGGGGAGGTCAGCAGCCAAACGGGCTGGGAGCAGGCAGAGGGACCGGGCAACCGAACAGGAATCCGTGGGGAGAACTCGAGGATCTGATGTTCCTGCAGACCCAGGAGGATGTTCCGGGGGATGGCACCACGAGGGAGGGTCACAGCTCTCAGTGCGGCACCTCTGGCCCCTGCTGATGCCCCCAGCAGTGCCCCCGTCCTGGCACAGAGGAGCAGGGCCACTCACAGCAGCCCAGCTCCCCTGCTGGACACCGGGCTGGGATCTGGCCTCTGCTGGTCTGGGCACTGACCCCTGGAACTGCAGCTCTGACCCGAGCTCTGACCCCCTCCATAAACGGGGTAAATGAAACAAGCAAGCCGAGACCTGAATCTTTAACTTTTTTAATCAAAAACATACTCTGTTACAGAATTTCAGGAAAGTGAGCTACAGTATATTATCCACAAACTAGGTCTAATGGAAAACATACAGGAAGCTACAAAGGAACTACTGGGAATTCTGTTGACCGCTTATCAAAAGGCAATGGCTGAAGAAAAGAAATGCTTAACTAGGTTTCCACGCCTGAAAAACCCTCCCAGGGTGAGTTTTGGGTTATGGGTACTTCACAGCTCTCAATCCAGCTGAATCACAGCTTTGGGGTGCTACCAAACCTCACCAGAAGGACAGAAAAACTTACTGAGCAAGAAAGCACCGGCTGGGGCTGGTGAGCGAGTCCTGCAAGTCCGGGAGCGACGCGAGACGCGCAAGGCACAGCAGAGCCCAGCCTGGGGCGCTCTCGGGGTGGCCCTGCTGCCACAGCTCTCACCAGGGGACACTCGCACAGCAAGGGCGTCCTTGGGACCGCAGCAGCCCCGGGAGCAGCTCTGGGTCACCCCCGTGGGGACGCCTCAAGTTTGAGCTTTCCTGGTTTCCAGATCCTGTACTGCACTGACTTCATATGAAGTAGTAACAAGTTCTCTTCAGAGTTCAGTCAGACAAAACAATCCCAGAACCAAGGACGCTGCTGTAGCCTCAGGCCCAAAAAGTGCAAACCACGGGGAATTGAGGAGAGCAAACTGGGAGGATGGGACTGCATCACCTGAGCTGGAATTGGGCAACCGATCCCAACATGGAAATGAACCAAAACTTACAAAAGCGTGAAAACTGGGGATGAGGATCCATCCTGGGAGGAGCCAGGGTTGGACAGGGACAGAGGAGTGAGACAGCCCCTCCTGAGGGGCCCTTCTCTGGGGAGAGACCAGAGACGTCTGCAGGCTGTGGCACCCAGGGGTGGTGACACCTCGCAGCAGCCAGGCTGGGGCACCCGGGGGTGGTGACACCCCGCAGCAGCCAGGCTGTGGCACCCAGGGGTGGTGACACCCCGCAGCAGCCAGGCTGGGGCACCCAGGGGTGGTGACACCCCGCATCAGCCGGGCTGGGGCACCCGGGGGT
Source organism: Pyrgilauda ruficollis (assembly GCF_017590135.1). Lineage (NCBI taxonomy): Eukaryota > Metazoa > Chordata > Aves > Passeriformes > Passeridae > Pyrgilauda > Pyrgilauda ruficollis. The sequence goes on from NW_024524901.1 coordinate 6,702, forward strand.
GGTGACACCCCGCAGCAGCCGGGCTGGGGCACCCGGGGGTGGTGACACCCCGCAGTGAGCAGCAGGAGCTGCCCTGCGTGCCCAGCTCGCAGCAGGAGCTCGGCGGCTCCCGGGCAGAAGGGAGCCGGTGCCCCCGAGCTGCAGGGGGGTCCCACGGCGAGGCCCAGAGCTGCCCCTGCCATGCTCACCCCAGCTCTCCAGGGCCCCAGCACAGTGCTCTCACCCACAGAAGGGATGCAAGGAATGGTTTTGTCTCCGTCCGGGGATTCCTGCTGGAGTTCAGCCCTTCCCAACATTCCAGTGGGGAGGTTTCCTCTGCTGCACCTGCAGTGAGTGAAGTGTGAATGCCCTCCCTCTCCACACTCACAGTGATGGGATAAAGCCATTAAACCTCCCAGCGCTAATCCCAGCTCCCATTAAACCTCCCAGCGCTAATCCCAGCTCGGCAGCACAAAGGGAAAGCACAAAGGGGCAGAGCCCCCGCGGGAGCAGCAGGGCCAGCAGGCGGTGAAAGCTGAGTAAATCCCGGTTGGGTCACCTGAACCGAGCCATTCAGGGCTGCAGACAGCTCGGCATCCCTGGATCCCTGCTCAGGGTGCACTGGGATCACCTCGGCAGCTCTTTCTCAGCTCTCAGACACAAAGGAAGCCTGGCAAGAACTCAGTGCTGCTGCTGCTGAGCAGGTTCCAGCCCATGATGTGCTGCCTTGCCATAAACATACAAAAGTTAATTTAACAGCATATGAAAAACTAAGAATAAGATTGTCTCATGTTCTTTAACAGCTGCAAGTGCACCCTTTTGGGAGCTGCTTGGTGGAGAGGATGAATGCCTTCTCAGCTTTTACTGCCTCTGACTTCTCCTGACATAAATACAGTGATTTCTTGTAATAAAATCACCAGACATTGTTTTGTTCTGTTCTGAACATTTTGGGCCATCCATTCATTTTGCAGGTGGAGACCTGCAAAACATCTGTAAAGAAGCTTTCCTTAACAAGTGAATTCTTTCAGACTGTAACTCCAGCGGGAAGAGCAGCAGGCTGCAGCAGCCTCTCCCTGTTTTGCCCAAGACTGGCACAAGCGAGGGGTGCAGCTTTCCTGCCAGGCAGCCTCGCAGAGCCAAACCCGGGCGAGGAGCAGACACTGCCCTTCCCAAGGATCAGGGCTGCCACCTGCCAGGGGACAACAGGTGAACCCATGGAAAGCCAGCCTGAGGGAGGCAACAGGGAAAATAATGAAATGATGAAAATAGGGGAAAATGGATCAATTTCTGGCCGTGGCTCTGGAGCCACCCCTGTCTCCCGTGCCTGCACGCCCAGCACGGAGCAGTGCTCCCGGCTGCCTCCGCAGGAATTCCAGCGTGCGGGAACAGCGACACCCGAGCACTGCCGGAGCCCTCGGGGTCCTGAGCCGCTGCGAGGGGCTGGGCAGGAAGGCCCCGAGCGATCCTGCAGGATTCCTGTGCTGCTGCAGCTGCGCTGACAGCGCTGCAAGACCCCGCAGGGCCAGGAGGGCTCCTGCTCCCTCTGTGTGCCAGCAGCTCCTGCTCCTGCTCCCCGTGTGCCAGGAGCAGCTATCCCCAGGAGAGGAGCAGTGAAGGCAGGAGCAGCAGCGGGCTCGGGGGCAGCACACATCAAAGCAAAGCGAGCTTGGTGCGTGGGTTTCCATCCTTTATTGGTGCTGTAGCCAGGGGAAGGGGAGTGTGTGCCCTGCAGCTGCTCCCTGCACACAGCATCGCCACCCACCCACGGCACAGGGCCGAAACAACCAGGAGGTATAAAAACAGGTTTGCCATCTTGCCCTGAGAGGAAATGGTGAACAGATACAAAAACCCAGTGCTAAATGCCGACGGATTACCGTAGACACTCGAGTAAAAAGAGTCATGCAGATTTAGCCGTGGTACATGCTGGGGTTCGGGTGAAACCACAGAAGTCAGCAGTGACGGTGGAAACACGCTCCTGCCACTGGCACTCACAGCCCCACTCCAGTGGCAGCGCTGCGGGCTGGGTGTCTCACCTCAAACCGAGTGCCAGCACTGAAACTATCCGTTTCCTTTAGTGTTTTACAACTCACATGGTAACAGAAATAAAAATCTAGGATGACTTTTTTCCTTTTAAAAACGAAAGAATTTTTTGATCAATGCCAACAACGTATGTGTCATCCCCTCACTTTTTGGCAGCTGCTAGGCTTTAACCTGGAAAAATCATAACACAATCATCAACAAAATAAAGAAGTCTTCTGTTAACTACTGTTCCCTAAAAAGAACATCACAAATCAGTTGGAATTTTAAAGTCGCTACAAGGTAAATGTTTTTAACTACTAGAAGGAATTTTCAGATATAAATATATATATAATATATATTCTGCATACAAAAGGCTCCCGTGAGGCTGATCACCAAGACGCCACCATAGGGAAGGAGAGTTTCAAAGGGAACAAACCCAACACTGTGAAGTCTCTATAAAGCGTTTACCTTCCACTGTAGGCCCTGTATTATGACTACTGAGTTCTGGAAATAACTGAAATCCAAATCCTGCACGTTCAGATGCTTTCTGCTAAGAGCAAGGCGGCAAACACATTTTTAAAACCTGTTTTCAGAAGATTAAGCAGAAGGGAAGTAAAATATATCTCCAGGTTATAAACAGAGGGGTATGTTACAGGGCGGCCTGCCCGGGCGGCGGGGTCAGTCCAGGGGCTGGGGGTCGGCGATGGGCATGGTGTGCAGCACCTCGTCCAGCAGCTGCAGCGCGCGGTGCAGGTGGATCTCGATCCAGCACGGCGTCTCCTTGATGCTCTGCCGCGGGTAGTCGGGGCCCCAGCCCTTGACGAAGCTCATCCTCAGGATGCACAGCCGCCGCAGGTCGTCCACGCCGATGCCGGCCGCGGCCGACAGACCTGCGGAGAGCGCGGTCAGCCTGAGGGCTGCACGCCACGGCTCCTGCCTGCCTGCACGGCTCCTGCCTGCACGGCTCCTGCCTGCACGGCTCCTGTCTGTCTGCACGGCTCCTGCCTGCCTGCACGGCTCCTGCCTGCACGGCTCCTGTCTGCACGGCTCCTGCCTGCCTGCACGGCTCCTGCCTGCCTGCACGGCTCCTCCTGTCCTGTCACACCTGTCCTGTCACACCTCCTGTCCTGTCACACCTGTCCTGTCACACCTCCTGTCCTGTCACACCTGTCCTGTCACACCTCCTGTCCTGTCACACCTGTCCTGTCACACCTCCTGTCCTGTCACACCTGTCCTGTCACACCTCCTGTCCTGTCACACCTGTCCTGTCACACCTCCTGTCCTGTCACACCTGTCCTGTCACACCTCCTGTCCTGTCACACCTGTCCTGTCACACCTCCTGTCCTGTCACACCTGTCCTGTCACACCTCCTGTCCTGTCACACCTGTCCTGTCACACCTCCTGTCCTGTCACACCTGTCCTGTCACACCTCCTGTCCTGTCACACCTGTCCTGTCACACCTGTCCTGTCACACCTGTCCTGTCACACCTGTCCTGTCACACCTGTCCTGTCACACCTGTCCTGTCACACCTGTCCTGTCACACCTCCTGTCCTGTCTCACCTGTCCTGTCACACCTGTCCTGTCACACCTCCTGTCCTGTCACACCTGTCCTGTCACACCTGTCCTGTCACACCTCCTGTCCTGTCTCACCAGTCCCATCCCAGCTGCCTGGCCCTGCTCCACGCCCACCTCCCGGTCTCCCAGCCAGGGCAGCCCTCACTGCCACGTCCTGCTGCACTCAATCACCCTCTCCTTTGCCCTCCCTACAGTTTAGTTTGCACAGCGTTCTGCAACCTCCAACAGGTGCTGAGACACAAAACTGCAGTCAGAACCATGGAATGGGTTTGGATTAGAGGCACCTCAGAGCCCGCCCATGGCAGGGACACCTTCCACTGTCCCAGGCTGCTCCAAGCCCCGTCCAGCCTGGCCTTGGGCACTGCCAGGGATCCAGGGACAGCCACAGCTGCTCTGGGCACCCTGTGCCAGGGCCTGCCCACCCTGCCAGCCAGCAATTCCTGCCCAAGATCCCACCTATCCCTACACAGAGCAGACGGGATGAAACCCAAATGCTTTACATGACACAACGTACTCAAATCACACTTAGGAAATCCAGTCACAAAATGCTTATTTCTGAGGTTTGCCAAATGCTGCGTTTTCAGTGTGAGAACTCAGACTGGGCATCTGCAGGAAGCTGGATTAAAACACCACCACTCCCCTGACAGAGCAGAAAGATAAATACAGCTGGCAAATTTCAAATCACAGGCATGGCTAAGAAAAAAAGTGACAAACTTTCCTCAAAATGCCTTTAACAATTTGCAGGACAGCTGAAGGGAGCCGCAGGGCAGGTCCAGGAATCCTGCGGCACACAGAGCAGCCTGAGTCATGCAAGCACTTACACCTCTAAAAGCACTTTGGAGCAATTTCAAGAATCCAGAATTTAGGAACTATGACAACACCGGCCCAGGATAATAACAATAAAAAAGAGAGAGAAAAAACCACCCTCAGCCTTCCTCAAGATCCTTAACAGTAGATGCTCCTACACCTAGCCAAGGACTGTTGCCCAGTGATCCCTGTTGTCTGGAGTATGTTTACATGAGCTGAAACACAAACACATTTTTCAAGCTGGGCTCTGAGCAGCCAGAAATGCCTCTGTTTAAAGGAACACAGAGACTGTTTGTGGCTGTTTGACCGCGCGCAGAGAAGTCTTCTGCCGTGCTGTGGGACAGGGAGCAGCCCCTTCCACACACAGCACTGCCTGGGCACTGCGGGGCGAGCAGGGGCAGGGGCTGGGCAAGGCTGGGCTGCCAGCCCTGCTGTGCCCAGCACGGCAGGGGACAGTGCCAGCCCTGCTGTGCCCAGCACGGCAGGGGACAGTGCCAGCCCTGCTGTGCCCAGCACGGCAGGGGACAGTGCCAGCCCTGCTGTGCCCAGCCATGGCACGGGACAGTGCCAGCCCTGCCGTGCCCAGCCACGGCAGAGTCCCGGGCAGGGCTCTCTCTCTCTCTCTCTCTCTCTCTGTGTCCCAGCCCTGCTGTGCCCAGCCATGGCACGGGACAGTGCCAGCCCTGCTGTGCCCAGCACGGCAGGGGACAGTGCCAGCCCTGCTGTGCCCAGCACGGCAGGGGACAGTGCCAGCCCTGCTGTGCCCAGCACGGCAGGGGACAGTGCCAGCCCTGCTGTGCCCAGCACGGCAGGGGACAGTGCCAGCCCTGCTGTGCCCAGCACGGCAGGGGACAGTGCCAGCCCTGCTGTGCCCAGCACGGCAGGGGACAGTGCCAGCCCTGCTGTGCCCAGCACGGCAGGGGACAGTGCCAGCCCTGCTGTGCCCAGCACGGCAGGGGACAGTGCCAGCCCTGCTGTGCCCAGCACGGCAGGGGACAGTGCCAGCCCTGCTGTGCCCAGCACGGCAGGGGACAGTGCCAGCCCTGCTGTGCCCAGCACGGCAGGGGACAGTGCCAGCCCTGCTGTGCCCAGCACGGCAGGGGACAGTGCCAGCCCTGCTGTGCCCAGCACGGCAGGGGACAGTGCCAGCCCTGCTGTGCCCAGCACGGCAGGGGACAGTGCCAGCCCTGCTGTGCCCAGCCATGGCACAGGACAGTGCCACCCTGCTGTGCCCAGCACGGCAGGGGACAGTGCCAGCCCTGCTGTGCCCAGCACGGCAGGGGACAGTGCCAGCCCTGCTGTGCCCAGCACGGCAGGGGACAGTGCCAGCCCTGCTGTGCCCAGCACGGCAGGGGACAGTGCCAGCCCTGCTGTGCCCAGCACGGCAGGGGACAGTGCCAGCCCTGCTGTGCCCAGCACGGCAGGGGACAGTGCCAGCCCTGCTGTGCCCAGCACGGCAGGGGACAGTGCCAGCCCTGCTGTGCCCAGCACGGCAGGGGACAGTGCCAGCCCTGCTGTGCCCAGCCATGGCAGGGGACAGTGCCAGCCCTGCTGTGCCCAGCCATGGCAGAGTCCCGGGCAGGGCTCTCTCTCTCTCTCTCTCTCTCTCTCTCTCTCTCTGTCTCTGTCCCAGCCCTGCTGTGCCCAGCCACGGCAGAGTCCCGGGCAGGGCTCTCTCTCTCTCTCTCTCTCCCCCCCAGGCTGTGCAGTACTCACTGATGGCCGGGGCGATGCCTCCCACGGAGCCCGGCCCGGGGATGTTGCCGGCCACGGCTGCAGCCTGCGCGGCGGCGGCGGCCTGCGCGGTGGCCGCCTGCTGCTGCATCTGGCGGTGGCACTGGCGCAGGTCGAACACCTGGAACACAAACACGCAGAGCTCGCAGCTGGGCACCCAGCTGGCAGCAGCAAACCCTCCCCACCCGATAATTTCCAACAGTTTATTCCCAATCCGTCACAGCCGATTCTTACAGACTCTTCTCGTGCTGTCACCACCACTGGCATGACCAAAACTGCCCAAAGCAGGACCTGGTGCAGACCACAGTCTGAAGGGTGCCACAGGCAGATTAAACCCCTGCTTCTTTGTTAAATCCCAGGATTTCCAGAAAAATGGGCATATAAATTAAAAAAGCCAGCAAGTCCCACATTATCCCACTGAAGTGTGGTGGTCTATCTGAGAGAAACGCCAATAATGACAGTCCAAGGCTGGGGGTTTCAGTCTGTACCTTTGTGATCGCTGTTTGCCACCAACATATGTGCAGAACTCTGTTTTCATGTTAGAAAGCTCACGCACAGAGCTCATGGGGTTTCTTTCACCTTCACTGCATAACTGCCTCCAAAACTGATGGTTAGAAAGCCAAACCACTGTGAACTTCAAGCAGGTTAAGACAAGTTTGCTTTTTTATGAGTGTGGCTTGTCTGTGTAAGTTCACAGTCTGTCAGAGGCACGTCCGTGTAAGAACCTCCTCAAAATGATTTGTTTTGTGCAGCCTCCTCTGATCTCTGGATCACTTCACATTCATGACACTTTAACACATGCCCTAAACTTCTGCTGCATTTATAGTTACTTTCACAACTCTGCCTTTTTTGGAGAAAAGAAACAGATTATGCTCTTTTCTATGAAACACAAGGCTAAAAATTTTAGCTGCAGTTAATTTAAACCTGCTAAAGCTAAAAATACCAAGAACTGCTATCAACGCTGTTTGTGATGAAGTACAAAATTCACTTTCATAGTACCCAGATGACACCTTCAGTTTAGAGCTGTTTTTCAAGTCACCTTTATGTGAATTACAAATGGAACTTGTTGGAGGTTCTGAAAGAGAGGCTGGCTGTGTTTCAGCTCCTCCCTGCCATTTCTGGGACAAATCACGGGGATTTCCAGCGGCTGACCCACCTTGATGTACGCGCTGGGGTAGATCTTGTGCACAGCATCCCCCGGGGCACGGCCCGCCTCCCTGTCCAGGTAGTAGCTCTGCACGAACACGGCGTGGTCGCTCAGGCAGCGCACCCACACGTCGCCCTCGCCCTTGCACTCCAGCTGCACCCCCTTGCCGATGTGCAACCTGCAAGGGAACGGGCGTCAGCGGGCACTGCGGGCACTGCAGCACCCGTGCAGCTGGGAGGGAGCACAGGCTGCAGCCCCAACGACACCTGATCACACAGGGCCGCTGGCAGCACGGAGCTGGGACACCAGCACAGCATGTCTGCAGCCCCTGAGTGCTCTGTGTGTCACACACTCACTGACATCCACACCAGCATGTCTGCAGCCCCTGAGTGCTCTGTATCCCACACAGTCACTCAGCAACATCCACAAAGCCACGGTTTACTCCTTTGTTTGGCCATCTAAGGCTCTGATTGTCACAGTGTGACATTCCTGGGGAGAAGTCATCATTTTCTTCCACCTCCTTTCCAAGAGGAGGAGAAAAAAAAAAAACGGCAGCATGGCTTCAGTTCTGTGTGTTTCCACTTCAAAGGCCAGCACAGGCACAGTGGGAAGGAATGAGAGCCCAACAGCCCCGTGCCAGCCTTCCCCTGCTCCCCTGGCAAATCTGTGTGCTGCAGCCATTCCCACATCACCCTGAGGGGCTGTGGAGAGCTAATACCTGAGCTGCACACACAAGGGCAGGAGTTACAACCTTACTGCTGAGGCACAGCCCCTGTGAGCAAAAACAGCGACTGCTACAGCAGAGCTCAGCCCTGAACCACCTCAGGGGGGCTGAGGACGGCACAGCCAGGGTAATTCAAACAGACCCCTGCACATTTCCGAAGGGGACACACACTGAGCACTGCCAAACTCCAGAGGCAGCCAGGGACCGGGGTACCTCGCTCTCTCGATGGCTTCTGTTCTGTGCACGTTGGACAGCTGGCCCAGGCAGAAGCGGTCCCCTCCGGAGGGATCCACGTACCCATCCACGGTGACAATGGGGCAGCTCGAGGGCACCTTGAACGTCTCCCCGACCTGCACGTCCATCTCAAAGTAGGCGATGGAACACCAGTACTCTGGAGCTGAACAACAGACACAGTTAGCTGCCTGAAAGGCACCAGGGAGCTGTGAAACCACTCCAGACCATCCACTCTGCAGCTGCCTCGTCAGGCACAGGAGAGGCACACTCACACCTGGACAAAGGCAGGTCTGCTAGCCCACAGAAACACCACCTGCCACAGCAAACACGGCTTGTCTTTACTGCAGCACACACCAGGGCCTCAGGTAGTTGTACTTCAGCTCTCACAAGCCTGTGTGTAGTTTACCATTCCAGGCAGGCCTGGTAAGCCATCTGCATCCCCACAGCCCGGCCTTGCACACAGGAGAACACGTGTGCCCACGCATGGCTGGGCTGCACAGACCAGCTCTGGCCCAGCTCTGGCTGCAGACACCGGGGTCATCCCTTCCCTCTGCACTCACTCACCTCGGAAAGGATCACCAGCTCCCCTGGAGCTGGGAAGCAGCACGTGGGGGAAGAACATCAAAGATCTCACACTGATCAGGGACAGGACAGAACACAGGGGCACAAACTGAGGGAGCAGAACAAAATGGCATGCTCTGAAAGCAAAGAGCTGCCTTCTAGCCCTCCCATGCATTTGGGAAAGAAAAACTGGCCACAAAGGAAGGATGGCTGCTGCAGCAATCGGCCTTGCGAGGAAAGGAGACTCCCTGGGCACTCCCCTGAATCCCAAACAGCCCAGCAGGCAGTGGAAGCTGGCCAAGCACACCCGGAGATTTCGTACACGAGTGTCAGTGTCAGTCACTGCTGTGCCACCTGGAGCTGTGCCTGTCACACTCCTGGCTGCTGTGTGCTGTGGCTTCTGTGTCTGGACACCCCAAAGATGCCATAAGCTCCAGTCACAGAGGGGTCTGCTGACTGCAGGGTCCATTTCCACGATGGGGAAACACAGCTGGGCCCTGCCTGCTGGGGAGCACCAACACAGCACGGGATCCCAGAACGGCTGTGGTTAGAAGGGACCTGTGGGCTCATCTCATTCCAAACCCTGCCATGGGCACACGGTGCTCCAGCCTGGCCTGGGACACTCCCGGGCTGGGGCAGCCACAGCTGCTCTGGGCACTGAGGACTCAACAGGGTGAAATCAATAGTGCGAGAGACACCAAACAACGTGAATCACAATTCAGCTGCAGTTAAGCTCACCCCGCAGTTATCAACATGTAATTCCCGGCACTGCTGTACTATCTGGACAAAAACAAGCTTAATGTTTTGGCTTTTCAACTGTGTAGCGCCCCTTCTGCAGGGAGCAGTGCCACTGTCGTTAAACACAAAATATCACCTTGCCCTGCAGCAGAGAGAGCTCCTGCAGCAAGGGAGACTCCCTGAAGCCAGGGTCAAGGGAGACTCCAAGGGAGACTCCGGGAAGCCCCAGAAGGCCCAGGGAGGAACAGCAGCGCCAGATGTGGGAGGGACAGCGCTGCACCGCAGGGCTTGGCACAGCCCCAGGCAGCTGGGCACTCACACACACATACACACACACACACATACACACACACACACAGAGACACACACACACACATACACACACACACACACACAGACATACACACATATACACATACTCACACACACACACAGAGACACACACACACACACAGAGACACACACACACTCACACACACACACACACTCACACACACACACACACTCACACACTCACACACACACACATACACACACACACACACACACAATCACACTCACACTCACACAAACACCGAAGCAGCCCTGCTGACGTCCCTGTGCCCCAGGAGACGCCGGTTTAGAGCAGGGTCCCTGGAAAGAAGGGTCCTCTCCTCCGCACAGCAAGCACGCCTCTCACTGCACTTCGCGTCTGTACTCACCAGGATGGTTTGATATAGGAGGCTGGAATGCGAGTTCATTGTGAACTGGCCCTTGAAAAGAAAAACACGCAGTTTGTTTCACACCAGCCAAAACAAGGTTTTCTCCCCCAAAGTGCTTTCCTACGAAACCACCCCCCACCAGCCTCATCCAGCACAGAACAAGCTGCCCAGCATGCTGTGGACTGGATGGTGAAAAACAGCCACTCAAGATGGAGAAAAAGCCCCAGATAACACACTTTCTAAAGAAAAATACACGGCACACAGTCGTGCAGTCAGATTATTCTGTGCCCTCCAGGAACCGGCTCCTGGAGGCGGCAGAACAGGCAGGGAAGACTCGAACGCAGTACTGCATGCAACAGCAGCTTTTGCAACAAGACGTCAGGGCAGGCACGGCCCGGGGAGGTGCTAAAACATGGGACAAGTGAGAAACGGCAGCAGCCAAGAAAAGCTCAGTGTGGCATCACCAGCCAGGCACAAACACCAATTCTGGTGCTGAAATACACTTATAGCCTATCCACAGCACCACTAGTGCCTCTCACAGCCTGCTATCCCCGAGAAATAACGTGATGAATGAAGAGGGATCCTCACAGAATGAAGGAATTAATCTGAATAACTGTGTCTAAACCACGGCTTTATAGACAGACACAGGCTGAAAAGACTTTCCAAGGTCAATTTACAGTATGTTCTCCCCTCCACTAACAACACCTGCTGCATACAGAGGATCTATACCAGAATATGTGTTCTATCTTCTAATACAGAACATAGATTATATATTCTAACATTAGGGAACATTCTGACAAAAACTGTACTAGAAAATAAAGAACTGTTCAAGCTTTTTGCTACAAAATTTAGAAATCTTTAATTTGTGTGGGAGTTTTTTTATCTATTAAAGCCCTACGATGCATTTCCTGTGCTAGACCCCTACAACAGAAGCTTGACCATCTTTTTTCCCCATCCCATCTCCTGTATCCTAAAATAATAGTTTTTCTCCTATTTCATATGTGAAGAATATTTTCAAATCTGTGTGCCAATGCACCCATGAACTGACAATACTTTACTGTGCAGGGTTTCACTAAGTTCTTTAAAGCTGGCAGTCTTTAAAGTGTGCATGGACACATCTTCCAAAGCATGACTTCAAAACCACTACAAAGAGTAATTTCATGTGCCACACGGAGGTTTCCCTGCTGCCCTCCCAGTCCTGGCAGCTGCAGCGGGAACAGCCCCGGGGCTGGCTCCGAGCCGGCAGCACACAGGCAGAATGAGGGGGCTGTAAGGGGTGAACAGGCAGAATGAGGGGGTGAACAGGCAGAATGAGGGGTGAGGGGTGAACAGGCAGAATGAGGGGGCTGTAAGGGGTGAACAGGCAGAATGAGCCAGGGCAGAGCAGAGGCAGGCTGTAAGTGCAGCTCCCAGCGACGCGGAGCGAGGACAGCGGGCAGAATCCTTACAGTAGTGTCCGGGGTGCATGGGCGGGTGGTGCTGCAGGTGGCCGTTCTGGTGGTGCGGGATGCTGGGCGTGTAGGCGGCCGTCCGGCTCCCCGTCCAGCTGGTGGTACTGTCTGCAAAGACAAACCCCCCCGGCGTCTGAGGGAGCCTCCCACGGCTCCCTGCTAGTCCTCTACTGCTCCTGGGCATTTGGAAACCGGGCTGAGGAAGCTGAGAGGCGCAGAGTGAACGGATACTCACTGTGGTGGTAAGTGGCTGGCTGGGCTGTGAACCCATTCTGCTGAGCTCCTGGCTGGGGCCCTGAAGCAATCTGTAAGAGTCCATCACTATGGCTACCTGTCAATATACTGGGAGGTTGACCTGGTAAAAGAACACACTACCTATTCATGAACGTTCCAAAATGTTGATTAAGAGCTCAGCACTACTGGGTAGGAGAACACACCCCACCAAGGGCACTGCAATAGGCAGCTGCCACAGGCTTGGTTCCAGTACTTCTTTTCCACCCTCCAGGAAACCGGGGACAAAATGCTCTGCATCAGGCAACTCTGACTGACACCCTTAACGCTTCAGGAGCAGGAGTATGCAGAGCTCTGCTCATCGCCCGCATCTTTGTCCTGGTCAATCTCATCTTTCAGGGTGGAAGGAAGAGGAGACATCTCAACTTTTACAGGATAACAGGGCTGGAATAGCTCAGTGTGAATCCAAGCAGGCCAACAGCAGGTCCAGTGAGCCGCTTGTTTTCACCATGTTTTAACTACTGTTCCTAAGGAGGACACTCACTCACATTTATGCTCCTCCGAAACATTCCGGGCAGTGTTTCATTTTGATAAACACTGTTTCAATAAAGCCGCACACAACACTGCACTCAGAAAGCCCCGGAGGTTTTTTTCTTCCTGCTCTCAAATAAATATTTCAATAATTACCTGAGATTAAAACTACAGATATTTCAGAACAGGTTAACAGAATTTGATGCAAAAGGCTTCGGTTCAGCCATTAACACTAATCTTATCAACACTTTCACAATTACACTTGCACTCTCAAACCAGTGTGGCCAGCACAATTTAACACATTGAGAACTTGCAGTAAAACATAAAAATTTGGTTTTTTTCACATCCACTTGCCTCCAACAATTATGGCACTGATGAGAAAAGGTTACTGACTGTAAAGTGTGGTGCAAAGGCAGTACAAATTCCCATACCTTTTCATCTCTCCTGGAGACAAATAACGACATAGTGATGTTACCAAGATCAGTACTTTTAGCCAAAATTTCATCAGCTAAAATTAACGAGCACTATCCAAACACCATGTCACCAGAATTCAGACCTGGTAACGAGATCAGCAGTGTTCACACACCTTCTGTCTGAAACCTCCCCAAACTGAGGATGCTCTGAGTGCTTTGCTGTGGCTCTGGTGCTGGGACATCAAACTCTTCCACTTGCACCAGACACACGGAAAAGTATCCAAACCTTTGTGGCAGCACTCCAACAAAAATGGAAATACTAACTGGGGCTGTCATTCTGGCAGCACAGCAGCCACTACACAAGCAGTGGCGTCAAAACTCTAATACTAAGGAATTGCCTACAGATCCCTTGGAACTGCCACCTCACAGCACAAGCATTTGCTGTTCTGCTTGCTGTTCAACAAAACAATAAAACTGATTTCTACGGCAATGCCCAAGGAACAGCCACACTGCTCTGCCAGGGGCCAGCTGCTGTAACCTTTGTCACAGACAGCGCAGCGCCGGCGCAGTGCCACTCTCAGTGAAACAGAAGGTCACAGCACTCCAGGTAAGCCCTGCCGCTGCACAAGGAGCACCACAGCGGCAGGGAGCAGCCAGCACAGCCCCGGGCAGGGCTGCAGCCCCAGCCCAGCCCCCCGGCCCGCGGCAGCCCGTGACCTTACTTGTGGAGGCCACGGGAATGTTGGGGAAGTTGGTGGTGCTGGTGGTGCTGGCCTCGGCGGGGGCCAGCATGGCCGGGGCGCTGTAGGGCTCCGAGGAGGCCCTGTTGCTGGGCGGGTGCTGGATGGTCTGCACAGAGTGGCCCTCGGCCGACGACAGCGACGGCTGCCCCTCGTAGTCGTGCACGTACTCGTCCTTCACCAGCATGCTGGAGGGAGCTGCGGGGACAGCACGGGTCACACACGGGCACACACAGCATGGGCACAGGGCACACACACAGCACAGGGCACACACGGGCACACAGAGCACGGGCACACACAGCACAGGCACACACAGCACGGGTCACACACGGGCACACACAGCACGGGGCACACACGGGCACACACAGCACGGACACACACACAGCATGGGCACACACAGCACGGGCACACACACAGCATGGGCACAGGGCACACAGAGCACGGGTCACACACGGGCACACAGAGCACGGGCACACACTGCATGGGCACACACAGCACGGGGCACACACGGGCACACAGAGCACGGGCACACACAGCACAGGGCACACACAGCATGGGCACACACAGCACGGGTCACACACAGGCACACACACAGCACGGGCACACACAGCACGGGTCACACACAGGCACACACACAGCACGGGCACACACAGCATGGGTCACACACGGGCACACACAGCATGGGCACAGGGCACACGGAGCACGGGCACACACGGGCACACAGAGCACGGGCACACACGGGCACACACAGCACGGGCACACACAGCACGGGTCACACACGGGCACACACAGCACGGGTCACACACGGGCACACAGAGCACAGGCACACACAGCACGGGTCACACACAGGCACACACAGCACGGGCACACACTGCATGGGCACACACAGCATGGGCACACACAGCATGGGCACACAGAGAACGAGCACACACGGGCACACACTGCATGGGCACACACAGCACGGGGCACACACGGGCACACAGAGCACGGGCACACACAGCACAGGGCACACACAGCATGGGCACACACAGCACGGGTCACACACAGGCACACACACAGCACGGGCACACACAGCACGGGTCACACACAGGCACACACACAGCACGGGCACACACAGCATGGGTCACACACGGGCACACACAGCATGGGCACAGGGCACACGGAGCACGGGCACACACGGGCACACAGAGCACGGGCACACACGGGCACACACAGCA
>NW_024524901.1:22176-79051 GCF_017590135.1 Pyrgilauda ruficollis
GAGCAGAGCTCACAGCACACTCACACTCAGAGCACACACTCAGAGCACACTCACACTCACACTCACAGCACACTCACAGCCCTGCAGAGCAGAGCTCACAGCACACTCAGAGCACACACACTCACACTCACAGCACACTCACACTCAGAGCACACACTCAGAGCACACACTCAGAGCACACACACACTCACACTCACACTCACAGCACACTCACAGCCCTGCAGAGCAGCAGCAGCTCTGGGCTCTGCACCCACAGGAGCTGCTGGCTCTGCTCGCTGCCCCTGCACACGCAGCTCAGCCCCACTGCAGGGGCTGCAGGAGCCTTCTGCTCCCCAGCCCAGCTCTGGGCACAGCTAACACAAGGGAAAAAGGTGTTTTCTTCAAGCAGCTGGTCTGTGCTAAGGCAGCAGCTAACAAGCCAATTTCTGGAACACAAACGGGGGCACACACACTGAGCTCCCATGAAAAATACAAATTTGTGAACGTGGCACATAAACTTCATGCATCCCTGGGGTAACCTTAAGCAACTCCCATTCAAACTGACTAGGAAATCAAATCAACATTCAAACACCACAGGAAACAATTCTACATTCAGCAGTGTAGCCAGTAATTCAAACTATTCCACACACAGCACCAGGGAATTGCCACTGCCACTTCAATAACTTATTTCTATGTATGCCACTGACTCCTACATACATCACCTCCCATGCTCCTTTTTAAAGCAGACTAAATGTGTCAAAACCTGTTTCCTGCTGCAAGACCAGGAGCAGGACAAGGGAATGCTTATGATGTATTTAGCTGCTGGTGTTAAATGATGAAATAATTTAATAGTGGAAAATTCAGCTCTGATTCTCTACAGAAGGACAATTTTCCAGAAGACACAGGTAACAATGCAAATCAGCAGAGATGAGCACATGCATTACAGCTTGTCAAGTTAAGTTTGCTGGGATGTTTGGTGGGGATTTTTCCAGTTCATTTTTGCTTGGATACTTTTAATAATGTGCTAAAATCACTGGATCACACAGATTTCTTCCTCCATGAATTTCCTCTGGGAGGAGAATAAAACAAGCTTGAAATAAAGCAGTTACCAGCAGTGAATCTCAGATTTCTGATTAATGCTCATGTGAGATTTCATGTCCAATTTCTCTCAAGCTTCAGGGAAAGCAAGGATATCAGACTCCTTCATCCAACTGCAGAATTAATTACAGAATTGCCATTCTTTCCTTCTTACTAAATCACATTTAGCATGCCCAATCCAATTAATTAGCATATCATACAGGTGCACACAGTTTTGGGTGTCTTTTTTCACTAAGCAGCAGCATTCAGAGTGGGATTTTTGGTTTTCTGTTGGGTTTCACAGGTGGGAAGTGATGAATGCAGGACGTAGCTGGGGCCTGGCCGGAGCCCGTGCCCAAGGGATTTACGGATCCTTGCCCCAGACAGGGTTCTGAGGAGGTTTTTGGGAGGCAGAGGGACAAAAGCAGCTCTGCAGGCCCTGGCACAGCCCGTGCCCACAGGAACGCAACACAAACACAGCCACTCACCTGAGCTCTGCAGCGTCAGTCCCGAGAGATCTTTAAAGAGAAGAGAGAAAAGGGGGCACAGGAATGGATTCAGAGATCTCACGACACCTTCAAACATTTATCAGCCCTTGAAAACCAGCACTGCAGACTCTACTGGTCAGACCCCTTCCACCAGGAGACCAGCCTGTCTGCTCAGCTACTCCCAGGACGCACAGCAACTGCAAGAGCCGCGTGCTAACCCGACACAAAGGCTCAAACAAAAGCCACAAACTCGCCCTTCACATCTGGAACAACGGCAAAACAGTAACTGCACCGAGAAAGGCAAGAGCATACGAGGGCAATCTATAATCAGATCATTAAAAGTTAATGTTTCTAACTCGGGCCTGCGTTTTCTACAGCCAGAAATGTTTCACATTTCGCCCCCAGTGCTGCGCTGTAACCCAAGGGAGTACTCACCAATGCCAGGCGACACGACGCGCTCATAATGGTAAGGGTTTACACAGACACTGTCACATTTTAAGTCAAAAGCATACTGACAATATTTAACATGCTTGAGTTCATTTTTATGAAGATCAGGCCACCTCCAGAGCCGGGCGTAAATCACATGAGGGAATCCCTTGCGGCCAGCCACCTGGAATGTCAGACAAAAGCTGATGGGGAAAGCAGCAGGGAGCTGCACTCCGCACAGCGAGGAGCACAAAGGGAAGGGGACAAACAGCACTACGCCCTCCCTCCATCACCAAAATTTATTGTAAAAAAAGGTGGTGTTCAGTTCCTGCACGGCTTCTGTGCCCAACAGAAACAAGTTTCTATTAGGGTTTTGCCACAGTTTAGTCAACACTGTGATTCTTAAGTAAGAAATACTGGATACAGAATGGCAGAAGCAGAACTTGTGCTCCAGGCACTAGGTACGGTCACCCTCCCCACTGTGGATGTGAAGGGGCTTTGCCCCAGAAGAGGAACAAGGTGCGAAGCTAGGAATTTACCATCAGGAATTTGCAAGCAGAAGGATGCCAATCCATAAATACAAATAAATAGATAAATGAATTTTTTAAATGCCTCTAGGGTAGACAGAGAGCTATCCAGCCACCACGCCATCTGCCCCGGGGCCAGGAGATGACAGCCCCAGGTGGACAGGGAGGGAGTCCTGTCCAGCCCCGGCCAATGCAGGTGCTCAGCTCAGCCCCCAGCGAGGGCCCAGGCAGGGAGCACGCTGCGGTCACTGCAGGGCAGCGCGGAGCTGAGCAGGGACCAGGCACACACAGCACCAGAGCCGGGCATGCGACGGGCCCTGCTGCGCCCCGCCGCACACTGCCAGCACCCGGGGCTGAGCACACACCCCGGGGCTGAGCACACACCCAGGGGCTGAGCACACACCCCGGGGCTGAGCACACACCCAGGGGATCAGCACACACAGGGGATCAGCAAACACACACCCAGGGGATCAGCACACACAGGGGATCAGCAAACACACACCCAGGGGATCAGCACACACAGGGGATCAGCAAACACACACCCAGGGGATCAGCACACACAGGGGATCAGCAAACACACACCCAGGGGATCAGCACACACAGGGGATCAGCAAACACACACCCAGGGGATCAGCACACACAGGGGATGCAGGGACAGAGCAGGGGCAGAGCAGGGACAGAGCAGGGACAGAGCAGGGACAGAGCAGGGACAGAGCCCCTCAGCAGTGCTCTGCTCCCTGTCGGGCAGCTCTCCAGGAGGAACTCGTCTGGCTTGCACTGGTACTGACCTGCAGCCTCCCGTCCAGCGTTCTCTGTATCGTAACACACTTGCTAGGGTGAGCTCCGTTTGTGGTTATAGCTGTAATCAAAGAATCCAATTCATCTTTTTTCTCCTTTAGCTTTTTAACTAAACTTTCAATTGCGCGCTTTGCGAAAGTTTCGCTCTCTCCACCTTGTCGATGGCACATCAAGCTGTGAACAATGCTCAGACAAGCATCATTACTTGTTGGTGTGTTAGTAATAGACATATTGTCCATTTGTCACAGCTTTTTCTTTCAGATCAAATGTCAGTTTTGGGGGCTGTTATGATTTTCAAGCTGATGAACAAGAGATGATCCAAGTTAAGTGTTAGATGTACTGTCTCTTGGTAAAACCTAGGAGGAAAAAATATCTACATTAGAATCGTTTTTAACAAATCGCAGATCATGTTTCTAAGGAAGTCTGTGGCTTTTTTTCTTCTTTTATTTTCAAGCTAAGTGCAGGATATTAAAAGCACATGAAAAAACTGCATTGCTTGTCCCATGACAGCTAAAACATGCCTAAGGGGCGGCCTGCACAGTTTTAGATGTAAGATTTATTCTTCCCCTAGTAACAATATTTAAATAAAGGTTACTGTTTATATGCGCAGTACGTGCATATAGAAAGGCAGGGATCCTTAGGTGAATCAGGAGAAGGAGAGCACTGATCTCCCGGGTTTCACCCCGGCAGGATGAAAGCCAGTGAGAACACGGGGTGGGAGCCCAGGGTGCTGATGTGCACAAGGCCCGAGCCGTGAGGAAGCACCGAGGCACACCAGGATCACCCCTCACCTTCAGCCAGCCCTGCCCACAGCCCAGCTGCCTCTCTCCTCACGCCAGCTCTGCTTCTCCTCGCTAACCAGAAAGGCAAAAACCGTACCTGGCCATTCCCTTAATACACATCTAGGTGGCTCAGGATCACGTGTGTCTTTGGATATGAAAACCCCAGCATTTGTCTTTTCTGGATCAAGACAGACCACCCAGAGCCACTCAGAAAATCCCCTTCCCACTTGTCTTCCTCAGAGGAGGAGCCCAGGGCTCCCAAAGAGCTGCTCTGGCTCTTCAGGCAACTCTGGCTCCACCTAATCACCAGCCAAGACATTTCCACAGGCTCTGGCTTCCCTAAAACACTGGCAACAAACACACAGAAGTGATTTTACCACGTTTTCTGGGTAAGCTCAAAACAGCAGCCTTTCTGAAAACTACCGCGTCATTCCCGACCGTGTAAATAAAATATATCTGATTTCAGAAGTTCAGGGAAAAACAAGCCTGTCACTTTATCTGAGGAGGAACACGTCCAGTCAGAGACCTGTTACTGCACTGGAATTTTCCATGTTATTAGAGGCACCGAAGTAGCAGCTATTTATTGGAAACAAATGCGTTGCACAAAAATAAGAGTGTGATGTTAATTTAGAAAGTTATGGCATCACACAGTGTGAACACATGGCTTCCCCCCTTGTAAAACGAATGCTGTTAGACAAATCCAGCACAATTTTAAAAGGAAACAGACTCTTCCTTATTTGATATTTTCTACAGTTTTAAATGGAATACATCACGCTTTGGTATACTTGAAAAAATACACGGTGAAAATCCTTCCCCCTCCCTCCCATATTCCAGCCTTTTCTTCTTTTGTAAGGATGCTTCTGCACATAATTTTTTCCCAAAGGAAAACAATTATCTCTAAATTTGAGTAGGATCATGGGTTTTACCTAGCTATTAAAATTTCTCCCTCTGTGCTGAGCTTTTTTTGTGCTTCAATTCAATAAGCTCCTTTCAAAAATCAAGCTTAAACTGCCAGTCATTCTCTATGGCAACTCACACTAATCTGTAAAAGCCTGTCAGCTAAAACAGAATAGAACATCTTTTTCCTTAAATACAGAACACCACCCCAGCTAGATATGCATAAGTAATCACAAATAAACCCTGATAAAGCTATTAGCTAAAGGAGCTTTAAATAAAGAGACGATTAAAATTAGACACGCAGCTTTATCTCCTACAGCCCCAAAACCATGAATGAGAATTCTGCTCGCCGGCTTTCAGAAGGTTCAGATCAAGCAAATAAGACCTTATTTAATCAGAACGATCTCCAGAAATGTTGAGTCACCCCTCAGCTGCCCCTGTGCTCAAGGGGAACTTCTGACTGCTCAGCACTTCTGAAAGGCGGGTCTCTGGCTCAGGACTGTGGGCGCTGCTGCTGCTGCTGTGTCCGTGCCAGAGCCGAGGGCGGAGGGCAGCGCGCACCAGCGCCGCCACACATTTCTCCAGAAGCACCGCTGTGTTTCGAGGGCAGGCCGAGTTTCCACGCTCCACAAACGTAGTTTCTCACAAACAGCTCGAGGAGCCCATCTTTAGCTCAGTCACACGTTGGAGAGGCGTCTCGGCACCTCCTCACTACGCTGGGCACAGAGAGAGGAACCAGCACACAAAAAAGGCAGAGCTAAGGTAAAGCACTAACAAGTGTTTCACAGAGTTACAGACCTGGCAACACCCAGGGTCAAGGGTTTTAAAGGTCTTTTCCAGCCTTAACAAGTCCATGATTCTGCGCTACATAAAATAGTTTGTTTCATTATCTAAGAAGAAACGAGTAAATTACAAAACAAGCAAACAACAACTAGAGTTCCAGGTAAGCTAAGCACCAGAACAAGAACCTCGGAAGGGAGGCAAATCCAAAAGACAAAAGAAGTTTAGATCGACAGGTAATTACAATCGCCTTTCAAACTTGTCTCTCTGAGAAGGATAACCAGCTGCTGACTGGAACTGCTCCCTGCCTGCAGGCAGACGCAGACCTGAACAAACTCCATCACTGCACACGCTGCCTCCCCACGGCAGCACAGAAATGCAGCCCGTGCAATAAAACGCAAGACACGAAGCAGCTGTCTAACTCTGGAAATGCAGCAGTGGTGGCCCACGCCTCACTGCAAGGCCTGTGGCTAACTCTGCCAGAAGCAGTTACCTGAACAACACAGAGGGATCCCAAAAGGGCGAGCCGCTCTCCCCGCACGCCGCCTTGCAGAACTGGAATCGCACACGGCTGACTTACCCACGGGGGAGAAGGAGCCCCCCGAGCTGCCAGGAGACTGCCCTCGCCCTACTTATACTTGTCTTAGGGGCAGGAATGCAAAACAGGCCCCGCGCCGACCCAGACCGTGCCACTGTTTTTGGATCAGCTGGGACACGCTCTCTCCAAACAGCGATTATCTTACTGCTGTGCCCAGATAACGGAGACAAGGCTTCGCACTCAGCATCCTCTGCACAAGCCGCGGGAGGGCATTCCCTCCTGCGGAAGCCAGGGGCTCCTGATCAGCCAGAGAACACCAGGCGACGCACAAAAAGCAGATGAAGGGATAAACAGTGCATTTATGGAACAGAAACCCAACATTCCACCTCGTGTGCCAGCACCTCCTCAGCCGCACCAGCAAGACAGCGCTACAGACTAGCACAGCCCAGAACAAAGTGCCAAAAAAACACGGGCAGGAAAAACACGGCTTCCAAACACTCCCAGCAACTCTTCAGGCAGCAAATTAAGTATTAAGAGATAGGATCACTTGGACAGCCTCGCTTGAGGCCCATGGGTCGCTGAGGTATGTTTCAGTTCGACGTTCTACAGAACAACAGGCAGACACACACACACAGAGCCTGAAGAAGGGGGTTTAGAAACAGAAAAAAGTCTTTCTGATTTTCATGGTTAGGAAAAAAAACTCATGTGGATTTCACTTCCTTGCCTTTATGGAGGTGTTACTACAGCTGTGCAGAAGCTCCTCTGAGGCATAAAGGGCAGGGGCTGCTAAAAGTCTCCAAAACCTTACTAAACCCCAGTCAAAGTGCTCTAGTCATTCAGCCATGCAAATTTTTAAACTCGGCTGAAAAACCCCTTCATCCAAACAATTCCCATTTTCAACACTGTGATCCAGCTGAGATCTGCCCTGGAGCTACAAACCCACACCCTTAAGAAACACTCACATCCTTTCCGACATGTTAAAAGCAACCTTAAAGTAATACTTTCACCACTGAGAAGCAGTTTCTCTTCCCCCTCGCCCCCCATGGAAGCCACACTTGGCAATTTGGGGCGAACCACCGAGCCCAAGGCAGCAAGCAGCAGCCGCAGCGGGCGGCGGGGATGGAGCTGGAGGCAGGCACAGCGCAGAGGAACCCCACGCCGGCAGTGCGCAGCCCCAGAGCCCCGCGCTCGCACAGCGGGGCCAGGCCAGCGGCAGCTGCGCGGGGATCGGGTTCACCAAGAAGCTCAGCCTAAAAATGCAGCAGCACAAACCCGATGGGTATTGCCTTCGGGGACGGGCAGGAGGCCTACGGCCCCTCCACCCCAGCACACGAGCCTCATTCCTCCACTTCCTACAGCAAAGCAGGGATTTCCCAATCGTGAGAACGCTTGGGAGCCTTCACTGCTCAGAGGGAGAATTACGTGAGAAGTCCTGTGACCTGGAGGGACCACCTAACACTTTGTTTGTCACAGCCAAGCTGCTGAATGCTGTGCTTAAGAAAAAAATAACACAAAATAAATAGCACAACTGGAAAAACAGCTCCTGCAGGCGTCCAGGCTGCAGTGGCCCTCTGTAAAGGTGTGAAGGAGAGCGGGAAGCAGCGCTGGGACAGACGCACGCAGGGTGCTGCAGGTGCAGGGGGCTGGGGAAGGCTGAGGAACACACCGGGGCAGCACACAGCACACACAGCGCGCAGCACCCACCACGGATTTGTGACTGTCACTGCTGAGTAAGAAATGCACAGACTCCCCAGAAGGCTGGCTGGCATAAAGCCTGGTCTTTACTCTGCATCCTCTGTTATACTTTGTTCCAATACAGACAGACCTGGTCGGTCAATTAATCAATACATTTCACCTGACTGGCTAATTAACAAGACACCTTCCTCATTAACAATCTTTGAGAAAAACAATAAAACAGAGAGTAGGAAAACACCACCTGCAGATTATTTACGATAATAAGCTATCATTATTTATCTTCAGCTCTCTAAAAGTCTCTCAGACTGATTCTGGTAAAACTTATCTCGTTTTCTCCCTCTCAGACCAGGCTGTCCCATCCACAGAGCCTGAGTGCACCCTTGTGATGGAAATCCAACCAGCCTGTGGAGTCAAAATCTAAAAGGGTTTTACACATGCTGCCGTGGCACGCCTGGGGCTCAGGAAGCCCTTGAGCAGCAAGGCAGAGAGAGAACTGTCCTCTTTTTGCACAAGCAGGCAGCCCGGTGTCCCCAGAGCACGCGAGTGACCATCGGCACAGGATCCCTGGCAGCCCCGTCCAAGTGCCCACAACGCAGACTGCCAAGGCGCCCTCTGACACAAACCAGCCCTCAGCCCAAGCAGTAAATCCTGGCAGGGGCTGGTGTCACCAGCAGGGATGGGCAGTGTGACAGACGTGACACCAGCCCGTGTGTCCCACGGCATTCCCCGGGTGCAGCTCCTGCAGTAAAGCAGTAAATCCTGGCAGGGGCTGGTGTCACCAGCAGGGATGGGCAGTGTGACAGATGTGACACCAGCCTGTGTGTCCCACGGCATTCCCCGGGTGCAGCTCCTGCAGTAAAGCAGTAAATCCTGGCAGGGGCTGGTGTCACCAGCAGGGATGGGCAGTGAGACAGGTGTGACAGCAGCCCGTGTGTCCCACGGCATTCCCCGGGTGCAGCTCCTGCAGTAAAGCAGTAAATCCTGGCAGGGGCTGGTGTCACCAGCAGGGATGGGCAGTGTGACAGATGTGACACCAGCCTGTGTGTCCCACGGCATTCCCCGGGTGCAGCTCCTGCAGTAAAGCAGTAAATCCTGGCAGGGGCTGGTGTCACCAGCAGGGATGGGCAGTGTGACAGACGTGACACCAGCCCGTGTGTCCCACGGCATTCCCCGGGTGCAGCTCCTGCCCTCACGCCTCGGTCCCCAGGCTGCAGAGGGCCTGACCGCTGCAGGTCTGCAGCAGAACGCCCTGCCCCAGCAGCCACCCTGCAGGGAACGCTGCTGCCGTGAGCTCCACAGAACGACTTCCACCAAGGCAAGGAAACACAGCCATGTACACGGTAACAAAGCGACAAGGACAGCCGCAGCCAGACCAACGGGAAGGATGTGGGGGATGTAATTCTGGGGAATGAATTAATGCAAAACACACCTGAAAGAACAAAACTGCATCTCCAAGCTGCAACCACGAAAGCGATTTTTGGGAAAGTGTATCTAAGGAAAAAGAAGAATTGCTTGCTTGAAGCTGCCAGTGATGCTCTGGGAGTGTGATTCATGAGTAAGAGCCATCGCAGGCAGATCTCCAGCATTCTGATACCAGGCAGTAACGCGACACTAACGAACTGGCTAATTAGAATAGCGTGCACATTGACGTCCTGCTAGAACATTTCACACGAGAAAGGCTCCTGCATCAGCTGCTGTCTCCAGAATTAGACAAACACAAAGATGCCAGGAATACACTTGATGGCTTTTAACCACCAGAACATTATTATGCAGTTTTGCTGTTTAATAATGCAAGGGCAGAAGTTTTATGATAAACACGATAGGGGAAAATCCATAAACCAATAAAACAAAAAGCAGCTCGTGATTTGATGAAGATATGAGTAAGTGATTCAACTGCAGATACTTTCCAGCACATTAGATTATTATCTACTTGCCCCACGGGTGAACAGCAGCAAAATGCTTGTAGACGTGAGAACAATTAGCATTAAAGAGCAGGGAAGGAGCACTGAGAAGGCACCACGCTGCCCCTGCTCTGTGCAGCAGAGCTAACAGTGCCCAGAACACTATTTTTGAGCGTGCATCTGAATCATCAGTATCAATTCTCCTCACCTCTCTGGCAGCTGCTACCGAAATTTAAGACACACGGCAGCAGAACACTGGAGAACTGGAGAAGAGCTTGAAGAAAACGCTGAGTGGCAGCAGTTTTGTGTTGACACAAACTCACGTTTGAGAAGCCGGAGCAGCCCTCTCCCCATGGGAGAGGCTGGTGTGAGTGGGTGCCCAGGAGCAGCTCTGGGCATGTTTGCTCCTCCCAGCTCCCACCTGTGCATCCAGCCCGGTCCAGAAGCACTTCCCAAGTGCCCCAGACTGAGGGTGCAGAGGGAGCAAAGCTCCCTCGGGGCTCTGCCTCTTGTTGGAGGAACTGACACCACGGTAACCCCACTCCAAACCCCTCCGAGGGCACGGGAAAAGCTAACTCTGCAGTAAGGGCGGGACTGCACCATGTGTTTTAAACCCCAGGAAGTTCCACTCTACACATTTCTCTGCTCCTTCTGATTTTTGAGAAAACACACGGCTGAAAAACAACTGCTCCTTTCAGTACAGGCCTCTGTGTGGTCAGAGCAGGAAGATCTGCACACTGCAGTACATGACCTCCTCTGTCACTCGAGCCACACAGCTCAGCCCGGGGACATTCCCTGTGTCCCACCCTGCACCGGGACACAGCTCAGCCCGGGGACATTCCCTGTGTCCCTGCACCGGGACACAGCTCAGCCCGGGGACATTCCCTGTGTCCCACCCTGCACCGGGACACAGCTCAGCCCTGGGGACATTCCCTGTGTCCCACCCTGCATCGGGACACAGCTCAGCCCTGGGGACATTCCCTGTGTCCCACCCTGCACCGGGACACAGCTCAGCCCTGGGACATTCCCCGTGTCCCACCCTGCACCGGGACACAGCTCAGCCCGGGGACATTCCCTGTGTCCCTGCACCGGGACACAGCTCAGCCCGGGGACAGCCCCCGTGTCCCACCCTGCACCACGGGGAGCAGGAGATGAAATCCTGGGAAAGGCCAGGCGCAGGGAGCAGAGGTGTGGAATTCCTCCTGGTGGAATGACAGAGCACACCCGGTCCCGGAGGATCCTGCAGGGCCCCCTCCTCTTGGGGAGGCTTCTGCCCACAGTGGTTGGTCAAAGCCTCATACAGAGGAGCCCTGCCTGCCCAGGAGTGCTGTGATTCCCACAGCCCAGCAAGAGGTGAGCTAGATAACATCTGCTCTCTACAGCAATCTGCACAGGGATTGTGTTCTCTGCCTTTGCTAGGGCTCAACAAAAACTCACCTCTAGGCACAGCGGGAAAATTCCAGCCCTGACCAAAAGTACAGTTTTTCAGGAGGTTAACAGCAGAGAGAAACAGAGCTCTAAAATCCCTGCAGGACCTAACAGCAGCTCCTGGCCAGGATCGGCTCTCAGCCCCTTTGTCCTCCCCAAGCCAGTCGAGTCCTCTCAAAGCTCACATCCCCATTGTGCCAGCCCAGCCTGAATGCATTATGTAAAGAGCTATCTACTTAAAAACGGAATTCTAATCAGCGTGAGGCACTCGGTGCTTCTCCCTGGGCCTCAGCTCTTTGAAATAAAGTTCCTGAATCAATATTAAACATGCGTGCTGATGCAACAAGCAAATCCAGAGAGGTTCATGAATGCGGAGTGGGAAGAAACTCCTCGCAGTCACAGGGAAAGGGCAGGGCCGGGAGGACAAGTGTCACTTCAAGGTGTCCCTGGGGCAGGACAGGCCCGGGTGAAGGGCTGTGCCCTGTGTCAGGCTCCTGGAGGGGCTGGGAAAAGAGCTGCAGCCCAGGAGCCTCAGCCTGGGAGGGGACAGGAGCCCTGAGCAGGGACAGGAGCTATGAGCTGGGACAGGAGTCCTGAGATGGGACAGGAGCTCTGAGCTGGGACAGGAGCCCTGAGCAGGGACAGGAGCCCTGAGCTGGGACAGGAGCCCTGAGCTGGGACAGGAGCTCTGAGCAGGGACAGGAGCTCTGAGCTGGGACAGGAGCTCTGAGATGGGACAGGAGCTCTGAGATGGGACAGGAGCTCTGAGCTGGGACAGGAGCCCTGAGCTGGGACAGGAGCGTGTCCCACCCTGCACCGGGACACAGCTCAGCCCTGGGACATTCCCCGTGTCCCACCCTGCACCGGGACACAGCTCAGCCCGGGGACATTCCCTGTGTCCCACCCTGCACCGGGACACAGCTCAGCCCGGGGACATTCCCTGTGTCCCACCCTGCACCGGGACACAGCTCAGCCCGGGGACATTCCCTGTGTCCCACCCTGCACCGGGACA
Source organism: Pyrgilauda ruficollis (assembly GCF_017590135.1). NCBI lineage: Eukaryota > Metazoa > Chordata > Aves > Passeriformes > Passeridae > Pyrgilauda > Pyrgilauda ruficollis. The sequence goes on from NW_024524901.1 coordinate 34,505, forward strand.
CAGCTCAGCCCTGGGGACATTCCCTGTGTCCCACCCTGCATCGGGACACAGCTCAGCCCTGGGGACATTCCCTGTGTCCCACCCTGCACCGGGACACAGCTCAGCCCTGGGACATTCCCCGTGTCCCACCCTGCACCGGGACACAGCTCAGCCCGGGGACATTCCCTGTGTCCCACCCTGCACCGGGACACAGCTCAGCCCGGGGACATTCCCTGTGTCCCACCCTGCACCGGGACACAGCTCAGCCCGGGGACATTCCCTGTGTCCCACCCTGCACCGGGACACAGCTCAGCCCTGGGGACATTCCCTGTGTCCCACCCTGCATCGGGACACAGCTCAGCCCTGGGGACATTCCCTGTGTCCCACCCTGCACCGGGACACAGCTCAGCCCTGGGACATTCCCCGTGTCCCACCCTGCACCGGGACACAGCTCAGCCCGGGGACATTCCCTGTGTCCCACCCTGCACCGGGACACAGCTCAGCCCGGGGACATTCCCTGTGTCCCACCCTGCACCGGGACACAGCTCAGCCCGGGGACATTCCCTGTGTCCCACCCTGCACCGGGACACAGCTCAGCCCTGGGGACATTCCCTGTGTCCCACCCTGCATCGGGACACAGCTCAGCCCTGGGGACATTCCCTGTGTCCCACCCTGCACCGGGACACAGCTCAGCCCTGGGACATTCCCCGTGTCCCACCCTGCACCGGGACACAGCTCAGCCCGGGGACATTCCCTGTGTCCCACCCTGCACCGGGACACAGCTCAGCCCGGGGACATTCCCTGTGTCCCACCCTGCACCGGGACACAGCTCAGCCCGGGGACATTCCCTGTGTCCCACCCTGCACCGGGACACAGCTCAGCCCTGGGGACATTCCCTGTGTCCCACCCTGCATCGGGACACAGCTCAGCCCTGGGGACATTCCCTGTGTCCCACCCTGCACCGGGACACAGCTCAGCCCTGGGACATTCCCCGTGTCCCACCCTGCACCGGGACACAGCTCAGCCCGGGGACATTCCCTGTGTCCCACCCTGCACCGGGACACAGCTCAGCCCGGGGACATTCCCTGTGTCCCACCCTGCACCGGGACACAGCTCAGCCCGGGGACATTCCCTGTGTCCCACCCTGCACCGGGACACAGCTCAGCCCTGGGGACATTCCCTGTGTCCCACCCTGCATCGGGACACAGCTCAGCCCTGGGGACATTCCCTGTGTCCCACCCTGCACCGGGACACAGCTCAGCCCTGGGACATTCCCCGTGTCCCACCCTGCACCGGGACACAGCTCAGCCCGGGGACATTCCCTGTGTCCCACCCTGCACCGGGACACAGCTCAGCCCGGGGACATTCCCTGTGTCCCACCCTGCACCGGGACACAGCTCAGCCCGGGGACATTCCCTGTGTCCCACCCTGCACCGGGACACAGCTCAGCCCTGGGGACATTCCCTGTGTCCCACCCTGCATCGGGACACAGCTCAGCCCTGGGGACATTCCCTGTGTCCCACCCTGCACCGGGACACAGCTCAGCCCTGGGACATTCCCCGTGTCCCACCCTGCACCGGGACACAGCTCAGCCCGGGGACATTCCCTGTGTCCCACCCTGCACCGGGACACAGCTCAGCCCGGGGACATTCCCTGTGTCCCACCCTGCACCGGGACACAGCTCAGCCCGGGGACATTCCCTGTGTCCCACCCTGCACCGGGACACAGCTCAGCCCTGGGGACATTCCCTGTGTCCCACCCTGCATCGGGACACAGCTCAGCCCTGGGGACATTCCCTGTGTCCCACCCTGCACCGGGACACAGCTCAGCCCTGGGACATTCCCCGTGTCCCACCCTGCACCGGGACACAGCTCAGCCCGGGGACATTCCCTGTGTCCCACCCTGCACCGGGACACAGCTCAGCCCGGGGACATTCCCTGTGTCCCACCCTGCACCGGGACACAGCTCAGCCCGGGGACATTCCCTGTGTCCCACCCTGCACCGGGACACAGCTCAGCCCTGGGGACATTCCCTGTGTCCCACCCTGCATCGGGACACAGCTCAGCCCTGGGGACATTCCCTGTGTCCCACCCTGCACCGGGACACAGCTCAGCCCTGGGACATTCCCCGTGTCCCACCCTGCACCGGGACACAGCTCAGCCCGGGGACATTCCCTGTGTCCCACCCTGCACCGGGACACAGCTCAGCCCGGGGACATTCCCTGTGTCCCACCCTGCACCGGGACACAGCTCAGCCCGGGGACATTCCCTGTGTCCCACCCTGCACCGGGACACAGCTCAGCCCTGGGGACATTCCCTGTGTCCCACCCTGCATCGGGACACAGCTCAGCCCTGGGGACATTCCCTGTGTCCCACCCTGCACCGGGACACAGCTCAGCCCTGGGACATTCCCCGTGTCCCACCCTGCACCGGGACACAGCTCAGCCCGGGGACATTCCCTGTGTCCCACCCTGCACCGGGACACAGCTCAGCCCGGGGACATTCCCTGTGTCCCACCCTGCACCGGGACACAGCTCAGCCCGGGGACATTCCCTGTGTCCCACCCTGCACCGGGACACAGCTCAGCCCTGGGGACATTCCCTGTGTCCCACCCTGCATCGGGACACAGCTCAGCCCTGGGGACATTCCCTGTGTCCCACCCTGCACCGGGACACAGCTCAGCCCTGGGACATTCCCCGTGTCCCACCCTGCACCGGGACACAGCTCAGCCCGGGGACATTCCCTGTGTCCCTGCACCGGGACACAGCTCAGCCCGGGGACATTCCCTGTGTCCCTGCACCGGGACACAGCTCAGCCCGGGGACATTCCCTGTGTCCCACCCTGCACCGGGACACAGCTCAGCCCGGGGACATTCCCTGTGTCCCACCCTGCACCGGGACACAGCTCAGCCCTGGGGACATTCCCTGTGTCCCACCCTGCATCGGGACACAGCTCAGCCCTGGGGACATTCCCTGTGTCCCACCCTGCACCGGGACACAGCTCAGCCCTGGGACATTCCCCGTGTCCCACCCTGCACCGGGACACAGCTCAGCCCGGGGACAGCCCCCGTGTCCCACCCTGCACCACGGGGAGCAGGAGATGAAATCCTGGGAAAGGCCAGGCGCAGGGAGCAGAGGTGTGGAATTCCTCCTGGTGGAATGACAGAGCACACCCGGTCCCGGAGGATCCTGCAGGGCCCCCTCCTCTTGGGGAGGCTTCTGCCCACAGTGGTTGGTCAAAGCCTCATACAGAGGAGCCCTGCCTGCCCAGGAGTGCTGTGATTCCCACAGCCCAGCAAGAGGTGAGCTAGATAACATCTGCTCTCTACAGCAATCTGCACAGGGATTGTGTTCTCTGCCTTTGCTAGGGCTCAACAAAAACTCACCTCTAGGCACAGCGGGAAAATTCCAGCCCTGACCAAAAGTACAGTTTTTCAGGAGGTTAACAGCAGAGAGAAACAGAGCTCTAAAATCCCTGCAGGACCTAACAGCAGCTCCTGGCCAGGATCTGCTCTCAGCACCTTTGTTCTCACCAAGCCAGTCGAGTCCTCTCAAAGCTCACATCCCCATTGTGCCAGCCCAGCCTGAATGCATTATGTAAAGAGCTATCTACTTAAAAACGGAATTCTAATCAGCGTGAGGCACTCGGTGCTTCTCCCTGGGCCTCAGCTCTTTGAAATAAAGTTCCTGAATCAATATTAAACATGCGTGCTGATGCAACAAGCAAATCCAGAGAGGTTCATGAATGCGGAGTGGGAAGAAACTCCTCGCAGTCACAGGGAAAGGGCAGGGCCGGGAGGACAAGTGTCACTTCAAGGTGTCCCTGGGGCAGGACAGGCCCGGGTGAAGGGCTGTGCCCTGTGTCAGGCTCCTGGAGGGGCTGGGAAAAGAGCTGCAGCCCAGGAGCCTCAGCCTGGGAGGGGACAGGAGCCCTGAGCAGGGACAGGAGCTATGAGCTGGGACAGGAGTCCTGAGATGGGACAGGAGCTCTGAGCTGGGACAGGAGCTCTGAGCAGGGACAGGAGCCCCCCTGAGCTGCCCGCTGGCCGGGGCAGGGCGCTCGGCCCCGGCCCGGCTGAAGCGCTGGTGAGAGCAGGCGCTGCGAGGTGCCCGCAGCACTGGCTCTGGGCTCTAACAAGACACCATCCCGCGCGGGGTCACCCCCTGCTCCAGGCACCAGCCGCGGCACGACCTCCGAGCCCCGCGGGCGGCCGAGGCCGCGGGCACGCAGCGCAGCCCAGGGAGCGCTCAGCGATTAACACAGGCCGAGCGCAGCCTGCGCCGCCCGGAGCGCCAGCAGCACGGCTCTCCGCACCCCGCAGGCGATGGCACACGCCAGGGGACCGGGGAGCCCCCACCGAACCACGGCGGGGCTCGTCCGGCCTGCGGGACGGAGTGCGGGCAGCGCGGCGATGCTCGGCCGCGCCAGGACAGCTGCCCAGCGTCTAAAACGTAAGACTAAAAAGTTTGGTAGGGGGAGGGGGGGGGGGTTCCCGTGCTTTTCTCGCCGAGGAAAAGCGAGGAAGTGGGAAAGGGGACAGGGAGGAGGTGATGAAGGGACGGGAGGGGGGTGGGGATGAGACCAGGGTCAGGGGGGCCATGAAGGAGGGAGGGAGCCCGGGAAGGAGGGGAAGGGAGCGGGGGAGGAGCCCGGCAAGAGGCCGGGAAGGAGCCCGGCGAGGTGGGAAGTGGCCGGGGAAGCGGCCGGCAAGGGCCGGAGAAGGAGCCCGGGAGGGATCGCAGCGGGCGGGCGGGAGCGGGGAGCGGATGTTACCTGGGCCCGTCCGGGCGCGACAAACCTTTAAAGGAGCATCCAGTCCAACCCCCTGCCACAGACAATAACACCTCCCACTTGATGATGTTGTTCTAAGTCCTATCCAGCCTGGCTTTGGGCACTGCCAGGGATCCAGGGGCAGCCCCAGCTGCTCTGGGCACCCTGTGCCAGGGCCTGCCCACCCTGCCAGCCAGCAATTCCTGCCCAAGATGCCAAAATCTGTGCCTGCCCTGTGGCAGTGGCAGCCATTGCCTGTGTGCTGTCCCTGCAGGCCTTGTCCCCAGTCCCTGTGCAGCTCTCCTGGAGCCCCTGGAGGCCCTGGCAGGGGCTCTGAGGTGTCCCTGGAGCCTTCTCTTGTGCAGGGGAACAGCCCCCGCTGGGCCAGGCTGGCTCCAGAGCAGAGGGGCTCCAGCCCTGGCAGCATCTCCGTGCCTCCTCTGCACTGGCTGCAGCAGCTCCACGTCCTTGTGCTGCTGGAGCCAGGGCTGGGGCAGCTCTGCAGGTGGGCTCTCACCTGAGCCCAGGGCACAGGGGCAGAATCCCCCCTGCCCTGCTGCCCACGCTGGGGATCAGCGTGGATCCCAGGAGCCCGGCAGCCACAGCCCTGCACGCTGCGCTGCCTCCCCTCTCACGGCTCCTCACCCGGCACAAGCGAGCTCCCCGAAGCAGCTCAGCTGGAAAGGAAAAGGTATTTCAGAGCTACAGTGTTCCACCTTCCTGCCCATTTGAATACAAAACAGAATGGAAAGAGCTGTGCAAAGTACCTTGTCCGCTGGAAAACGCAACGTATTTTTGCTGAATATAAGGGGATTTTGGCAAGGCGTTGGTGTGCTGTCACAGCCACTCCAATAGGAACCAAGAATAATGGGAATGAAAAAAATTTGTTATATCGCCCCATCTAAATTTGCTGCTCACACTATTTAGTAATTTACAGTCACTTCCATGTCCTGAAGACCTTCCCCTGAAAAGCAATATATAATACTCCTACATGTGCCACCTCCTCCTGGGCAGGTGTCATTGAAGCCTCCCGTGTTTCTGTAAATCTGGAGTAACTCAGGAGGGAGACGGGCGCTGCAGCCCCGGGCAGTGTCCCAGGCCATGGCACTACTGCCGGACACACACAGAGCAGCGGATTACAGAGCCTAATTAAGCTGTTAATGAGCACAGAGCCACGGAGGGAGAACCCCAAACGAACATCGCCGCACTGCCCGGTGGATGTGGGCTAAAGGCAGCCTCGGGAGAGCACAGGAGCGTGCTGAGCAGCCGGGGACAGGGCTTTGTGTCCCCAGCACGGCAGGGCCAGGCTGCAGCACCGCTGTCACACCGAGCCCGAGCAGCCCGGCCCGTGTCCCCCCGAGCTGTCAGCGCATCTGCGGCTGCCGGGCGCCCACAGCCGCGGCCCCCAGCCCGCCGATCTAACTCCTGCCGCCCACGCTGCCCGTCCGTGCTAATGGTCATTGTTATGAATAAAAAGTTACCTATTTTTGTTTAAGATTACAGAGCTAAAACCGGTTGGACCAATTGCTGTCAAATTAGCTCCATTGTTAAAGAGTTCTTATCTAATTGCCCATCAATGGTTGGTGATTTAGCCATTGTACTCCCAGGGCTTGCCCTGGAGCTACACCTGGACAGGCCTGCCCATTTATTTCATAAAGTGTTGGTGTTGCATTAGCAGCTGCCCCCTGCGCCAAACCACGGATTTCGGGGAGACCCGGGCCAGTCCTGCCACCTCGCCAGAGCACACATTTCTGGAACCAGACCTCCCCGGGTAAATAATTAATGTGCTGCTCCTTACGAACAAACATAACTCAGTCAGGGAAGCTGTTTTTAAAGTCTGTTAAACAAAAATACAACAACAACCAAAAAAAAAAAAAAACCCCACCCAAAACAAAAAACCCAAAATGAACAAAAAAAAAGCCAAAAAAAACCCCCAAAATCCTACCAATTAAAAAAAAAAAATACAACACAGCAAAACACCCAAACCAAAAACCAAAACCGAAACCAACAAAAACCCCCAAAACAAACCCCAAACCAACCAACCAAACAAAGAAACACCAAGCCCCCACCAAACAAACAAACAAACAAACGCAGAAAGCGAAGGCCGTGTTTATTTCTCTGCACTGGCAGCTGCAGAGTCCCCCCTGGGCCGGGGCAGCGGCTGACACCAAGGCTGGGACACCCTCGGCTGCATTTCCCAGCTGGATTTCCCTTCCCAGCCGGATTTAGCTGGGCTCTCCGTGCTCCTCTCAGAGCACAGCCGTATTCCCGGTATTCCCGGTATTCCTGTGCTCCAAGGAACCCCTCTGCACATTCCCGAGGGACGTTCACCTCCCTGGGGCCCAGGGCCCCTCCTGCCCCAGGAACATCCCTGTAGCCATGATATTTTATTAAAAATCCTTTCCTAGGACTTTTCCCCTCCTGAGGAGCTGGGAGCCTCAGGAAAGAAATGTAAACAATAACTAAACAATAATTATTTGCTGCTGTGGAATGCAACAGGTGCATCTTCCACTGGTCCATGTGGATTGTTTTTAATTGATGACCAGTCACAGACACCTGTGCCGAGGCTGTGAGCAGTCACAGGATTTTGTTATGCATTCTATTCTATTCTATTCTATTCTATTCTATTCTATTCTATTCTATTCTATTCTATTCTATTCTATTCTATTCTATTCTATTCCTGTTCTTTGTAGCCTTCTGATCATCTTTTCTCTCTGCTCTTTTAGTATAGTTTTAATGTAGTATTTTAGTATAATATATAATAAATCAGCCTCCCGAAATGGAGTCAAGCCTCGTGTCTCCACACACAGAGTGTTCACCTCAGCACATCCCTGCTCTCACAAAACTCTGGCTGCCTCCCCCTTCCTCCTTCCCACAGCTTCTTCTGCAGTTTTAGCAGTCCTTCCGCTGGTAACAGCTAAAAAAGGAACCAAACCTAGGGGAACTCTTCCAGGAAGGCAGAAGGATGTTTAAAATTAGTTACTTGGAGCTTAAAAATTATTTCAGAAGCTCTTCCTTCACACAGCCAGAACTTGTTAAAACTCCCCCATGGTCCAGAGCAGAGTCCTTGTCTGCTGTCAGGGAAACTCTCGGGCACATCTGTTTGTTGCAAAGGAATTTTGCCCTCTGGTAACCAACAGATGATTAATGGAAAGATAAACTCCTTGAGAACATGGGCAATTTATGGTCCAAACCTTTCCTGAGCGGCACACGTGCTCCGGTTAATTTAATTCGGGTTTCATTAGCAGTCGGAATTGCGCGGTAATTTGGTGTCCAGACTTCCAGGAGAGTGGAGCACGGGTCTGCTGGAAAAGAGGCAACTGCAGCTCGTTCTCAAGCGCTGAAATGCACTAAATGGAAAGCACAGAAGTTTCACATAACCCCGCACTGAGTGTGCTCTGGCTCACTGCCGTGCCCAAAATCATGGTTTAAATCCACAGCAAATGACGCGGCCTTGAGTGCAGACCAAGCAGCCTTCGCTCCTCAGGTCAGGGCACAGGAGCATTCCCTGCCTTGACCCTCCTTGTGGGATAGATGGCGGTGGAATTGCGGTGGAATTGCGGTGGAATTGCGGTGGAATTGCGGTGGAATTGCGTTTCAGCTGTGCAGCAGGTCCCCAGAGCCAGGCGTGGAGGCCTGAGCTGTGCTGCAGTGTGACACCTCCTCCCTCGCCGCCCTTTGCCCAAAATGACCCGTTCTGAGCCGGGATGCAGACCCAAGCCACAGCCCTGAAGCCGTGCCCCGAGCTGCCCGTCGCAGCTGTGGACGGGTGTAAAACCAGCGGTTTTGGGTGTTCCAGCGAGCAGCAGGCGCGGCACGGAGGGCCAGGACAACAATCCTGTCCCCGTGTGAGACCCGGCACGGCTGGAGCGCGCTGGCCACCCAAAACTGAGCCTGGCGCCACGGCCTCTGCACGGGACGCTGCTTTTGCAAAAGGAGGGGAAGTGCAGTGTGGGGAGAGACCGCAGGCGTCGGCAGAGCCTGCCTGCTTCACACGGCATTGCTGAGAGAAGAACAGAGAGATCCGCCAGCGCCAGGCTCCTCACAGCGGCCTGCCGCTCCTCCCAGCATCCCAGGAAATCAAAGACCCCTCCCTCCGCATCTGAAGCACGTCTGGTGTTGTGGTAAATAGGTGTGAAACACTGATCAATATTGGTACAGTAATTAATATCTGGAAATAGTAAAACAGTTAAAAGAAGGAGGAGGGCGGCACCCTTTTTCCTGCAGATGTTCAGGACGGGAAGAAGCAAGAAATAATGATTACTAAAATTAACAGAAAGAACAGAAAGTTTGGTTGGATCCCAGGAAAACAGTAATTATGAGATTTATTGCTTTGATGCTAGAACATAATATTGGCTTGCGTGATATTAGCTTTGGCTGACATTATACCAGCTTGGTGCGCACGTGTAATCCAAAAGGTGAATCAAAGGACGCCGAGGAAGAGGAGAGGCCTTCCTCAGGGAACCCCAAAGAGTGGGGGACCACCTAAAAAGGGTGGAGCACGCGTGATGAAGGTGATGATGAGGGTGGAGATACAAGTGTGACGAATCGAAAATGGGAGGAGATGGTGATGACGTACAGCACAAAAAGGGGGATTTTGGGCTTGGCAAGTTTGTACGTGGGGTGACGGGGGTCCAAGGACCCTGCCCTCCGTACCCCACGCGGTTATTTTTGCTCATGCGCTATTATCAGAACCAAAATTATCCCTTATTTTAACCAAATTATATTGACAATATTTCAAGTGAGTAGAGTGGAGCACGGGTCTGCTGGAAAAGAGGCAACTGCAGCTCGTTCTCAAGCGCTGAAATGCACTAAATGGAAAGCACAGAAGTTTCACATAACCCCGCACTGAGTGTGCTCTGGCTCACTGCCGTGCCCAAAATCATGGTTTAAATCCACAGCAAATGACGCGGCCTTGAGTGCAGACCAAGCAGCCTTCGCTCCTCAGGTCAGGGCACAGGAGCATTCCCTGCCTTGACCCTCCTTGTGGGATAGATGGCGGTGGAATTGCGGTGGAATTGCGGTGGAATTGCGGTGGAATTGCGGTGGAATTGCGTTTCAGCTGTGCAGCAGGTCCCCAGAGCCAGGCGTGGAGGCCTGAGCTGTGCTGCAGTGTGACACCTCCTCCCTCGCCGCCCTTTGCCCAAAATGACCCGTTCTGAGCCGGGATGCAGACCCAAGCCACAGCCCTGAAGCCGTGCCCCGAGCTGCCCGTCGCAGCTGTGGACGGGTGTAAAACCAGCGGTTTTGGGTGTTCCAGCGAGCAGCAGGCGCGGCACGGAGGGCCAGGACAACAATCCTGTCCCCGTGTGAGACCCGGCACGGCTGGAGCGCGCTGGCCACCCAAAACTGAGCCTGGCGCCACGGCCTCTGCACGGGACGCTGCTTTTGCAAAAGGAGGGGAAGTGCAGTGTGGGGAGAGACCGCAGGCGTCGGCAGAGCCTGCCTGCTTCACACGGCATTGCTGAGAGAAGAACAGAGAGATCCGCCAGCGCCAGGCTCCTCACAGCGGCCTGCCGCTCCTCCCAGCATCCCAGGAAATCAAAGACCCCTCCCTCCGCATCTGAAGCACGTCTGGTGTTGTGGTAAATAGGTGTGAAACACTGATCAATATTGGTACAGTAATTAATATCTGGAAATAGTAAAACAGTTAAAAGAAGGAGGAGGGCGGCACCCTTTTTCCTGCAGATGTTCAGGACGGGAAGAAGCAAGAAATAATGATTACTAAAATTAACAGAAAGAACAGAAAGTTTGGTTGGATCCCAGGAAAACAGTAATTATGAGATTTATTGCTTTGATGCTAGAACATAATATTGGCTTGCGTGATATTAGCTTTGGCTGACATTATACCAGCTTGGTGCGCACGTGTAATCCAAAAGGTGAATCAAAGGACGCCGAGGAAGAGGAGAGGCCTTCCTCAGGGAACCCCAAAGAGTGGGGGACCACCTAAAAAGGGTGGAGCACGCGTGATGAAGGTGATGATGAGGGTGGAGATACAAGTGTGACGAATCGAAAATGGGAGGAGATGGTGATGACGTACAGCACAAAAAGGGGGATTTTGGGCTTGGCAAGTTTGTACGTGGGGTGACGGGGGTCCAAGGACCCTGCCCTCCGTACCCCACGCGGTTATTTTTGCTCATGCGCTATTATCAGAACCAAAATTATCCCTTATTTTAACCAAATTATATTGACAATATTTCAAGTGAGTTCAATTTCATATATATTTTAAGCTGCTTAATTAAAATTGCTGCTGCATTTAATTTCGTTCGGGTTTCTTTTACGGTGGGGTAACTGGGCAGACACAAGAGTGGCTCAGCTCTGATTTACTGCCAGCTCGGGAGAGCCGTGCAATTCACCGTGCTCCAGCGGCCACACACCAGCGCTCGGGATCTCCTCTGGTGGAGTGTAGCCATGATATTTTATTAAAAATCCTTTCCTAGGATTTTTCCCCTCCTGAGAGCTGAGGGCCACAGGAAAGAAATGTAAACAATAATTATTTGCTGCTGTGGAATGCCACAGGTTCATCTTCCCCTGGTTCATGTGCATTGTTGTCAATTGATGACCATCACAGCCACCTGAGGCTGTGAGCAGTCACAGGATTTTGTTATTCTATTCTATTCCTGTTCTTTGTAGCCTTCTAATCATCTTTTCTCTCTGTTCTTTTAGTATAGTTTTAATGCAGTATTTTAGTATAATATGTAAGACAATAAATCAGCTTTCTGAGAAATGGAGTCAAGCCTCGTGTCTGCACACAAGGGGTGTTCACCTCGACAGCTGAGATGACCCCGAGCTGTGTTAAAAGTCTCTTTTCCCCAACCCAGCTCAGAAGAAGGAGTCAGAAGTCTCCGGCTGTCGTTCTCAAGGTTGTTTATTATTTTTTTATCTAAAACATTTTCTGTCTGGCCCGCTGAGGTCTGTTCTGCAGGTCAGTCCGAGGCACACTGCCTGGTGTTGTCTCTTATAATATAAACTACGTATTTGATATTTACAGTTATGTCCCAGTGCCTATCCCCTGTGCTAGACAGTGACTTTCTACTCCACACCAATCCCAAAGTGCCACCATCTCCAAGCAGATGGAGGCTGGGAAGAAGAAGGGAGAAGGGCAGGACAACGCCCAAATCCCTCCATCTTGTCCCTCGACCCCCATAGTGAAATTCTTCAAAATTCCACCTTTCACCCTGTGACAACCACTGCTGTGCCCCTTACACTTCTGTGCCCTGTGATTCTTCACACAAGGTTGGTAATTTGCCCCACGGGTTGAGATCGAATTCCCAGGTGTCTCTGGCTTCCTGCCAGGGTCTCCGAGCCCCTGCCAGGATTTTGAGCCATCCAGAGGGATGTGCTGGGTTCCAAGAACCGGGAATGTCAGCCCTTCTCCTCCCGTCCCCGGCTTGGTGCAGCCCAGCCAGCGGAGCTCCGGCGCTGCCGCTGCACTCCGACCTGGCCCCGGCTGCCGGCGAAACCCAGGGCAGCCTCCTCAAGGATTGCTTCCTGCTGGAATCTGAAATGCAAGGAATTCTCAGGATTTTGGGTTTGTTAAAGTTTAGAACTTTTAGAATAAAGTTCAGGAATTTTTAGAATTTTTGGGTGAGTTAAAGTTTGGGATTAAACACAGGATTTGATTTGAGATTTTGGAAAAGGTTTCTAAACTTAAGCGTTAGAAGTGAGAATGCAGATTTATAGTTTAAAGCAAACACCCATTAAGCTAAATAAAGGAAAGTTTAGAGTTTTAAAATTCAAGATATAGAAAAAATAAAAGTAGTTATAAAAGTAATCAAGAAATTTAAAACACAGTGCTGTCAGTTTGTGTGTTATACTATAATTAACTAAAAAACCACACACTGTAGCACGAATCTGTAAGATAAAATATTTAAAGATTGACTTCTTGTTGACAGTGTTTCATTAGTTAATAAATCTTCAAAAGGTTTTGTAACTAGGAGTCTTGTGACCTTCTGAATTATACTACGAAGATGTGAGCTGAACTCAGCTTTCTTACTTATGTAAAAGATAAAAAAATAAACTGCATCATCAAAAACAATTCAAAAGTCTTGTCTCAATTAAAAATTCCTCACAGCTGCAGATCAGCAAATTCAGCTAAAATTTGGGAAACCCCAGCTTCCAGTTTGAGGTGGGGAGGACAGGAGACAGAAGCAGGGTGTGCGTGCCCCTCGACAGAAGGAATGAAGTCACTGCAGAAACTGAGCGTGTGCCGGTGGAATTCCCCCACAGCGGCATTTCTGCAGACACAAATACGCCTCTATCAGGATAATTTATCCTTGAGAATGCACTTGGAGGGACAGTTTAATGAAGAGGAGTTGCCGCCTGCCTAGAGACTTCCAGAGCGTGCTTCTCAAACCTTACTGGGTGTGAGAACGCAGTGCTGATGCTCCAGAGCTTAGAATGGATCCAGTTGTTAATGCCCTTCTGACAGGAGCCCTGAACTCTGTTTATTTATGAGAAAACTTCACAGAGATGCTGCCCCGAGGTTTTTGGGGCAGAGCAGCCGGGATGCCGCGCACAGAGCCCTCCTGCGGGGCTGGCAGAGATGCTGCCCCGAGGTTTTTGGGGCAGAGCAGCCGGGATGCCGGGCACAGAGCCCTCCTGCGGGGCTGGCAGAGATGCTGCCCCGAGGTTTTTGGGGCGGCGCAGCCGGGATGCCGCGCACAGAGCCCTCCTGCGGGGCTGGCAGAGATGCTGCCCCGAGGTTTTTGGGGCAGAGCAGCCGGGATGCCGGGCACAGAGCCCTCCTGCGGGGCTGGCAGAGATGCTGCCCCGAGGTTTTTGGGGCAGAGCAGCCGGGATGCCGCGCACAGAGCCCTCCTGCGGGTGCCTGGGGGCAGCTGGTGCAGGAGCCCCTCGCGGAGGCCGGAGCTGCCCGTGCCCTGGGAGGCTCGGTGCCCATCCTTGTGGGCTCCTCTGCCTGCACAGGAGCCACGGAGCCCCCTCAGCCCGCAGCTCCACAGGGCTGATCTGGCCACCAAAGGCTCTGCTGTCTGCTCCCTGCCCCACACGCAGCTCAGCTGCCACGCCACCGTTCTCACCTGGGACCCGCGGTGCTGCACCAGTTTCGTTGTTCTCTTGCACGGGGTGATTGGGAATTTGCACAGAATTGTTTTGTGTTGCACTGTATAGCTTATGTTACATCATGTGGTTTGTTATCCCTCTCCCCATCTCCTGGTCTTTCCCCCACCCACCCCAGTACCCCCGGGGGTCTCTGCCCTGGGTCACCCCTCCCCTCACACTCCTCACTGGTGTCCCACTGGCTGTGGACTCTCCCTCTGTCCCCATCCCAGGGTATAAAAGCTCCCTGCCATGAGGGAGCTCTCTCTTTCCTCCCCAGGGTTTGTCTGCCTGATGTGTGTCTTGGAATAAAGGACAACGTTTCCCACGTGGAGAGGAGCACTTCTCAATCTTTTACCTTCATCTATGAATTATCGTGTGGGCAAGGGTCTGTAGCTAGCCAGAGTGGACCCCAGCAGCCCAGGAAACTCGATTCTTCAGGGACCTTGTCATGAAGGCCTCAGTTTTCACTGGGCTCACGAAGTCCTGAGTTTTCACTGTTTCACTGGGATCTCTGTGGTCACAAAGTCCTCGTTTTTCACTGTTTAATTGGGATCTTGTCATGAAGCCCTCAGTTCTCACTGTTTCACTGGGATCTCATTAGGAAGTCCTCGGTTCTCACTGTTTCATTGAGATCTCTGTGGTCACAAAGTCCTCATTTTTCACTTTTTCATTGGGATTTCTGTGGTCACAAAGTTCTCATTTTTCACTTTTTCATTGGGATTTCTGTGGTCACAAATCCTGAGTTTTCACTTTTTAATCAGGATCTCAGGATCTCTAAAGTCCTTTGTTTTCACTTTTTCATTGGGATCTTGCTATGCAGTCCTTGGTTCTCACTGTTTCATTGGGATCTCATTAGGAAGTCCTTGGTTTTCCCTGTTTCATTGGGATCTCATTAGGAAGTCCTTGGTTTTCCCTGTTTCATTGGGATCTCATTAGGAAGTCCTTGGTTCTCACTGTTTCATTGGGATCTCATTAGGAAGTCCTTGGTTTTCCCTGTTTCATTGGGATCTCATTAGGGAGTCCTTGGTTCTCACTGTTTCATTGGGATCTCATTGGGAAATCCCTTGTTCTCACTGTTTCACTGGGATCTCATTAGGAAGTCCTTGGTTTTCCCTGTTTCATTGGGATCTCATTAGGAAGTCCTTGGTTTTCCCTGTTTCATTGGGATCTCATTAGGAAGTCCTTGGTTCTCACTGTTTCATTGGGATCTCATTAGGAAGTCCTTGGTTTTCCCTGTTTCATTGGGATCTCATTAGGAAGTCCCTTGTTCTCACTGTTTCATTGGGATCTCTGTGGTCGCAAAGTCCTCGTGTTTCAGTTTTTCACTGGGATCTCTGTGGTCACAAAGTCCTCGTGTTTCAGTTTTTCATTGGGATCTCGATGGTCATGAAGTCCTCGGCCAGCGTCACCTCCCGGTCCCCCATCACGGCCTCGGCCTCCCTCCTGAGCGTGCCGAGCTCCTCGTGGCCGCCGTGGGGCTCGCCGGGCCGGTACCGCTGGCTGAAGTGGGTCAGCACCAGCCTCGTGGCGCGGCAGCCGCGGGCGAACGCCGCGGCCGTGCCGGGGGTGCTGTGCCCGCGCTGGCGCGCCTTGTCCCGCTGGCTGTCCCCCAGCGTGGCCTCGTGCACCAGCAGGTCTGCGCCCCAGCAGAGCCGCGCGGCCCCCGGCCCCACGGGCCCCGCGCAGTCGCCCAGCACGCAGACCTTCCTGCCCGGAACCGGCGGCCCCAGCACGTCGCCGGGATGTATCCGCGCCCCGTTCTCCAGCACGATGACTTCGCCGCTCTTCACCTTCCCGTACAAGGGACCTGGCGGGACCCCTGGCAGGAAAAGGCAGAACAGCCCGTAAGTGATGCGCCAGTCATGTCATTGCATCAGTGCCAGCTCTGAAAAACGCCACCTGGGGTGTGCTGGACATACCGCTGACTCACCGGAAAAAAGCACAACCTCCGAGTAAAAATCGGTTGGTATTTCAGATTTTTCGTACAAATTAAGAGCTTGTAACCTGAGCAGGAAGTGTGTTTGAAGAAAATCATGGAATCCTAGAATGGCCTGGGTTGGAAGGCATCTCAAAGTTCATCCTGCTATGGGCAGGGACACCTTCCACTGTCCCAGGGTGCTCCAGCCTGGGCTTGGACACTTCCAGGGATGGGGCAGCCACAGGGAAACTGCTCAGGGAAACTATATCAAAAACCCCCAGTTATACTGCTCGTATTAAAGTCAAGAAAATAATGAAAATTCACTGGCCATATGTTTCTGAAAGCCACGCTGAGCTGTTTAGACTTTGGCACCTGAACTCGTCTGCTGTTCCCAGCATGACGGGGGTCTGTGGTATTCCCTGGCACCGGTGATATTCCCTGTTACACACCGGTTCAGAGTGCAGCTCGGAGGTCAGGTGCCAAAATGTCTTCGACAGAAAATGGAAAATTGAGTTAAAACAGGCTACGGAGAGAGACAGCAGCTTGGATTTGCTAGAACACATAGGAAGGTGGTCATAAAAGAAGTAAAAAGAGGAAAAATAAGTAAAAGTAGCTACCAAGCTCTTGCAGTGTCTGCACATTGAGCTTCCCAGGCCGGGGCTTCTCTTCCAGCACGAAGCCGAAGGAGGGCACGCGGTGGAAGAGGCGGAAGGCTCTCACAACCAGCTGCTCATCCTCCAGCAGCAAGTAGGAGTCTTCTTCTGGATCCAGGTGCAGAACTCTCCCTGGAGGCGCCTGGGCAAGCGCCTCGTCTCGGTCCAAGCCAGAGAAGTCCCTAAATTCTTCTGGGGGGCACTGGTCCCGCGTGGGGACCAGCTCGGTGACGGTGTAGGGCAGCAGGGGCTGGGAGTGGGAGAGCTCCAGGCTCCTCCAGAGGAAGCTCCGCAGCCCCAGGGGCCCGTAAATATCAATGGGTGCCTTGCTGCCATCAGGGCTCGTCTGGAGGCTGAGCGTGCACAGCAGCCCAGGAAGTCCAAAAATGTGGTCACCGTGAAGGTGAGTGATGAAAATCTTGGTAATTCTGGCTGTTGAATAGAACAGGAAAAGATAGGAAAGTGAACAATGTGACAGCTCAGAAATGACCGCTGTTTGGCAAGATGTTTGAAACAAGCGAGGAGGGAGGGAAATTAAAACCAGTGCTTAACAGACAAATCCCAAACCACAAGGTTATTTCTTTCCCCACCCCCTCCACACAAGGAAGATTTTGGCCTGATAGGCCAAGAAAAGGCTGCAGAGATGAAAGGTTTATCTCCTTCTAAGCCAGGCATTCTACAATGGTGACATCTGCCATGTGAAATGCAAGGAAGTGATGGGAAGCATTGGAGCTTCAGTCTTACAGGAAAACTGTAGACTAATGAGGAACACAGTGAGCAATTTGTGTTGCTCCTCCTTTTGACTCCAGCCCATGAAATGATCAAAATCAAGAGGAACCAAAACCAAACCAGCATGCAGTTTTGATTTCAGAGTTTTTTAAGAGGCAAGAACCCCACCATTGCTGACTGGTTTGTTTAAAACAAGAGAAAAAATTGCTCTGTAAATGTCTGGGCTTTCTTTGGTGCCTGGGCTGTCCTGCCCCAGCTGGGTCCTGCCCTCGCTGGGTCAGAAGAGCCCAGAACTCTCTCGCTGCAGACAATGTCCTTTAACCAGGCTGCCTCTGTCTCCTCTGCTGAACTCCCACTTCCACAGAGCCAGGCACCTGCTGGGGCTGTGCCACGGGAATGACAGAATCTCCGTTTCTTTTAAGATAAATTCAGTAAGCAATTTTATGGAAATTACTCCATCTACCTGTCATTAAATTCCCTGATATGTTTTGGAGGAGCAGTGGCTTGTATTTTTGTTTGTAACTGACAATTCATCTCCATTCTTTGGGGGAGAGAAGTCAGCTCTGGCCACTGAGGACTGTGGAAGCACAGTGACTGTGACAGCGAGGTGAGCTTTATTCCTGATTTATTTGCCAAAAGGTGAAAGTTACCCCCAATACATACAGCCTCGCTTGAAAAGAGACATTTACCCCCAGGAAGGCTCAGCGCAGGTTTGTCTAGAGCTACCTCCAGGCAAACAACAAACAAACCGTTCCTGTTTTCAGCTGCTCTGCGGGCGCGTTTGACATTGCCAAGCCCGGTGAATGAATTCAGATTGTCTGCGGGAGGCAGCTCAGTGCCGAGGGCTGCGGAGCAGGCTGGGCAGCCTCCCGAGCCCGTCCCTCCGCTCAGGAGAACGGCACAAACCTGCTCGCAGGTGGCTCTTCATGAGCTGTGTCTGCGTCCCCTCGCCGCAGTCGAAGAGCCAGCACTGCCCTTCCCTGCGCAGCACCAGCGCCGAGGCTCCGCGGCACGGCGACGGGAAAGCCGAGCCCGTGCCCAGGAAGGTGAGCTCCAGAGACATCCCGGGCAGCAGGCACCTGGAACACGGACCGGGGGTGTGCTGGGACACAGCAGGCACTGCTGGGACACAGAGCACAGAGCAGGCACTGCTGGGACACAGAGCTGGCACTGCTGGGACACAGAACACAGAGCTGGCACTGCTGGGACACAGAACACAGAGCTGGCACTTTGATGTATTTGTGCAGGGAAACCAACAAATACTGTCTGAAGTGAAGGCATCCTCCACAGTTCAGTGTGAGGGTAAAATTCCCTTTCCCTTCAAACATAAAAGCAAAACCTGCCTAGAGCAGGATTTGACTTTCAGACAACACATTCTTTACAAGCAGAGATTTCCTTCTTCTGTCACTGGAAGATTGCAAACACACAGCCCAAGCACTAGACCTGTGTGGATTCCCAAAGAAAACAGCCCCATCCAGCTGGAACAGCTCTAAGCTCTAGCCCCACCATTATTTATTTCCTCTGAGCTGTTTAAATGTTGGGTTTTCCTGCGTGAGCCTTCCCTCTAGGAGCTTTTCAGGATGAGTTTCATGGAACAGTCTCTGCTGACATTCAAACACCATTCCCGGATTCCAGGAGATGCAGAGGGGGAAGGGTCACTTCCCCCAGAGCACCTTCAGAGCCCACGAAAGCAGGGGTGACCCGAGAGCACAGGCCAGGCCAGGGAACACCTGTTTCCCCCAAACATCTGTGCCCCAGCTGTTGAGGTGTCTGTGACAGTGTCGGGATGAGGAGCCTGGCTGGTCTGCAGGGCTGGACAGCCTTGGGACAGCAGTGCCCACATGGCAACCCCCTGCTCTCTCACCGCATGGAGTGGGATTCCTCCAGCCCTAGTCTTCCCAGAATCTGCTCCTGCCTTCTTTTGAGAAGGATTTAAAATTCCAGGTGCCTTAACATCTTCAGAGAGCTTTCAAAATAATTTCTCAAGTTCAGTTGTTTTTAGATGAGTTTCCACAACCTTCCAGTTTTTCTCCCCTGGCAGGGTGGGCAGGCCCTGGCACAGGGTGCCCAGAGCAGCTGTGGCTGCCCCTGGATCCCTGGCAGTGCCCAAGGCCAGGCTGGATGGGGCTTGGAGCAATTTGGGACAGTGGAAAGTGTCCCTGCCCATGGCTGGGGGTGGAACAGGATGGGCTTTGAGATCCCTCTAACACAAAGCATTCCAGGATTCTGGAATTCCAAAAGAAAGCACTCTTCCCAGATGGGCCAGCAGGGTCCTCCCAGGCACGCCAAGGTGCAGCCCGACCTTGGGGGCTCAGGGGGAGTAGCCATGGTTCATGTCCATCTCAGACCAAATGCAGAAATAAACACTTTGCAAATATTTGCGTTTTCCTTTTCCTCTGTGCAAAATCATACAAGATCATACAAGAATTGAATGGTTTGGGTTGGAAGGAATCTTGAAAATACTTGTACTCCAGCCTCCCTGCCATGGGCAGGGACACCTTCCCCTGTCCCAGGCTGCTCCAAGCCCCGTCCAGCCTGGCCTTGGGCACTGCCAGGGATCCAGGGGCAGGTCGTTTACATTCCCTTCCAACTCAAACCATCCTCTGATTCCATGATTCTAGGAAAAGACCTTAAAGATCATCACATCCAACCATTTACAGAGCTCCTTGGCAAAGGGACTTTTCCCAGTCCTGAACAGATCAAGCATTTTTGGGTTTTGGTTTGTTTTTTTTTTTTTTTCAGAATAAAAACGATCAGGTACGACTTAGGCAAAGGGAATGCATTTTACTAAGAAAATAGAAGACTAGAACACACATTTCAATAGAGTTACAACGTTATAAAGTAGGAAGAAACCCCAACCACTTCACATTTGACATACAGTTTTAGTTTCAGCTGAGCAATGACCCTCCCAGGCACAGCCAACCCCGCACAGATCAGGCTGGAACTGTTCTCACAAGCGCCCCAGCAGGCTCACATTGATTTGCATAAGGTAGATATGTTTAATACAGAAATAAATGCAGGTTATTTTGCTGTTGTGTTGACAAGGCAGCCATCTTAAGTCCTAAGAGTGTTTTTATTCCATTAGGAAGGGTGTGGTTGACGAACGGATGAGCCGAAGCCGATGGCGCGTGGAGAGCTGAGCTCAGCCTGGCTGAGCCCCTCGTGTCTGGGGAGCACGACCAGGCAGCTCGGGCTGCTGCAGCACCAGCAGGGCACGGTGACAGAACCTGCCCGTCCAGCTGCAGCCGCGGTGCCCGGGTGAGCCCTGCCATCCCCACGGAGAACGGGAGGCGCGGGGAAGCCGTGCTGCATCGTCCCGGGCGCTCGCCCGGAGTCCCACGGGAGCGCACGGGGCAGGCAGGTCCACACGGAGTCGGTCAGATGTGCCTTCAGCAGCAGCAGCTGAACGGCTTTGCCCAAATTCAGCTGCCAAGCCAGTGCAGCAGAGCTTGGCTCTGGATTTGCTCCTCCCGTGTAACCAGCCGTGGCTGCAACGGAGCGGGGCAGCGCTCGGATCATCCCGCAAGCAGAAATGACGGTGGTTTATCCAGCTGGAAGCACTCGCAGTGAGACAGCCCCGGCTGTTCTCACACTGATCTGAGCCACAGACAGCTCTGTGGGACCAGAGAGGAGCTCAGCTCTGCGGGGCCACAGAGGAGCTCAGCTCTGAGGGGCCACAGAGGAGCTCAGCTCTGCGGGGCTGGCAGAGGAGCTCAGCTCTGCGGGGCCACAGAGGAGCTCAGCTCTGCGGGGCCACAGAGGAGCTCAGCTCTGCGGGGCCACAGAGGAGCTCAGCTCTGCGGGACCACAGAGGAGCTCAGCTCTGCGGGGCCACAGAGGAGCTCAGCTCTGCGGGGCCACAGAGGAGCTCAGCTCTGCCCCTCTGCAGCCAGCCCCGGCTGTTCTCACACTGATCTGAGCCACAGACAGCTCTGCGGGATGGCAGAGGAGCTCTGCCCCTCTGCAGCCAGCCCCAGCAAACAAAACCAGCCGGTACCTCCGG
Organism: Pyrgilauda ruficollis; assembly: GCF_017590135.1. Lineage (NCBI taxonomy): Eukaryota > Metazoa > Chordata > Aves > Passeriformes > Passeridae > Pyrgilauda > Pyrgilauda ruficollis. Next base: position 55,619 of record NW_024524901.1, read on the forward strand.
CGCCGGAGTCAGCTGAACTGAAACCTGGGTGGGAGCTGTACAATAGTGATCCCCACTCTCCCACAGGAACAGTCACCACGGAGGGCTGCTAAAGATTGAAACTAAAAGGTGTATCGTTCATCTTGGCAGGTACTACCAGAGGAGTGTGACAGAGTTACTTTATCCCCGTAAAACAGCGTGCTGGAAACAACAGTACAAGAGGAAGACACGCACCGACCACAGGAAACCTGTTACACACCACTCTGCAGGTAAAGTGTCACTTGGTTTGAAGCTTGGAAAAGGAACACAACAGATCAGGATGCATCACTGTCCACAAATGTAACCCAGAACTTGTGCCACGTGTCACACCGGGGGTTTAAAATGTATCAGACACAACATTTTAATTGTCTCCTACAGGTCAGGTTGGCAGAGGCTTCAGGAACACACAAACCTTTGCAACATCTTTAACAAAACCACAGGTATTTTAAAAAGAAAGGCTGTGCTTCATTAGATATCTTTACTCCCAAACACTCCTACAGGCTGCTGCCAAGAGGCTCAGTCCTGCTCCTGCTGATTTTAAGAAAGCAAGGATTGGACAAATCCTGGAAAAGACTGACCTCAGTGAAATTCCTGATCCTCCCAGAAGGGTTCTGCACACCCCAAGGAGACATGGAAGACAGTCTTTTATAAAACCATTTGGAGGGCAAGTCACGGGGGCTGTGTGACAAACTACTACACTGGTGGTCCTTTAGGTGATGTATTCTTTTAACTTACATTATGTAACATGACAAAATGCATCCTGGTGACACCTGTTTCCCTTTGCATACTGTCTAAGAGAATTTTCTGTACAGATAAAGACCAGTAAATATTTTGAATAAACCAGCAAACAGAAAAAATCATGTTATGTAGAATATGAAAAAGGAAACTGGTTCCTTAGTAGCCAGCAAGATTAGCAGTTGCAATTAGTTCAAGGATTAATTGTACCTGAAGGAAAACTGAACATGAATCTATGTATCTTAAAATCCTAAGTATGAAAAAAAAAATAATTCTGGAGAAGATGAAAGAGAGAGTGAAATGGACTCAGAACTGTGTGAGCTGACGGGTTACCTGTTGCACCCTGTCCACACTGCAAGCTGCAGAGGATCCTCAGAGCCCGGCCGACAGAGCCCGGGAGGCTGTGCCTGGCTCAGCTCCGGCTGGCAGGGGACAGAGCCAGCCACACCTCCAGCACAGTCCTCTCCTAGGGACTGCTTTTCCCTCACCTCTGCAGCGGGATTTCCAGAAGAATTGCTGTGCAGGAGCGCTAGAGCTCGGGGAAATCCCGCTGCCAGGACGGGGAAAACGCAGTCCGTGCGGGCAGCGGCCGGGAGAGCAGGGAGGCAGTGCCAGAAGGGCCAGGGCTGCTCAGAGCAGCTCCCGCACAGGAACGGCATCACTCCTGCCTGGAGCACGGCCCGGCCTCCCCCGAGCGCTGCCAAGGGCTGCGGACACCAGCTGAGATCCTTGGAAACAACACAATCAGACTGAAGGGGCGGGCACGGATCCTTGCCTCCCAAGGCAGAGCCAGCAGCGGCTGCCCTGCCTCTGTGGTCACTGTGGGACTGAGATCAGTGCGTTTTGGGTGCTTTTGTTACTCATCTAACTGGCTGCTGGCAGAAGGGAGGAAGCGTGTGTTCCCAGCACTCCGGAATCCAGTGATGCAGAACTCCACTGGCACAATACAACAGGCTTCAGATAGAGCTGGATTTTCAGAAGGCAAAAATAATTCATACATTGAATAAATAATTTCTCTTTCATTAAGATCACTAATTTAAATACGGTACAAACAAGGCATAGCAAAAATAGATGAAAAAAGCACTCTTTGTAAAAACACCCTATGTGTGTGTTGGTGTCTTTTGTACATTCACTTGCAAGTGCAAGCTCGTGCCCGTGTGCATGTCAGCACTCAGCAGTGAAGCACTTCGAGCCCCACCACACAACACTTTACCACAGCTTGAACACCACAGTTTTTTTCCCCACATCACTCTTTTCTGTGTTTATATAATCAGTCTTCTTTCCCCACACAGGCAGCACCTTCCCAAAGCTTACTGTTCTTTGTGTGAACACAATTTTAGAGCCAGAGATTAGGCTGTGGGCGCCTGAGGGGGCATTTAGACCATTTTCCCTGCTCTGTTCTGGCCTGTTCTGTGGAGACTGCATTTTCCTGTGTAATTGAGGGTAGGAGAGCAGTGCTTGCCATGGGTAAATCCTGAGCAAGCTCTGCTTTATCTCTTTGGATGATGTCTGCCAGTACAGCACTGCTGGCACATCCGTCTGTTTATTTACTCCCGCCCTTTTCCTGCCTTGCTGCAGCAAACTGGAGCAGCCTGGTGTCTTTATTTCTGTTCCTGGCAGGTGGCTGTTCTGGCTGCAGGGAGCACAGGCGGGGCAGCCACGGGCTGTGGCCACCTCTGGGTGTCCCTGCCTGTCCCCCTCTGGCCTGGCTCCAAGGCAGCTGGGGGAGTGTACACTGTGGCACCTGCAGCAAACGTGCAGCACTACCCCTGGCAAGGAAAAACTCACTGGGAGCTTCTGCTTTCACACCAGGACCTGACAAAGCAGGCCTGTAAGTGCAGCAAGTTGGAGTGATCAGGACGGGGCTTGCAGCACTGCATGCTGTGGGTCCAGCACCCACGCTGACCAGAGCACGGACTGAGACCTCAGGAAGCATTCAGCCAGACTCCTGTGGATAGCTGCCTGACAACATCCCTGCTGCAGCCCCAGCAGCTGCCCACGGCGTGCTGGTTCCAAGTGACTCCACTTCGGAGCTCTCGAGTCAGCAGTGTCATAAAACATCACACGTGAGTCTTTTTGTGAGAGCAAGGGAGAAAACAACCTGGCTTAGACAAGACAGAATCTTGAAAAAATTAAAAAAATTAGGTAAAGATCCTTTGGTACATCATTTCGCTGTCCATTGCTTAAAATCTCCTAGTAAAATCTCTAAAAAGATTTCCATAAATTACTTCAGGTCCTACCTCTACCCAATAAAATTTATTCTGTGACACTATGGCTTTGTTTTAAAAAGCTATTAAGTGATTAGTATTACTTTCAGGCTTCCCAAGGACAATTTGAACGAGCCCACATTTTTCCTGAGAACAGATTTCACGGAGTGATGAACACAAAGCTGCAAACTTTGCTGCAGACCCCACACGTGTACATCTCGCTGCTCCTCAAGGAAACAGCAGCCAACGCCACCAGGATGCCTGGACATGGGCATCTTTAAACATTAAACAAAACAGAAGGCCCATCACACTCTCCAAGTTGTCTTTAACTGCCCTTTTGTTTTTTCTACAACAAGTGTCTCCCCTTGATGTCACAGCTAATGCAGTGTGACAACACTAGGACAATTAGAAGACTGATTATTAAAGGCAGAAATAAATCATTCTGGAGATCAGCAGTGATGAGAGAGCTAGAGTTCATCATGAAACAGATGTAGCTAAAATATCATTAATGGAATTCTTCGGTGTGGTGCTGGCTCTAAGCTAGAAATGCAATGTTATTGTTTAAATTAATTTTGGAGGGCTCTCTCATCCCTGTGGCAGATGCCATCATCCGTACAGTTTATCAGGTACTTGGGAGAAACCAGGTGAAAAACCGGGGAGAAAAAACAAAAACCAGGCAACGAAAGGAGCGCAAATAAATTAGAGGAGTGACAGATCATGATTACAGTTGGTCTGAGGAGGGGATCCCTGCAGAGTAGAGGCGCTGCCCGAGGAGCGGGCGCGGGGCTGTCAGTGCACCTTGGACTCGGGCCAGTCGTACACGTCCGGCATGAAGGACTCGTACTCGTAGGTCCAGACCTTGGAGCGGATGTAGCGGCTCTTGTCGGCCGGCTCGGGGTAGTGGAAGGCCATGTTGTTGGCGTACAGGAACTCCATCACCTGCGGGGAGAGCGCCGCTCTGAGCCCGGGGCACGCGCAGCCAGGGAGCGCGGCCTCCTTCGGGACACAAAAGCTGGCTGGCAAGCAGAAGGGAGCAGAAAAGCTGCTGACAGACAAGGGGGGGTCCAGCCGAGTAAATGGTGCTTACAGCTTCTACCAATTAATTAGTAAAAAGATGCCTGCTTGCCTCGTGGGCAAAGCAGAGCTACCAGTCGAGGGATGCATGGGCAATGCAGAGCTGCCAAACAATGCATGGGGCAAAGCAGAGCTGCCAAACAATGCATGGCCAATGCAGAGCTGCCAAACAATGCATGGGCAATGCAGAGCTGCCAACCAAACAATGCATGGGCAAAGCAGAGCTGCCAACCAAACAATGCATGGGCAATGCAGAGCTGCCAAACAATGCATGGGCAATGCAGAGCTGCCAAACAATGCATGGGCAATGCAGAGCTGCCAAACAATGCATGGGCAAACCAGAGCTGGCAACCAAACAATGCATGGACAATGCAGAGCTGCCAACCAAACAATGCATGGGCAATGCAGAGCTGCCAAACAATGCATGGGCAATGCAGAGCTGCCAAACAATGCATGGGCAATGCAGAGCTGCCAACCAAACAATGCATGGCCAATGCAGAGCTGCCAACCAAACAATGCATGGACAATGCAGAGCTGCCAAACAATGCACGGGCAAAGCAGAGCTGCCAACCAAACAATGCATGGGCAATGCAGAGCTGCCAAACAATGCATGGGCAAAGCAGAGCTGCCAAACAATGCATGGACAAAGCAGAGCTGCCAAACAATGCATGGGCAATGCAGAGCTGCCAAACAATGCATATGCAATGCAGAGCTGCCAACCAAACAATGCATGGGCAATGCAGAGCTGCCAACCAATGCATGGGCAAAGCAGAGCTGCCAACCAAACAATGCATGGGCAGTGCAGAGCTGCCAAACAATGCATGGGCAATGCAGAGCTGCCAACCAAACAATGCATGGGCAAAGCAGAGCTGCCAAACAATGCACGGGCAAAGCAGAGCTGCCAGTCAAACAATGTATGACTGTGTAAACCAAGGTGAGATGTAAATATAAACAATGTTTAGAACCACAATAAATGGCTTTTGCTTAATTAATATTGAATCTGCAGAGTCCTTTGTCTTCTCAGCGCCTCAGTGTCTTTACATCCACCGCTGGGATCTCAAAACTGAATTTCAGGAATCAGAGGGGAGTAATTTTGGCCCATCATGGCTACCAAGCGGAAGCATCCAACAAAGGGAACATTTTTATACACTTCTCTTATTGCAGGCACAAAGAAATGGGTGTTTCCCAAGCACCTTGTATTCAAGGGTCACACTGTGCAACTCAGCAGGTTAATGTACACATAAACCACTTTTAGTGCAGTGCAATTCTATATTTCATACTCACCTTGACAGCAATATAAATAGAAACTTCCCTGATATTGGACAGTGGAGGATAAAGTCTTCCTTGTGCAAGCTCTTCATCTGTCAACTGTTCTGCCAATGCCTGAGTCAGAGAAACAAACACGTTTTATTTACTGCACCCCAAGTGTGACTAATAACGTGCCAGAGCACCTGAGAGAATCAAGCTGCAGTGCTCTTGGCACCAGAGTGCTCCCAAAGCACTGGAGTGAGGCACTCAGGATCTCAACATTTCAGTCTGAGGAACTGAGAATCACCACACTGACTGCAAGCATTTAGCAAAACGAGCTCTGATATTTTGGGAGATGAATCCCCCACAGCCACAGAAACCCCTGGGCACAGAGCCAGCTGCAGAACCCAGGGCAGGGCAGGGCAGGGCAGGGCACAGCCCTGCTGCCACAGCAATTCACACAGGGACACACTTGCTACTTGGTCACAACTGCCATGGAACCCGATTCTTGGCACAACTTCGTCGGCTCAAAACACTTTTTTTTTCCCCACTGTGGAGGGACACACCAACAGAAACCAAACAGGAAACCACTGTGCTTCACCAGGACTTGAGAGAAGTGCCCATCAAGTCATCCGTGTCGTGCCAGAAGCCACAGCCTGCCCTGCTCCCAGACTTACCTTGGCAGCCTCCAGGAAAACCTTATCACTGATGTGCCGGACGCTGCTGAGGATCACAGCCAGAGCCACGCCTAAAGGAAATCACTGCCAGTTAGGGCCACGTCTCTCTGAACGTGCAGCCTGCTGCCAGGAGCTGCCAGTCAGCTCCAGCGCTATCCCTGAAACCCTTCCCGCAGCTTTCTGCACACACTGACAGAGCCGGGGGATGGCTCGGGTTGAAGATCAGCATCCCAGCCCCGCCTCGGCAGGGACCTTCCACACTCACAGCACTGCCACCAGCGGTGCGGCCACTGGCACGGCAGGAGCCTTCTAGAAGGGTGTCCTGGGTTGACTATATGATGCTTTTATGCTGGAGCTTTGCAGCCTGGGGAGGGAAGGGGAAGGCACAGGAACATCCCCAGTGCTACTTTCCTACCCGCCTTGTGCAGATCCAACTTCAATAACTATTAACTCTGAGAGTTATTAACATAACTCCAACTGCATGTTAACATCAATTTTCTCCTTTCCTCCCCGAACAAGCAGCAGAACCATAACGCAGCAGCTCCCAAAGCCTTTAATAACAGCCTTCTGTTTTCTCAGGGACATCCAGCTGGGTTTGCTCACTGTGGATGCATGTGCCCCACATCCAGCCTGAGCTGTCATCCAGCCACTCATTTCTCCAAGCTCTCAAATGCTGGCATCACCTCGGCATGCTCCATCACTAACTGCCTCGTGCAGCAAGGGAGCCCAGGGAAAGGTGCAGGCAGCCCAGTCTTAGAGATTAAAGGGTGATTAAAGTTTCATTTATTACCTGGAAAGATGTAAGCGTTGTTTCCTTGGCCCGGTTTGAAGGTTCTTCCATCCTTCAGAGTGACCAGCTCGAAGGGGCTGCCGCTGGCAAACAGGCACCGGCCCTGGCGGGAGGAAAGGAGGAAGGGTCGGTGTGGCAGCTGGGCAGGGACAGAGCCTGGAGCTGCCACCGGAGCCAGGGGCCACCAGGGGACAGGGGACACTGATCACCCTGCCGTGAGCACAGCACAGGGACACTGATCGCCCTGCCGTGAGCACAGCACAGGGACACTGATCGCCCTGCCGTGAGCACAGCACAGGGACACTGATCGCCCTGCCGTGAGCACAGCACAGGGACACTGATCGCCCTGCCGTGAGCACAGCACAGGGACACTGATCGCCCTGCCGTGAGCACAGCACAGGGACACTGATCGCCCTGCCGTGAGCACAGCACAGGGACACTGATCGCCCTGCCGTGAGCACAGCACAGGGACACTGATCGCCCTGCCGTGAGCACAGCACAGGGACACTGATCGCCCTGCCGTGAGCACAGCACAGGGACACTGATCGCCCTGCCGTGAGCACAGCACAGGGACACTGATCGCCCTGCCGTGAGCACAGCACAGGGACACTGATCGCCCTGCCGTGAGCACAGCACAGGGACACTGATCGCCCTGCCGTGAGCACAGCACAGGGACACTGATCGCCCTGCCGTGAGCACAGCACAGGGACACTGATCGCCCTGCCGTGAGCACAGCACAGGGACACTGATCGCCCTGCCGTGAGCACAGCACAGGGACACTGATCGCCCTGCCGTGAGCACAGCACAGGGACACTGATCGCCCTGCCGTGAGCACAGCACAGGGACACTGATCGCCCTGCCGTGAGCACAGCACAGGGACACTGATCGCCCTGCCGTGAGCACAGCACAGGGACACTGATCGCCCTGCCGTGAGCACAGCACAGGGACACTGATCGCCCTGCCGTGAGCACAGCACAGGGACACTGATCGCCCTGCCGTGAGCACAGCACAGGGACACTGATCGCCCTGCCGTGAGCACAGCACAGGGACACTGATCGCCCTGCCGTGAGCACAGCACAGGGACACTGATCGCCCTGCCGTGAGCACAGCACAGGGACACTGATCGCCCTGCCGTGAGCACAGCACAGGGACACTGATCGCCCTGCCGTGAGCACAGCACAGGGACACTGATCGCCCTGCCGTGAGCACAGCACAGGGACACTGATCGCCCTGCCGTGAGCACAGCACAGGGACACTGATCGCCCTGCCGTGAGCACAGCACAGGGACACTGATCGCCCTGCCGTGAGCACAGCACAGGGACACTGATCGCCCTGCCGTGAGCACAGCACAGGGACACTGATCGCCCTGCCGTGAGCACAGCACAGGGACACTGATCGCCCTGCCGTGAGCACAGCACAGGGACACTGATCGCCCTGCCGTGAGCACAGCACAGGGACACTGATCGCCCTGCCGTGAGCACAGCACAGGGACACTGATCGCCCTGCCGTGAGCACAGCACAGGGACACTGATCGCCCTGCCGTGAGCACAGCACAGGGACACTGATCGCCCTGCCGTGAGCACAGCACAGGGACACTGATCGCCCTGCCGTGAGCACAGCACAGGGACACTGATCGCCCTGCCGTGAGCACAGCACAGGGACACTGATCGCCCTGCCGTGAGCACAGCACAGGGACACTGATCACCCTGCCCTGAGCACAGCACAGGGGACACTGTTCACCCGCTTGGAGGGACTGTCACAAGCAGGCCTGGTGTGTACAGCTCCACACACAGATTGCAGCCCTTGTGTGTTTACCTTTGCCAACACCTCAGCCCCACTGCAGCCCTGCTGTGTTAACCCTTACCAGCACCACTGCAGCCCTGCTGTCCCTGCTGTGTTAACCCTTACCAGCACCACTGCAGCCCTGCTGTTAACCCTTACCAGCCCCACTGCAGCCCTGCTGTGTTAACCCTTACCAGCACCACAGGCCAGACCCCCAGGGACCCTGCAGACTCAGGAGTGACGGCCACTGCCAGAGCAGGGTGGAGCACAAGTGGGAATAAAAGGTCACTGTCTTACTGGAGGGTGGGAGGGCAGAGGGAGGAGCTGCTGTGTCTGACTGCTGCTGCTGAGAGCAACCAGAGCAGTGAATAATGTGGTTTGCTTAGCCTTCCTTTGGAAAGGATTTCGATTTGCACTAAATATCAAAACGTATCTGAGTGTGATAAATGAGATAAATGACCCTCTTCTCAAGCAGTAAAGCCACGGAAAGCAAAAAAATCTTGACTTTCTTTTGAGTAACAGGTTTAGGAATATGAGTTTAAAACTTTTAAGGCTCCCCAGGATTAGTGTTTGAAAACAAATTACCAAAGTGGCTGAAGGCTTTGGAGCTGTGTTTGGATGTCAGGGCACAGCCACGACCAGAAGCCTTTTTGTGGAGGGAGCAAAGCAGATGGCTGCAGGAGAGGACAGGACCAAGAGACAAAGCAAATTGAAAGGCAGCAGAAGCCCTCAGAACACACAGGAGCACCGACAGGCTTTTACAGGTGCCATCTAGTGGGAAAAAACGAGGCAGGAAAGGTCAGCGGTGGTGTCTTTGTTCCTTTGTTGCCTCTAGTGTAGCCTGAGTCACCAGCCAGGATCAGGCTGTCCCCCAGGCCTGGGGACACTGGGGTGACAGCTCTGATCCCTAACAGCCTGACAAACTGCATTAGCCACGGGACACCGCCAGTGAAGCTGGAGATTCCAGAGAACCACACAACAGTCAGGGCTCTGAGTCTATTTCCTAGGTAATTACTGCATCTTGAAGGGAAAACACATTTTGAAGGGCAAGCTAATGTCCAGCTGAGGACATTTCAGAGAACCAAAGAGCATGGTGAAAACAAAAGCGGGGCTGCAGGGAAGTTTGAAGAGACATAAACATTGCAGGATTTATGAGTAAGGACTGGAACAAAACTACACCAGTTCATTTACTACAGCAGTGCTTAATTGTCCAAATAACCCACGCCCACGAGTAACTGGGAACACAGAAAATCCTTAATACAAGAAAAAATTGACCCAATACAGGGAAAAACCCAAAGATCTCCTCTCCACTGGGCTCAAACTTTGCAAACAGCATTGTGCTCTTCCTGTGGGGCACAGGGAGCCTCTGCCCCTGCAGGGACAGCCATGCTGAGGGCCAGCTCCTTGGGGCTCAGCACTCAGCCATGGCAAACTCAGCCTCTTGCCTTAAAACATCTCTTCAGCTGCTGGTATTCCATTAGAAGTGCAAGCAAAAACTAGGCTGGCTCCCCCTCTAACTGTGCTCCTGGCCTCCTTCAGCTAGAGATGGCAGCAGTTTTTACATTTATTTATGCCAACTGAAGTCTTGGTTGCACAACTAACTCCTGTTTACCTTCTATCCAAGATACTGGAATTTATATACTGAAACACTGCCCAGCTCACTGTTCTGGTTAATGCAAGGTATCTGAGAGACATAAAACCACCTCAATTTAAAACTGTGTCCAGGGCAGGGAACGGGGCTGGGAAGGGGCTGGAGCCCCAGGAGAGGCTGAGGGAGCTGGGAAGGGGCTGAGCCTGGAGAAAAGGAGGCTCGGGGGGGACCTTGTGGCTCTGCACAGCTCCTGACAGGAGGGGACAGCCGAGGGGGTCGGGCTCTGCTCCCAGGGAACAGGGACAGGAGGAGAGGGAACGGCCTCAGGCTGGGCCAGGGCAGGCTCAGGGTGGACAGTAGGGAAAATATCTTCACCTAAAGGTCTCTCAATCCCTGGCACAGCTGCCCAGGGCAGTGAGGCAGTCCCCATCCTTGGAAGGGTTTAAAAGCCATGTGCATGTGGCACACAGGGACATGGGACAGTGGTGGCCTTGGCAGAGCTGGGGAATGGTTGGACTCGATGGCCTTGGAGGGCTGTTCCAACCCAGATGATCCCACTGATAAGAGATAAGATCCAGACTTTGTCCAGAGGCTGCTACTCCAGGGCTCCCTCTGAGCAGCAGTTCCCTGAGCTGACAGCCCCAGGAATGTGGGACAGAGCCCGGGTGTCAGATGGGGACAGTGGAGTGCCACCCTGGCAGGTGACACTGCCACTGCTGATGCTGAGCCCCGCGGGCAGTGCAAGGGGGAGTTCAGTCTGCAGCAGGAGACAAGGAAAGGTCCCCACCCACCCATTTTCACGCACCAGACACTAGATTTGGGACTGTATTGAAAGAAGAGAAATAGAAAAGAATGAATCCTCTCAGGATCCACAGCCCTGGAGGCTGCAGGCAGGGGCTGAGGCCAGCACAGAGACCCCAGCAGCTGCAGGAGAGGATCAGGAGCAGCACAGAGACCCCAGCAGCTGCAGGAGAGGATCAGGAGCAGCACAGAGACCCCAGCAGCTGCAGGAGAGGACCAGGAGCAGCACAGAGACCCCAGCAGCTGCAGGAGAGGACCAGGAGCAGCACAGAGACCCCAGCAGCTGCAGGAGAGGACCAGGAGCAGCACAGAGACCCCAGCAGCTGCAGGAGAGGACCAGGAGCTGCTCAGAGCCCCAGCTGTGTCTGTCCCACCTCCCTCCCCTCGGGCTCCCTGCAGAGGTCACCAGCCTGGCACAAGAACCTGTGCAGAGTGACAAAAGAGTGGCTTCCTAAAGGCTAAACCACTGTGGAGACGTGCTATCAGGATAATGGTGGAGCTACTAAGGAAAAACCAGCCCAAACCCTGAGTGCCAGCCCTGCAGGGTGCAGTGGCCCCAGGGGAGGGTGCAGAACCAGGTGTGTTTGCTCCTGGCTGACTCACTGCAACGCCTGGTGTGCCAGGGTGAGCTGTGGCAGGGACAGGGAGCACAGGGCCCCAGGGGTCACTGCTGGTGGCACCTGCAGGGGGAAGGGGCTGAGCCTGGAGAAAAGGAGGCTCGGGGGGGACCTTGTGGCTCTGCACAGCTCCTGACAGGAGGGGACAGCCGAGGGGGTCGGGCTCTGCTCCCAGGGAACAGGGACAGGAGGAGAGGGAACGGCCTCAGGCTGGGCCAGGGCAGGCTCAGGGTGGACAGTAGGGAAAATATCTTCACCTAAAGGTCTCTCAATCCCTGGCACAGCTGCCCAGGGCAGTGAGGCAGTCCCCATCCTTGGAAGGGTTTAAAAGCCATGTGCATGTGGCACACAGGGACATGGGACAGTGGTGGCCTTGGCAGAGCTGGGGAATGGTTGGACTCGATGGCCTTGGAGGGCTGTTCCAACCCAGATGATCCCACTGATAAGAGATAAGATCCAGACTTTGTCCAGAGGCTGCTACTCCAGGGCTCCCTCTGAGCAGCAGTTCCCTGAGCTGACAGCCCCAGGAATGTGGGACAGAGCCCGGGTGTCAGATGGGGACAGTGGAGTGCCACCCTGGCAGGTGACACTGCCACTGCTGATGCTGAGCCCCGCGGGCAGTGCAAGGGGGAGTTCAGTCTGCAGCAGGAGACAAGGAAAGGTCCCCACCCACCCATTTTCACGCACCAGACACTAGATTTGGGACTGTATTGAAAGAAGAGAAATAGAAAAGAATGAATCCTCTCAGGATCCACAGCCCTGGAGGCTGCAGGCAGGGGCTGAGGCCAGCACAGAGACCCCAGCAGCTGCAGGAGAGGACCAGGAGCAGCACAGAGACCCCAGCAGCTGCAGGAGAGGACCAGGAGCTGCTCAGAGCCCCAGCTGTGTCTGTCCCACCTCCCTCCCCTCGGGCTCCCTGCAGAGGTCACCAGCCTGGCACAAGAACCTGTGCAGAGTGACAAAAGAGTGGCTTCCTAAAGGCTAAACCACTGTGGAGACGTGCTATCAGGATAATGGTGGAGCTACTAAGGAAAAACCAGCCCAAACCCTGAGTGCCAGCCCTGCAGGGTGCAGTGGCCCCAGGGGAGGGTGCAGAACCAGGTGTGTTTGCTCCTGGCTGACTCACTGCAACGCCTGGTGTGCCAGGGTGAGCTGTGGCAGGGACAGGGAGCACAGGGCCCCAGGGGTCACTGCTGGTGGCACCTGCAGGACTGGTGCGAGCCCAGCTCCTGCCCTGCTGCGAGGGCATCACCTGCTCCAAGGACTCTCTCAGCCATTACACTGCAAAGCTTGCACTGAGTCTCTGCTGCGAGGCCAGCAGGCTTCATTAAAACACAAAACAACTGAAAAGAGCGGTGAGAAACAAGAGCTAATTGATCAAAGCCACGTCACAGTACTGCTGGTCATTCTCTTAAAAAAGCAGTAACACGATTCAGGCTATTGGAAGCTTTGCAAAACGTTGTCACACGAACATCCAGACCTCTTTTCCAACCATCCCCATTTACTTTAGCCAGGAGGCGAGGAAGAGCTGCGCTCTCACACCAGAGCCCAAGCAACAAGAGAACAGCCTGAGCCCTGGTGCTCGGGCAGCCCCAGCAGCCCCGAGCTCACACACCTCTGTCAGCGTGTAGGCCTCCTCTGCCGTGCACTCGGCCTTCACCGTGGGGTTGCTCAGTGCAAATATGATGGGTCGCTCGTTGATGGAAGCCATGGCTTTGAGCACGTCCTGGGTGAAGAGACGCCCTGCCCCAGCCACTCCTGGGGGAGAGGGGAACACACAAAACCAGAATCAAGGCTGGCTGCCCCAGGCAGGGACAGCCAGCCCACCCCAAGCTCATGGCAGCCCTCCAGCCTCCCCCCAGGGCACAGAGGAGACCAGGCACTGCTCCTGGCCGGGTGACACTCACACTTTCCACAGCAACATCTACTGAGTGTGCTCCAGAAGCTATTTCACACTGTTTTTTGGTATTGATGAGTATAAAGAACACGGTCCTAGATAAGCAAGTGGGAATTCCAGGCTCTTTGTGGATGATTCATCCCTGCTGGGTGTTAGCTGTGCAGTGCATACATGACACTGGTGCTCCTGACCACACCCAAACCCAGAGGTACAAACACACAGCTACGATGTATTTGTACAGTGGCTACAAGCTCCAGGGTACTCAGCCAAAAAACCCTCTCCTTTTCCAAATAGATCACGTGCCAAGGAAACGGCAGTCACACCAGGAAATACCTGTAATCCTGTCTGCTCTCTGCAGATAGCCAGAGCTGTAAATAAGTACCTACAGATGTCAGTGACCTCGGAGGTGCTGCTGAGCTGCAGCAGGGAGCTGCTGCTTCCAGCTGTGCTGCTGGCACAGTCTGACCACAGGGGGTGACTGGGGGACAGAAGGTCAGAAAACACCCAAACAACTCGAGTTAGGGAACTCCTGTAGAAAACACAATGGTTGTGGCTGCTCTCTGTCACTAAGGACACAAGGCTCAGAAGGAGCACAGTGTGTTTTCAAGTAGGAAATTGACCTCACATTTCCATCTTATTTACACCAGCAGACAGCTGTCACCAAGCTTCCCGGAGCCCTGACAGCAAATTAAAGGCAGTAAAAAGCCAGATTGTAGAAAAATAAGCTCACTCACCGATGATAGCTGAAGGCCGAAGTACATTCACTGCCTCTACAAATGTCTTTGGTATCTGCTCCGGAGCCGGATGTGTAAATGGCTCCTGGTGGGAATCCACCTTCTGCTCTCGGCCCTGCAGGTAAAACATTGGTTCCTCCTGTGAGGGGAGGGGAAGGCAGTGCTCACCTGTGCTGGGCATTCCCAGGTGTGCTGCACCCCTACCTGGACCAGCAAGCCATGCTTGTCGAACATCCATACTCTCTTGGAGGCCTCCTCGTGGGAAACACCGCCTTCCATCATGGCCATGACAATGAGGTTGGCAATTCCCAGGGCGGCCTGGCGGATGAAAGGACTGGGCTTTGGGACAGGTCACAGAAGAGGTCTGCCATCAAAGCCCACAGAGCCCCTCAGAGAGCCTGCTCTGAGACACAGGAGGTGTTTCCCCGCTGGGGCAGCCCCTGGGGCAGCAGTGACACACCTGCAGCAGGGCAGCTCTCCCAGGTGCTGCGAGCTGTGCCAGCTCAGCAGCCACGCCAGGCAGCCCAGCCCAGCAGGGACAGAAGTGCTCAGCCCTCCTGCCACCAAACCAGCCCGTGCCGTGTGCCCTGTGCTCCCAGCCTGCCCTCCTGCCCCAGGCAGGGCTGGCAGAGGGCAGCAGGAGGTGTGCTGGCCCTGTCCCCTCCCTGCCAGGACAAATGAGGCAGAGCAGGGCTCTCAGAGCACCCGCCAATTACTGCCACCAGGGCCTTTCCCCACATGGAGAACTTCTCAGATAATTAAGCCATTTTGTCAGCACCACAGGAGCAAGTGTGCTGATGTACCAGAAGCACGGGGCTGCTCCTGGCACTGCAGCACCAGTAGCTGGTGCCTGCTGCGAACTGAATCACCTTGCTGAGAAAAACTCCCTGGGCTTCCCTCTGGTGCTATAAAAATCAACAAGATGGTCTCACTACACCATGATTTCATGGTGAGTCTCCCTTCAAATACACACAAGTCCCTGGTGCTTTTTTCAAAGCCTTGCAGAGAAATGAAGAATGTGAATCCCTGCAAATGTTAAACACCTTTCACACAGCCCTGCTTAAGCAGAGCCCTTTCTGCTAATGCATTTCAGATGGCCTTATATGAAAAGTTCTGCAATGGAGCTCAGATCGTAACTCCACAATAAGAAAATACACAACGGCAAATCTCCACAATGAGAAAACACCCATTTTAAATATCTCTTGCTGCTCTGGGCCCTTAAGAGGACTCACCTCTCCTGCTCCAAGGAACAGCACTTTCTGCTCCGTGAGTGGTTTCCCCGTGGCTTTCTGGGCTGCCAGCAGTCCTGCCAAGGCCACCGAGGCTGTCCCTGCGAGAGCAGAGCAAATCTGAGGGCAGCTGAACACGTCCACATGGCAGGCCGTGCCTTTGGGAAGAGCTCCTGCACGGATACTCAGGAACACAAACAAAGGTGTACCTTGGATGTCGTCATTGAAGGTACAGTACTTCTCTCTGTACTTCCTCAGGAACCGGAAAGCATTGTGGTTTCCAAAGTCTTCAAACTGGATGAGCGTGTTCTGGCCATACCTAGAGGAGATGCAAACACCCCTGCTGGAAGCCAGGACACTCCTCTGGCTGCCCTGGGTGACACGTGCTTCAGGGCAGGAAGCCAAAGACATTTGGGATTTCGATCTTAACCCATGGAGCAAATCACCAACCTTGTGTGAAGAATCACAAGGCACAGAAGTTTAAGTAGAGTGATAATGAATTAATCACAGGGTGAAAAGTGGAATTTTGGGGGTTTTATTATAGGGGTCTAGGAGGCATGATGGAGGGACATGGGCATTGTCCTACTCTTCCTAGCCCCCATCTTCTGGGTGATGGTGGCACGTTTGGATTGGTTTAGAACAGAAGCAGACAGTCTAACATAGGTGATAGGTATTGGAAAATAATGATAAATAAAGTACACATAATTCATAGCTTAAAATGCAGACACCAGCCCAGGGGCAGGCAGTGTGCCCTTGACAGATCTGATGGACAGAGCTCTGCGGGTCCGGAAAAGAATGTTTTAGATAAGAGACAATAAACAACCTTGTGAGCCAGAGCTGGGGAATTCTGACTCTTCAACCATCGGGATGGGAAAAAGGGACTCTGGGGTCATCCTGACCGCAGGGAACCCGAGACAGCCCCGTCACAGTCCAGAGGCAGAGGAGAGCAGCAGAGCTGCTGAGCCCTTATCCTGTGTGGCAGCAGGCTGTGCCCAGGCAGAGCCCAGCAGCCCTGCCTCTGCTGCGTGCCTCCTACAGACACCAGGGACAGACACACAGCCTGCCCCAGCTCCTGCCCTTTCCTCACCCCCCGGGCGGCTGCTCCAAGGACAGTGTGCTCTGTGCCAGCAGAGCCCTACCTGTCAGTGATGGCTTCCATGAACTCATCGATCAGGTCGTCGTAGACCTGCGAGCGATCCCTCTTCTGGTACAGCCCCATGTAGAAGGGATCCTTCAGGAGTGTCTGCAGGAGAACGAGCCAGAGAGAGCAGCAGGATGAGTCCCTGCCCCAGGGCACACCCAGCACAGCTCACAGGGGCACATTTCACACCGAGGTGCTGCAGTCATACAGCCCTGGCCTACACCAGTGCTCTGGAACTTCAGCTGGCATGGCTGCTTTTAAACAGAACAAAGCAATACTGTGAAACTGCTTTAATAAATCTAATTCCATTTCCAGCATCTTAAAAGTCAGGTCAAAACTGACTGCCTATTTTCCAGCATTCCAATTACTTCCAGATGCACCCTTTCATGGACAAATCAAGGGGCACTTTTAAATCCCTGCATAGTGAATTCCAAACCTTTTTACCCTTTGCACAAAATATTCAGGTTTATCTCAAATAACAGTGCTCAAAAAAAGAAAAACCCTCTTACAGTATGAAATGTTTTTAAAAAAAAACCCCCATTTTTACAGGGGTAACTCACTGTGTTATCAGTCCCCACGTCGATGCACACAGGCAGGCACTTATCTGGGTGTATCCCTGCACAGGCTGTGTACAAACACAGCTTTCCCACTGGAATTCCCATCCCGTACACCCCCAGGTCTCCAAGACCCAATATTCTTTCTCCATCAGTGACGACAACAGCCTGATGAAAAAAAAACCCCAAAAAAACAACAGGTGAAATCACACACGATCACTGAAATTTATAAAGATTAGATCAATAGCAGCTCTGTTTTCTCCCAGGCAAAAACTGAGGTATGTCTGCACAGTCAAACAAAGGAGAGATCATGAGGAATATTTTCCCCAACCCAAAAACCTGACATTTAGGATGAAACACTGATCTTCAAGATGTGCATTACCTTAATGAGCTGCATTCTGCCACCATCACTGAAGAGCCAAGAATTCATTACTCAATATTTACGTTTCCATCAAACACTAGTAAATCTTAAAAGACTCAGCTGAGATGGAATAACAGCTAGAAACTAAATGACACACTAAATGACAGTACCTTAACGTCGTTCTCTGGCCAGTTGTTCACAATTGACCTTATGTGGCCTCTGTCTGAGATGGAAATAAATAATCCCCTGAAAGAAAAAAAAAAGCAAACCACAAACCAGAAATATTTTGTGGGTGACAATTAGAAATTTCACCTTGCTTTTGTAAAACTAAATGCCAAACAGGACAATATAAAATTCAAAGGTTTACAGCCACTGATATAAATTGCTCAAAGGACAATAGCTGTTCTTGCCCAGGGTAGGGACCAGAGGAACACCTGAACCAGCCCCCTGTGCAGGGTGAGGGTGATTAGGCAGAAATTCCTTTCTAATGGACTAATCCCTAGGTGGTTAGTCCATGAATCCCTTTCAATCCACACTCCCTTCCAGAGGCCCTGTCCTGACACAGATCCTCAGAGCCACAGAAGGGACTCTGATAGCTGGGGAATTCCCCCCTGGAATTACAGAGCTGTTGGCATCTAGGAAGAGCTGGGAATGGGGCTGAAGCCCCGCACCTGGAGTATTTACGTGACCCATCTCCACGTCTGCTTCCAAATGTTTTGTCTCTCACTATAAACTGTGCCCTGAGATATATTTTAACAAACCTTTACTGCCCTGACGTGGCACAAGCCTCGTGTAGCTGCACCCGGATGAAAATGACACAAACCACTTCCAAACTCAGACAAGAAGGCAGGGAAAGGGCAACAGAAGCAGCAGCAAGGCGTGTCTGTGTCCTTACTTTGGTCTCCTGAAGATGTGTCCGTACTGGGAGCAGGCCAGGCCCACGGTTGGAGTGTACACAATGGGCATTAGGCGCTCAATATCGTCCTGCAGCACCCTGTAGAACAGCTTCTCATTTCTCTCCTGGATCCCCATGATGTAGATGTACCTGTAAGCATCCAGCACAAGGAAAAACACCACGAGCTGCCTCCCACTGCTGCTGCTCCCTGAGGAAAGCCCCCTCCCCTGGAGCCAGGCTGGGAGCACCAAAGGGAAGCTGGGGAAGAGAGCACGGTGCTGGGAAGGTGAGATGGAAATGCTGGATGGGACAGGCCCTGTGTGCTGACAAGGTAACAATGACAAATGTGACTAAATCTGATTTGGGGATTTACTGCAGGGTGCAGCGGGGAGTCTCGGTACCCTTGTAAACAAAATCACAGCGAAATAATTCTCCACCCAGAAAATGTGTCTTGTGAATCCCAGCACCAACACACACGTGCAGCAAACTGAGCCCTACCAGAAGGCTCATTCTGAAGGGTGTGTACATTAAATCTGAATTTCTGCAAATTTACCCACCAATTTACTGTGTACCAACCCACACCTGACCCGAGTCCTGCTGACCCAAGGACATAAAGATAATTGATTAGCAATCTGCCTTGGGCTACAGCAGCTGGGCACTCGGCCAATACAGGTGACACGACTGTTTTGGACCAGCAAGTGACATGGTGTGGATTTCAGAGCCACCTTTCAGTTGTGATGAGAACAAAAGAGCTTTGATGTGCTCCAGAGAGCCCCAAGCCATTCCAGTTCTCCTCCTGCCTGCAGGAGACTGTGTATTTTCACGGGCAGAGATACATAAAGATTACGTGAAAACAGTAACAGGATGCTAAAACATGGCATCCTACAAATAAAACACAGCAAAATCCTTTGCAGTTCACCAAACCAGTGGGTTAAGCAACAAAAGATATTAAAAAAATACACACGATGAGATTTAAAATTTGACTCTCGTAGTTCCTTTTTAGCAGTAACTACTGTATATGCTAAACACTGTTTTTGGTATCTCAAAGGCTCAGTTTACCTTCATTATCACACATTTTTACAGATGGGGCTGAAAGCCACCTGCTGTGCTCTAACAACCTGCCACTCCATCTTACAGATCACAGAAATACGTGTGACAGGTTACAGGCAGGTTTGCAGCCTTGTTACTGATTTCCACACACTCTCTTTTGCTGTTTTATGGACATGGAATATTAAAAAAAAAAAAGAGAGAAAAAAAAAAAAAAGCTTCCCAACCTCATGTGACCGCGGGATGAAAGCAGATTTCTGTGCCCAAGCGAAAACAACACCCAAGAACTGAAAAACCCAGCGGAGGCACTAGAAACTCTGGTTACCCCCGCAGAGTATTTTCACATTTCCATCCCATTTCCAGCCCCATATTCCCGTTCCCTCGCACCACAGGACAAGGCCGGAGCAGCGCTTACTTCTCCAAGGGGTCAGTCATTTTTGCCAAATTCTTGTGGAAGCGTAAGGCTTGGATGTCTTGTGTCTCTATCTTGGGAGGTAGGAGTCCCTGCAGCCCAAGCATTTGTCGCTCGTGTAAGGTGAAGGCCATGCCCTGAAAACGAGAGGAGAGCAGCAATTATCAGCTCTTGCCCCAGAAATCCCTTTTCCAGGAACTCTTCCATGGCACCCTTTTCTCCAGGCAGGGTCGGGGTGTGTCTGCCCCTCCTGGGGTTCTCCTCACCTTTTGGGGGTGTTCCTTTCGACCACAGCTTGCCCACCTTCCCCAGACCTCGCCAGATTTAATTTTCCTCTGTGGGGCTGGAGAGCAGCAAGGAGGTGCTGCTGCAAACGGGTTAAAAGTGAAATAACAGCTGCTTTTTCAACTCTTCATTCCCACCCAGGCTGGTCCCTACAGTCACAGACAGTAACACTCACATTTTTATCCAAATTGCTCCATTTGCTGCTTTCTTCAGTAATACAGCCTGATGCCCAAGTCACTGAATTGCACTCATCCTTCTATTAAGATCACAGTCCAACCCAAATACTTAATTTTCACTTAGGGAAGCATCTAATCCATTTGTCTGCTACCAAAAAGCCTCACTGGTAGCAAATCAGAAGAGGTCAACTGCAAAAATTTCTCACTCTTCTCCATTTGGGAGATGGAGAGTGGACGGAGGGTAGACAGAATTTAAATTTATTGTTATTTAAATACTAATTTGAACCGTTTCTCAACCTTCAGATTCTTACTGCCAAGCTAAAAAAAAAAAAAAAAAAGCTTTCTAAGGTTTGCCTTATGCCTTGTAATTACACTCCAAATTCCTCCTGCCACCAGAAAGGTCAGAGAATCAGATGATCCTTGTGGAAAGGACCCGCAAAGATCATCCGTGTTCAATCCTCAACTGGCAAGAAATAAAAATCAGTACTTTTCCACTTGACAGTAAAGGCATCAATTCAGATTAGAATACAAATATTTTCACCTCTGCTTATGTGAGAACAGACTCTTCACAGGTATTTTTTGAGCCCATATCCATTAACAAAAATTTCTAAAAATAGTCCAGTTGTAGTGTAATTCATCCTACCTGAATGGTTTCTAAACAATATTCCTTAGAGAAAAAAATCCCATTGTTAAAATAATTACTATTTTTACATCATTTTCCTCTTTAGGTCATATTTAATATAGGTTGTTTTGACTACACTGACTAAAGCAGTCCACTTGCTTTTCAGTACTGATTCTACACTATGCTCTACAGGAATAAAATACCTGAAGAGCTAGAAAGCAAGAAAAAACCAACAACTCAACCCCAAAAACTTCACCTTTGCCCTCTTGCAGAAAACTCCAAGTATTTAACCCTGAAATGAATCTGTTTTTCTCTGTATTTATTTTCATGTCTGCCAACCTTTCATGTAATAGACTTGACACTAAATACGCATTTCAGTTTAACCTTTCACTACTAGGACAGTAGAGTGGTTCTACAAGTAGTCAGGAGTCATTTGCAAACCACTGTTTTCTTTCCCAGTCTAACTGCTGTTCTACAGTACTCTTCCAATACTAAATACAAATAAATTTCAGATGACAGTCCATTCTTCAGGTTTTTAATCTTGCTGCTGGTTTTTTGGGATTGATTTCTAATTTTTTTTTTTTTTTTGGTGGAGTGCAACAATCACTTTAGCCACTTCAGTGGTACTTTTTTTCCCAACACTGATCTGAATAATCCAACATTCCCACAAAGAACACAACCATGCAAACAGAGAGAAACTGACAAGAGAGAAGAGCCCACGGAAACACGCCATGGTGCCACAGAGGTTTTTCCTGTGTTGCAAAGGATTAGTTCCACTTCTGCATACTTCACAAGAAATATTAATTCTCTGCAAGCAGAAACGCGTGCCCCACACAAACTCCTCTCAGCTACCTTGCCATTTCCTCAACAGCCCTGGCTTGCTGCCATCAGCAGTGTAATACCTTTAAATAGAGTTAAACCCTTCCGAAAGCAGCCCTTTCCCACACAAACTGCCTGCAGTGCGAGAGGCTCGGCCCCAAGGCCGAGCACAGCTGGCAAACATTTGCAGCATGTTGACTGTTACTCTAGACACCGCAGCAACAAAAGCGGTGCCAAAATATTTACAGTGTTTAGAGGAAGAAGAAGAGGAAGGGAAGAAGAAATTTAGTCTCTGGTCAGCAAGGCCAGTGGAGTTTAAGCCTGGGGAAGGCCACACTGGCTACACTGACATTTTACTGTAAACCGAGAGAAACACCTCCCGACCAAAACCTACATCCTCCCCTCCAGAAAGCCTCCAGCCCTGTAAAAACCACCACTACCAAATTTCTAATCTCCACCAGATCGTGGCTTTTCCCAACTTCCCTGCAGAGTGGCACCTGTGTCCTTAAAACAAATGCCCATGACCCCTGAGCTTAGCTCCAAGCAGGACAGAGACCCATCTTTATTCAGTTTATTCACACTCCTTCCTGTCTGTAGGGAACCTGGGTGTTGAATGTCTCTGGAGTTACAATAACATCAAACAGGATGAATTTTTAAGTGACACTAAGTACGTTCAGCTGTTGATTTACATGATAATTACATCTCGCTGTATTCAAAGAGGCTTTAATTTCTGCCTAGGCCTGAATCAGGAATCAGAATGACATCAGCCTTCACAGAGAAACTCAGTCCTTGTTCCAACTGGAACAGAACAAGTTTAGTCCAGAGCAGTGAGATAAAATCCCTGAGTCCTTCTAACACTTGCAGTATCTTTGTCCATGACCACGAGCTTGTTTTTGTTGTGGATTTGGGATTGCCCATGCAGTATCTCCCAGGATGGAGCTGCAGTATCACACACCCAGCACTCTTCCAGCTGCCTGTGACCACAGCCAGCCCCAGATCAGGGGGCACAGCCACTCCTGGGACAGCAGGGGACACAGCCAGCCCCAGATCAGGGGGCACAGCCACTCCTGGGACATCAGGGGGCACAGCCAGCCCTGGGAGATCAGGGGGCACAGCCACTCCTGGGACAGCAGGGGACACAGCCAGCCCCAGATCAGGGGGCACAGCCACTCCTGGGACATCAGGGGGCACAGCCAGCCCTGGGAGATCAGGGGGCACAGCCACTCCTGGGACAGCAGGGGACACAGCCAGCCCCAGATCAGGGGGCACAGCCACTCCTGGGACAGCAGGGGACACAGCCAGCCCCAGATCAGGGGGCACAGCCACTCCTGGGACATCAGGGGGCACAGCCAGCCCTGGGAGATCAGGGGGCACAGCCACTCCTGGGACATCAGGGGGCACAGCCAGCCCTGGGAGATCAGGGGGCACAGCCACTCCTGGGACATCAGGGGGCACAGCCAGCCCTGGGAGATCAGGGGGCACAGCCACTCCTGGGACAGCAGGGGACACAGCCAGCCCCAGATCAGGGGGCACAGCCACTCCTGGGACAGCAGGGGACACAGCCAGCCCCAGATCAGGGGGCACAGCCAATCAGGGGCACAGCCAGCCCCAGATCAGGGGACACAGCCAGCCCTGGGACATCAGGGGGCACAGCCAGCCCCGGGACATCAGGGGGCACAGCCAGCCCCAGATCAGGGGCACAGCCAGCCCCAGATCAGGGG
>NW_024524901.1:79133-101716 GCF_017590135.1 Pyrgilauda ruficollis
AGATCAGGGGCAACAGCCTCACCCGGCCCATCAGCGGGGACAGCCAGCCCTGGGAGATCAGGGGGCACAGCCACTCCTGGGACAGCAGGGGACACAGCCAGCCCTGGGACATCAGGGCGCACAGCCAGCCCCAGATCAGGGGGCACAGCCAGCCCCAGATCAGGGGGCACAGCCAGCCCCAGATCAGGGGGCACAGCCACTCCTGGGACAGCAGGGGACACAGCCAGACCCAGATCAGGGGGCACAGCCAGCCCTGGGACATCAGGGGGCACAGCCAGCCCCACATCAGGGGACACAGCCAACCCCAGGACATCAGTTGACACTCACTCGGCCCACGCAGCCAGCATCAATTGCCCAAAGGAAGGGAAGAACCCCCACCTAAGGCCCAAACTGCCCCCAGCTTTCCCTGGGATTAAGTGCTTAAGCACTCCTGCAGTCTGGGTCTAAGCAGCAGGATCACTGTGTGCAGGCTGGATTTCCTTCCCCCAGGTGCTGTGTGCTCACTTTCACTGCCATCAGCCTCCTTAATCCTCTTCTCAGCTCAGAACAAGCAGGGGTCGTCTCCAGGCCAGCACAGACAAAGCAGGAAGCGCATCCAGGAGGGAACCCAGCACATCTCAAAGCCCACAGATTAATTAATTAACACTCCACGGACAAATTCACTGCCACAAAACCAACCTTCTGCTGGGAGGGGGAATGAAAAATGCTACTGGAGTGAAATGTTGATGCTATTTTAGTTAAGACAAGCTCACACTGAACCACCATGAACTTCAACCCACAAACTGGCGCTGGGACTTCGCAGCAGCTCCATCACACAAAGCCCGTGCTGCTATAAATACCAGCACACACAAATTCTAGCTGCGTGCCTTGCGTGGAGCAGCCTGGATGCTGCAAGCAGGATTTTTATAGCACCACTGAGTAAGTAATTCTGAGAGGTTTCCAAGCAGAGAAAGTAGTAGTGGAGATAAGTCTTCCCCACCTGCAGTCTTGCAGCCACATATCTGAGAGTGTATCTCTTAACCAACCATAAATGCTCTCACACACAGCAAAAACCCCACCCAGGGCTCCTGACAAAGATGTACATACAATTTATCCAAACATGCCACCGTTTGGAAAATTAGTTACTCATGAGATTTAAAAAATGGTTTCCTTGTAACTCCCAGTAATTGTCAGAACAGATTCAGCAGGGAGCACAGCCTTTGAAGCAGCATCATAAACACCTTGAAAACAAAGCAGCTTTTATGTTGGATTGTGGGCTGCTTCTCTTGACTTTGCTCCCATGGGCTAAACACAAAGTTCACTATTGCACAAGATGCCGCCACTGCAAATTAATAAAGTTCATTCATAAGAATCAAAGGTATCTTTGCTATCTCCACCAGAGAATAAAAGTTTATGAGAACAGAAAATCTCTCCTGATTTTTTCCCTCCATTTTTAAACTGGATTCTCTCCCTTTATTCTCCCAGAGCAGCAGTCTGTACCCTGGTGGGTGTGGCAGACACAGCAGGGCAATGCACTGTGACACAGCCCGGATCCCCATGGGATCTCCAAGCCTTTTTACACTCCCGCTCTGCAGGCAAAGGTGCCACCAGCCCCTGGACCCCTCTGCAAGGTGGAACATCCCACCACTCCAAACTGAGCTGGTGACCCAGGCTCAGCCAGCCCACAGCTGACGTGGGCAGCTGGGAGCACTCCCCTGCACAAGAGGGGAAAAGCAGGAGCAGAAAGCCTCCACTCCCTGCCAAGGAAGTGGCCAGGCTCTCCCGGGTAAATTTTCCACGGACACCACGGCAGAGCTGCACACTGCAAGTCATGAGAATCCCTGAATGCCCCGGGGACATCTCTTTAAACTGCTATTTTTCCAGCCGAGCAGATGCAGCTGCTCCTGCTCCCCTGAACGGCATTGATCCCTCAGCAGTGCCCTTCCTCCATCGCCACCCCCAGCCCAGAGGTGCTGAGCAGAACACCTGGTCCAAGGTAATGAGGTTTGATACCCTCCCGCCACCTTTGGCACCTGGTTACAGATTAAACAGCTCCATGTGCCCACAGGTAATTCCTCCTGGAAGCACGCAGATCTCAGGGAAGCTGGTAAAACCTGCAGGTGCGGGGGCCATGCCAAACCATCCAGGAACCCCTCCAACCACCTGGGCAGGACACAGACCTGTGGAGGGACTTCTGGGCCGGGGTGTGTGCACAGTTTCTGTCATTCTCCTGCCCTCTGGGGTCCTTCCTCCTGACTGATCACAAACTGATAGCAACGCTTAGAGCACTGCACTTCTTAGCAACGATCACCATGTGCATTCCCTCCCCACATCCTGTTTATCCTGGCTTCCCCAGGAAGGCACAGGGGCACTGTGTATTCCATGCCTTGGCTGCTCTGTGATAGCCCAACAGCTGGCTAAGTCTAAATCTAAAATGTATTAAAGTAAATGAAATGTGTCAAAACCAGCATGGTGAGAGAGGGCAGTGGAAGGGAGCATCTGCTTTTACATCTTCAAGCTCATACAATCCTTTCTTTACACTCTCTTGTGCTATCCCTTTTATTTTGTCAAAATAGCTTTGACTTTGGTTGGTTTTTTTCTGTTTATTTTTTTATTCTGAATTGGAAATAATACTGTTAGGGTATTTCCCACAAGTCAGTGAGGTCATGTACAAGTTCGCTAAGAAAATCATCTCTTTATGCAAAGGTAAATTTATCAGTTTCTGGAAGTATTCTGGAAGCCATGCATGAATATAAATTGGGCTGAAAAAGCTGTGAATGAACACAGATGAATCTGTGAGCAAAATATAACATATGAGAAGATGACCTGTATGAAAGATAAGACACTGGTAAAATTCCTCAGGATCAATCTGGGATTATTATCCTGCCACCACTGAATGTTTCTTTAACATTTATCATGGATTTCCATGCACATAACTATTGCCATTTCCAGGCAGATACATGCACACAAATATGTGCATATATAAATCCTAAAGATACCACTGAAACCAAAATTTTGAGAGGCACTGTCAGTGCAGGAGGAGTTTTTGGACATCAGAAGGGATTTCCCCATGGAAAGGGAGGTCAGGAATTGGAACTGCCCAGGGAGGAGCTGGAGTCCCCCTCCCTGGAGGTGTCCAAGGAGGCCCGGACGTGGCACCGAGAGCTCTGGGCTGGGTGACAAGGTGCGGATCGGGTGACAGGCTGCACTCGATGGCTGGGAGGGCTTTTCCAGCCTCAGGGATTCTGGGATTCTGTGATAACCTAACAATCCTGAGGAACAGAGTTAAGGAAAACGGGGTAATGGAACCCACAGTATAAAACACCATCACACCCTTCTTCACAGGAACACCAAAATAACCAACTAAAATAACCAACTGAAGTACAGCAAGTGTCGCCAACTATTCAGTCACAAATTTTCTGCAAGCCACAGAAAACAAACACACAGATTACATTACAGGTCATGTATTTCCAGTGGAGACAAGAACACTCTGATGGCACCCCACGTGGCAGAACAGACATCGCCAGTCAGGGATCTTGTCCCCTGCATCACCTGCTCTGTGCTGGAAGAACAAACCCTGCCCCATCTGAAGCACTGCACCATATCAGTAACGATTTAATTGCCAGCACTAAACCACGGAGTTTGTCCCAACAGCGTTCTAAGCAAGCTGAAAATGCTGCCTGGCACGGCAGGGACCTCCAGCAGGACAGAAGGTCCTGGAGCCAAGTGACTGCAGGGGCAGCCCCGTCAGGAGCAGGGGTCACAGCACAGGGGGCTTGGAGCAGAGCAGCATGCCACAGCAGCCGCAGCAGCATGCCACAGCACTCACAGCACCATGCCACAGCACTCACAGCACCATGCCACAGCAGCCGCAGCAGCATGCCACAGCACTCACAGCAGCATGCCACAGCACTCGCAGCACCATGCCACAGCAGCCGCAGCAGCATGCCATAGCACTCACAGCACCATGCCACAGCAGCCGCAGCAGCATGCCATAGCACTCACAGCACCATGCCACAGCAGCCGCAGCAGCATGCCTCAGCCGTCGCAGCAGCACACCACAGCAGCCGCAGCACCATGCCACGGCAGCCGCAGCAGGCTCTGCAGCTGCTGGCTGCAGCACAGAGAGCCCACTGCCCCTGACAATGAACACCTCAAATCTGCCCTCCAAACACCAAAACCCAAACCAGCTGGTGCTGTCCACCTGCAACCAGGTGACGTTTGTGACATTTGCACAGCCTGCAAATGACACAGCTGAGGGTGGGCAAGAAAAGAAAAACAATTGGAAGAGAAAAACCTACTCCAGTGGCAAAGAGCAACAGATTAGTTTGCACAAGGGTGAGGGCTGGCTCCTGCCCCTGATGCTGTCCTTCTGCAGCTCTTGTTACAGGGACACGTGCCTTAGGGGAGACCAGATGTTCTGCAGAGTTGATAGAAGATGTAAAAATTAAATGTAATCAAGTAAAACATGATAACCTCAACAAGCTGACAGCAAGAAATAACACCCTTTATCTGTTTCTGTATGTAGATAATATATATCTATATCTATCCACAAGGGGTAAAGTACTCGGTGTGTTTAATAAATAATTTATGTCTTTGCTGAATATCCAAAATGCATTTCCATACAGATACTGCATCCAGCAGTATCACTCAGTGAGCTTTCTGATCCATTCCAACAGGCGTCAGCAGGAAGGACAGGCTGACACAGCAGAGACAAACTAATGCAGAATGGGGTTCCCTCTCACCAGTGTAACTTCTTGGAGGCATTCAAAAAATCAATTGCCATTAACCAGAAGCTCCCTACTGCCTTCTACTCCTCAAGAAAAACAATTGCATTGCGCTCAGTCCAGCTGGGAATTCCAGGGTTAAAAAAAATGGAAGGATATTACCACCAGAAAAACAGTAAGAAATGACCTATTGTTCTTGTTTCAGAATACAATTGCATAATCAGCATTTAGAAAAGCTTACAGGGCTTGAAGTAATTTCCATGGCATGTCAAAGTCTTCAGAGCTCAGAAAGTCTCGAGACCATCTGATCTTGACAAATCACACCAATCTACTCTTTTCTCCTTCCCTGACACAGCAATCTCAACTTCAGTTTGCAGTCAGCCAGTCTCTACCTTCCACAGTTCTCTCTCCCTCCCTTTAGGCAGCCTGGATTCGGGCAGGATGGATGCACCTTGCACTCTACTGTCCGGGGCAGAAAGGGAAGGGTGAAATAACCCAGCCCCACAGCCCAGGAAATGCCCTGTCAGAGACAGGCAGATGTGCCACCTTTCTTGACCACTTCAGACATCTTGGATCAGTCACCAAAAGCCCTCATCTGATTTCTTACCAGTTTTAATTTACACATTAATGGCTGCAAGATTCCTGAAGGCCACCACAGCTCCAGTGGGATAAAAAAAAAAAAAAGAGGTTGAGGATGGGCTTGTGGAAACAGGAACAGTTTAGTGAAGGGAACAAAATGCTTCTTTCTTATAAGTCTACCTCAAAGCATGGAATTAACATGATATCTGTACCTCCCAATTAGCTCCCACCAAAGGTTATTTTTAGATGCTCTTTCAGACTCTGCAGAGGGATGTTTCTTAGGTGATGTGGCTCAGCCCCAAGTCTCAGTGTCCCAGGAAAGGGCCAGGGCTAGTATAGAGAGGCTAACACCTCCTATGGTTACAGAATCACAGAATCATGAGGTTGAAAGAGACCTCTCCCAAGCTGTCCCCAGCTCAGCAGGGCGAGGCAGTGCCAGCAGCCCCTCTGTGCCCAGGGCAGCACCGGCCGGAGCAGCGCTCGCTCTGCGGGTCAGGAACCGCTCCCTGCCTCGCCGCCCCGCTCCGGCTGCGCCCCAGCACGGGACACGGTGCACGGGCCTCTCAGCAGAGGCAGACAGACAGACGGACAGGACTCACACCCACCTTGTTGGTGCGCGGGTTCAGCATGAGCGGCTTGCCCTTCTCCTTGGTGTGCAGGCCGCGCCGCGCCGCCGCGCAGGGCGCCCAGGCCGCGCGCAGTCGGGACAGCATCCTCGCTCCTCCGCAGCACCTGCCGAGGCAAAGGCAGCACTCAGGCACCTCGCAGGCCAGCAGAGCCCCCCGACACTCCCAGGGCTCCCTGCTGCCACAGGGAAGCCCTGGCAGCGTGAGACTCCTTTTAACACCGGGAAGTAACAGCCCAAAACCGCCTTGCGGTAGCCAGGAGGAAAAGGCAGGAAGGGCTTGGAATGCTGAGAGCACTGAGTGAGGGAACGCAGGGATCCTCCCGGCAGAGCAGAAATGCCAGCAGTGATTTTAGCTGTGACCTGTGGACCCGGCACTGGCGCAAATGCCAGCCAGGATGGGACAGCCTGGGTAGGTGCAGCCACAAAATCCTCACTGAGATCCTCTGGAGCTCTCCAATGAAACCTCTGGCCTGGACAGCACGGGGGAGAAACTGTGTCTGTCAGCATATTGAAACTCTGCTACAACAAAATGTGGAATTAAAATGGCCAAAAACTCCACTGAATTGGGGATTACAGGTTCAAGTTTTTACAATTCCAAACTTTAAAAAGTTTTATTTTCAGAGAGAATATATCCTTTAAAGGATGTTTCCCTAAAATAATTAAAAATTGTTTGTATAACCCAAGTTCTAATCCTGACAGGTGTTAGCAACTCTTGAACTCATTTTAATCCGTTATTGATCACAAGCTCTTTGGTGAAGAAATTACCATTTACCACGTGCTCGTATAAGGCAGGACCAGCAGGGAATGCGCAGTGGATTCACCTCCCAAAGATTATTTCACTGAGAGAGAGAGAGAACAGGAAGCAGGGCAGGACCTCAGCAGGACCATGGTCTGGGTGGTGACACAGGGAGGGGACACACCAGGACACAGCCAGGACAGCAGAGGACCAGGAGAGGGGACCCGTCACCCCCAGCCCAGCTACACTCACAGCCCAGACAGGCAGGGACAGTAAAGCAGGGCATGAGATATTCGTAAGGAATGAAATGATGCATGGCTTGCATTTTTAATTTCTTCCAGATGGGAGACAAAATTGAATTAAGGAACAAAACTTCATTATCTTAAACATCGCCTGAATACTTTAGAAGACCTGCTCTAATCAAATTTGCACATAATCAGCTTTTAAGATGGCAGACTGGCCTGGCAAGTTACAGTCTGAGGATTTTCTTGAAAATTTTTCCAAGCATTAAAAAACTATGCAAACATTTAACATTTTTCAGTATCAGTTATGCCCGAGTTTCTCTTCTACCCACTAGGAAGGGTAGAGGGAAGCTGCTCTGCATCCAGAAGCATCCCTTCCTCTCAACCTTCACTTGTTTGTTTAGGCCTATGAATGACAAAAATTCCACTCAAACCCCCCATGCTGATTTGTTTTGGGGTAAAGACCATAAATTTGCTGCGTGGAGTGGGACAGGAGGCACGGGAGGAAGCCTTGCCAGCAGCACAAACAAATGCTGCCTCTCACGTGCTTGTTCCTCCCCAAACCTGCACGTGGTGGAGCGAGCACAGCTGGCCTGCCAGGGAAATCAGGATCAGACCAGGGAAACTAATTCTGTCCTGCAAAACACATTAATTCCGTGCTGCCTTTAGGATCACCAGATTCAGCTTTAACTGGTTTTAGCTCTGGTTGCTCACTTGCCAGCACCCCAAGGCTCCAGGTCCATCTCCCCGTGCAGGGGAGCCCAAAAATGGTCTGTGACTCCAGTGCCACAGCAAACCCCATCCCAGAGTCCCACCAGCCTGGTGCCACCGTGGCGCCAACCTGTCACCAGCAAAGGCCTCAAACAAGGAATTAAAAAGCAGAACAAGCACCACACCCTACCAAACTCTAATTAAATTTAAATTACTTCGGTGCAATTAATGGGCATTTAAGAACCAAACAAGATTGTGGCCTAGATTCACCTGAACTTGATCAATTAACTCTAATCAGCAAGGCAGAGGGGAAAAGGCTTTTCAGAGGTGACACAAATCTTGCTTTCTTCCCTGATGTGTGAGAAAGGAGACTTGCTCCTCTCCGAGGTGTCACACCAGCACCTAAAATTATTCTCTTGATGGAGTTATCTCAGATTCATCGAAGGGGAGAATCAAGTTTCATTTTCCACTGAGCCCTCTGTTTAGATCCAAGAGATATGATCCCAGTTAATTTATACCCATCACAAAACCTGACTGGTCACTCAGCCCTGAGCTCTCCCTCCCCTGCTCTTCTCATTGTTCCCTGTTTGTTTCCTCTCCCACCCTGCACATCTCCTCCAACTCCTTTTGTCACAGAATTTTGAGTGGTGGTTTAGCAAGGGCTTGCCTCCAAAACCCACCTTAACATGACCTACCCTGACCTCACAAGCAGGAAATCCTCCCCCATGCCGGTCCATAGTGCTCTGCAGGGCTGCCAGCAGCTCTGCCTGCATGGCTGTGGCCCTCTGTGACCCACCCCAGCTCTGCTGGCCACCAGCCTTGTCCCCTGGACTCGTGGGGCAGGACAGAGGGAAACCAAGCCTCACACTCTATGGCTCACCTCTGCTGGGGAGCCACAACATCAGGTCTGGGGGAAAGGTCCCCAAAAGGTCCCTAAGCCACCAGGTGGTTTCAAGGAGATGGAAGGGCTGGGTCGTGCTGCTGTCTGGGGAGGCTCTAACATGGCTTGTGATGGGTTTGTAAGAGACAGGCCAGGCTTGAGAGGGTGGGAGTTAGACCACAACAAACAGGAGAGATCGTTTTGGCAGTAGAGGCTGACAGAGAATCTCAGAGTGGTTTGGGTGGGAAGAGACCTCAAAGCTCATCCAGCCCCATCCCTGGCCATGGCAGGGACACCTTCCCCTGTCCCAGGCTGCTCCAAGCCCCGTCCAGCCTGGCCTTGGGCACTGCCAGGGATCCAGGGGCAGCCACAGCTGCTCTGGGCACCCTGTGCCAGGGCCTGCCCACCCTGCCAGCCAGCAATTCCTGCCCAAGATCCCCAAATCTGTGCCTGCCCTGTGGCAGTGGCAGCCATTGCCTGTGTGCTGTCCCTGCAGGCCTTGTCCCCAGTCCCTGTGCAGCTCTCCTGGAGCCCCTGGAGGCCCTGGCAGGGGCTCTGAGGTGTCCCTGGAGCCTTCTCTTGTGCAGGGAACAGCCCCAGCTGGGCCAGGCTGGCTCCAGAGCAGAGGGGCTCCAGCCCTGGCAGCATCTCCGTGGGGAAGCGATGGGAACGGAGGGAAAGAGCAGCACCTGCTACGATGTGAAAACACACCGAGGACGGAGCCTGTGCAGCGTCCTGTGAGGAGGAATTAGGAGGAAAACAGCGGAACTGAATGAGGAATAAATTCCTACCCAAACCTGTGTCAGCATAACCAGGATCTCTGCTCTCACTCTGTCAGTGCCTGACAATGGTGAAAACTACTCCAGACTGTGGAGCACCTCTAGACTGAGTCCAGCACAGCTGGGAATTTTTGAGTTGCTGTGTCACAAATTAAGGGGATTAAATCCATCAGCACACCAGAGGACAGCTCCCTGCTGTGCCTTATCAGGAGGCATCTGCCCAGGTCAAACTAATTACCAATATGCACAAGCGCCCTTATCTGGGAGCAAATGTTCTGCTGCTCCAATTATGGATTTGTTAAATGGCAAAACCTACTTTTAAGGGAAAGGTTCATCACACTCTTAAAAGGCAGAATTAGGTTGGCCAGAGAGTCGGGAAGCTCAGAGTCAATTAAAGCAAGGCCAGCTTCAATTAGTGCCCAGGCTGCCTGACCTGTGGGTCTCCCCTCAGTGCCAAGGAGTGTCTGTCCCTGCACAGCAGCTCGGGGAGGATGACTCTGCAGCCTGCCTTCAGCCTGAAGGATGGGGAAACACAAATGCATTTCCAGCACTCCTGAAACCCTGTGCCAGTGATTTGTTCCAGCCTTTCTTTCCTGTATAGAAACTGATTTGTGCTGAGGAGCTTTTTTGTATTGACAAGCTGAAATCATTAATCCAAGGCCATGGAGGCCCCACAGAATTTCCAATCTTTAAGGCCTCAACCCTTTCTAACCCAACAGACATTGTCTCCTCTGCCCCACAGCCTGCACCACCCCAGGTCTGGAGTGGATGCACCACACTCTATCATCTTTTTTTTTTACAGTAATAACCAGCCCAGCCTGACCCACCCAAGCATGACACAAACCAGGCACACACTAGCTGGCTTCATCACTTCAGTAATGATAAAGTAGTCTAAAATTATTACATTAGGCGAGCACAGGCTATAAGTGTGTCTCCCCACGAGACTTCCACCTAAAGAAAGCAGCTCCCCCTGCACCCACCGCCCTTCAGCAGGACAAGGAGTCACTTTTTTTCCAGAACAGGAGCATCCCAGGAGGAGGGAGCAGAGGGCTGAGGAGGGGGCGCGTGGTTCTGCTCAGCAGCTCGGCACCTCTGGCTCCCTGAGCTGACCAGGTGCTACTGCTGAGGAAAGGCAGCAGGAAACACTTGCAAAACTATTTCAGGTCCCCTCCAGCAAAGTCCTGGGCCACCCCTTTAAAGGACGTTTCTAAGGCACCTTGAGATCTGCAGATTAAAAGGAACAGTCATGGGCAGAAATTACTAATGAAGTGTTTGGCAGAGGCAGGCGGGTTATTTTGGAAGCAGATATTTAGCATATTGGAATTGCTTTTCTTCCCTTTTATTCTGAGGCAGCCTGTCCAACAGGAAGAAAAGTTAGGTGTGGAGCACCCAGGCAGACTGAGCAAGCTCACCACTTGAGGCTGGAAACATTCACTAAACAAAGCACACTTAGGTGAGCTCGGATGAGAATGATTCAGAACACTTCCTGAACAGAGTATTTCTCACTTTCTGTAATTTACAGTACTATCAGACTTCTTGCAGCACGAGCAGAAAATATGGCTGAATTGTTTGGTATTGGGGTCTTGGTTGGTAGCAGCTCTTACCAGACAACATCAGAGAGATGTATTTTTATACATTTACTGACCTAAATATTCTGATTGTTAAGCACCAGCAAGTCCATTATCTTTTACTGTGGAAACTGCAGCAGCAGTATTTTTGGCCAGGTCTGACACGATTTATTTTAATTTGTGTAACTAGGAGGGCCACTGGGGGTAAAGGTAAGGACAAAGACCTCATCCTAAAAGCCCTTGGGAGTACTCCAGGAATAGCAGAAAGGTACCCAAGCTCTGCAGAACTGGCACACCCCTGTGCTGGAGCTGTTCAACTCAGAAACACAGATTTTGTTTTTGGATACAGGTTGAGGGGTGGACAAGGATGTTGCCAACAACTGCTGCACGTACAAACGGAGTTCTTCCTGGGAAAGCAGCTGAGCACTGAGCAGAGAAGCCGAGCTGCTGGCAGCTCACTGCAGGTGAAGTGCACGCCTGCCAACCTCTTACAAACCTCAGCGTGTGCTGGCCAGGGCTTCAAAAATAAATACCCCACCTAAATTACAGAAGAACCTGAGAGCCCACCCATGCACCACGAGCTACCAGTGCTGCTCCAGCTGCAGGGAAGGTGCTGGCACCACTCGTAAAGATGAGCATTCAATTAGCACTCACTCAACCACAGCGTGCTACCACGCACTTTAACAGCTTCTGCCTTAGTTTGCAGAGCAAAAAGCTCCAAACCTTGCCTGCACTCAAGCTGCTGACTCACAAGCCACCGCGCAGGACTATCAGAACTTCCCTCCTGCGACTGTAACACACAGTTTCTTCTAAAACGCAGGCTCAGGTTAAATTTCTACAGATGTTATAGCTTCTAATAAGGCATTAGACACTGCTGGCTGCACACACACGGGCCACCTGCAGAGCTGCACATTCTGCCCAGCTCTTCATTTGCCCACATGTAAATCACAGGTACATAGAACACCTCCCTTTGATGCTCACTACTTTTTGGAATTACCAACACAAAGACACCAAACAATCGACATTTGGTGGTTTTGATTTTGCTTGGCTGCAAGTCTGTCCTTTTTCACCAACCCTTTATCAGCGTGCTGTAAGTTCGGTTTGGTTTTTCTCCTGTTAGTTATGAGATTCTTGCCATGACACAACACCCCGGGCTGCTCAGACACCACCCCTTAGTCAGTACATTTTAGAGCGTGGAGCCAGCCCCCGCCGCTTCGCCGAACGAGCAGCCAGGAGGCCAAACCCAAACAGCAGCTCCGAAGGACCGGCCGGCGCTTCCTGCTCCAAGGCCGCGCCAGCTGCTCCGCTCCTTCCCAACTTTCACTCTCCAGGGCCACGGGGAAGTTCAGGGCAGGTCGGGCCCGGCGCGGGGGGGCGGCGGGAGCGGCTGGGCCCGCTGGGTGGGCGCTCCCCGCGGCCTCGGGCAGCTCCCGGCAGCTCCATTTGTCACCGTTCTGACAGGGGTAAACACGCACGGGCACAGCCGGGGCTGCTTCCCGCGGCCCCTCCGCACCTGCCGCAGGGCCCAGCGCTGCCTCCGCCGCAGGCCGAGCCTCGGGGCCTCGCACCGCCGTGCTGCTGCTTCGGTACTACCCCCCGCGGGGCCGGACCGGGGACACGGAGCATCCCGGGCGGGCTCCATCCCCTCCCCGCGCCCGGGCGGCCTCCAGCCCCTCAGAACGCCCCGCAAACACGGGTTTATAAAGAGAGAGAGAGGCCTGTGGTGTGCCGCCGCAGTTGTATAATTGTTACC
Source organism: Pyrgilauda ruficollis (assembly GCF_017590135.1). Taxonomy (NCBI): domain Eukaryota; kingdom Metazoa; phylum Chordata; class Aves; order Passeriformes; family Passeridae; genus Pyrgilauda; species Pyrgilauda ruficollis. The sequence goes on from NW_024524901.1 coordinate 91,716, forward strand.
AGAACGGGATCTACCTCCTCCTGCGGCTGCTACCCGCTGAGCGATGCCGGCCGACGACCTGTTCCTACTGAGCGAGAGCAGCGCCCGCCCGTCAGAGCTGCGTCCACCGCAAAACCCGCCACTGAATGGAGCCAACACCGAGGCGCCCGGGAGGGACACCCCGGGAGGCGGGTGTTTGCCGTGACTGATAACTGGCGTAGCCAATAGAAGGCAAGGAAGCTCGCCGGCTGTGGTGGCGTTTGGCCAATGAACGTTTTATCCCGCCCCCGCAGAGGGGAAAGCGGGACAGGCGCGGCGGGGTGGGATCTGTCACAGGTTAATTGGACTGGCGAGACAGCCAATCGGCGCGGAGGGGCGGGGCGAGACTGGGGATGGGGGCGTGAGGGGACGGGGAACGTGAGGGGAACGTGAGGGGACGGGAATGGGAAACGTATGGGAATGGGGATGGGAATGGGGAACGTGAGGGGATGGGGATGGGAATGGTAATGGGGAATGTGAGGGGATGGGAATGAGGAATGTAAGGAAATGAGGAATGGGAATGGAGAATGGGAGGGGATAGAGAAGAACGGGAGGGGATGGGAATGACAGTGGCAACGGCAGTGGGAATGGGGAACGTGAGGAGCTGGGGTCCGTGAGGGCACAGGGCTGTGAGGAGCTGGGGTCCGTGAGGAGTCTGGGTCCGTGAGGGAAGGGGGCTGTGAGGAGCTGGGGTCCATGAAGGCACAGGGCTGTGAGGAGCTGGGGTCCGTGAGGGAACGGGGCTGTGAGGAGCTGGGGTCCGTGAGGGCACAGGGCTGTGAGGAGCTGGGGTCTGTGAGGAGTCTGGGTCTGTGAGGGAATGGGGCTGTGAGGAGTCTGGATCTGTGAGGGAACGGGGCTGTGAGGAGCTGGGGTCCATGAGGGAAGGGGGCTGTGAGGAGCTGGGGTCCGTGAGGAGCCTGGGTCCGTGACGGAACAGGGCTGTGAGGAGCTGGGGTCCATAAGGGCACAGGGCTGTGAGGAGCTGGGGTCCATGAGGGAAGGGGGCTGTGAGGAGCTGGGGTCCGTGAGGAGCCTGGGTCCGTGACGGAACAGGGCTGTGAGGAGCTGGGGTCCGTGAGGAGCCTGGGTCCGTGACGGAACAGGGCTGTGAGGAGCTGGGGTCCATAAGGGCACAGGGCTGTGAGGAGCTGGGGTCCATGAGGAGTCTGGGTCCCTGAGGGAATGGGGCTGTGAGGAGCTGGGGTCCGTGAGGAGTCTGGATCTGTGAGGGAACGGGGTCCGTGAGGGCACAGGGCTGTGAGGGGACAGGGCTGTGAGGAGCTGGGGTCCATGAGGGCACAGGTCTGTGAGGGGACAAGTCTGTGACTGCCGTGTGGCACCCAGGACGGTGAGGACCGTGGCTCCACAGAGGCATCCCGCTGTGGAGGAGGCTGAGGGGGAAAGGCGAAGCAGAAGGAAGGAGCAGAGAGCGGAGGCAGGGAAATGGGGTCACTCCACACAGAGTTCCTTGTGGCAATGTGGAAGCTGCTCCCACTGGCCAGGGCCACCGTGCTGGATGCCCTGCATGGAATAGGGCTCCTCAAAACATGCAGGGTCACAGTGCTGAGGTAAGCCCTTGCTGGTCTGCTGCCTCACGGAGCCGGGAGGGCTGGGATACCCTTGGACTCAAACGGAAGGCTTGGCAGAAGTCATCGAGGCAGCTAATACTGCAGGTCAGCACTGGAACTGCAGAAGAAAAGAGCAAAACCATCACTTTTCACAATAACACTTGGCTGTTTGTCCTCGCAAAGGTCTCACCTCAGTGGAAGTGATACCCATCCCAGCTCAGCCTCCACAGAGTTTAAAGAGGGAAAGTACAGGGGTATTAAACATGACAGCTCAGCCCGTCCCAGCTTTGTCTGCCTCCTCTCCAGCCCAAACTCAGATATTTTCCAGTGCTGTAGATCTTGAGACTGTTAATCACAGAATCCTGGAATGGTTTGGGTTGGAAAGGACCTTAAATCATCCATGGGCAGGGACACCTTCCACTGTCCCAGGCTGCTCCAAGCCCCATCCAGCCTGGCCTTGGGCACTGCCAGGGATCCAGGGGCAGCCACAGCTGCTCTGGGCACCCTGTGCCAGGGCCTGCCCACCCTGCCAGCCAGCAATTCCTGCCCAATATCCCATCTCATGCTCCCCGCTTTCAGTTAAAAAGAGAAATTTTTATTTTAACAAGAACTTTTATTAAGTAAGAATTTTAATTCTCTGCCACCGGCACCGAACACGATTTAAATAGTTTGATGTACAAAGGAGCACGGTGCAGTTAAAAGAAGCAGAGTCACTATAGTAACAGTATCAGATATGTAAAGCTACTTAATCAAAACCCCCTCTGCTAATTATGATTTTGAGGCCTGTCATGAGGAGCACATTCAGCTGCTTTCCCCCTCCCCTCCTGTCAGCATGACCGTGGCAGGTTTGAAACATTTCTGAATAATGCACCTATAAACAAAAGAGATTGCGAAAATAACCTGCAAGGTCATGCCTTTGTGCCAGGCTAAAAATAGCCCAAATTGGAGGCATTTAAAAACGCCTGGCTTCGTACCCAAACTGCATAAATCACTTCTGCTGTAAACCCGTGTCACTCCGGGCCGGCGGAGGATATTCCCCAGGATCACCTAATGAGCAGCTGGGGCCTTGCTGAAACACGCTTTGTTGTGCAAGCAGGGCTGCCAGGGGAGCTGGGCTGTAATTAGTGACAGCAGAGGAAAAGCTGTGCCCCAGGGGCTGCAGCGTGGGCTGCGGGGCAGGGAGAGCTGTCATTTCCAGAGGGCACCCGCTGCCTGCCAGCCCGCCTGGCACCACTTTGCTTCCCAAATCCAGGCTCCAAGCCTTTTCCGAGACACAGGTCACTGTGCAGAGGAGGCCTGGCTGTGCTCCGTGCCCCAGCACGGCCCCAGCTGCCATGGGGAGCAGCAGGGCCATGGAACCGCAGAACCATTGGGGATGGAAAAGCCCTCACACCCTAAAGTCCAACCATTCCCCAGCACTGCCAGGGCCACCACGTGTCCCCAAGGTCCCTCGCTGTCTGTCTCTGTGAGTGTCTGTGCCCCTGCCTGTGCTGCAGAACCAGAGCAGCAGCTGCTCCTCCTTCCTCCGCAGGGCCTTTGTCACCGTATTTGGAGCTCACTCGGAAGTCTCCCCTGGCACACGGAACGTCGCTCTGCTGTTGCCAAGAGAAGCGCCGTGACCCCTGGAGCTCCTGGGCTCCCTAAATCCAGCCAGCACGGAGCTGCCGCCCCTCCTGGCGGGGCTGGAGCGGCCCCCGGAGTGTCACAGCTCGCCCACTGCCGGGTGGGAATCCATTCAGGAATTTCTAATGCAGCAGATGGCTCTTTCATGATCACTCCACGTTTCCTGCATGCACAGGCCGTTTTGTTCTACTGGGGCTCCTTTCCAGAGGGAGACAGTGGTTTGTGCTAAATTAAAACTGCATCTCCCAAAAATCATCACTGTTTGAAGGTAGTTCTCGTAAACCACACCAAGGTGGTTTCTTAAGTCACTTCCACCATCCTAAAACTGGATTCCATTTCTCTTTATCGTCTTCCTAAGCTTCTGGTCATCTTCTGCTTGTTTTTTGTCTCTTTGCTGAAGAGAATTTCCTTTCTCCATTTTTCTTGTGATAAACCATAGTGGTTTTAACCACTTAATGCCTGATAAAGTACACAGAAGACTTTTGTTCCCCATCCTTGAGATAGTTTTGACTCTCCTTTCTGTAATATTTTCCATTTTTCAAGTATCTTATTTAAAGTATCGTCACCAGCACTGGACCCTGTGTTCTTGTTTTTCCTGTCACTGATCCTTGATGAAAATAACTAAACTAAAATAATTTCTGTTCTAGATGCCTAGATCTGTCCTTTCATTCCTTCCATGGTGCTGCGCTGTCACTCCCATAAACTCACTGATAATGTAGCTCTGTGTATACAGCTAATACAGAACAAATATTTATTTAAGCAGTGATACTGGCTTTTATCTCACTCCAATCTCTGAAGGTTTTGCAGTATGGACCAGCAGAACAAGACATCCCTCAGAAGGTTTCTGTGTTTTGATGAAAACTGGCCTCTTGGCCTTCTGCTCTTTATTTCTGTTAAAAAGCAATGTTGATTGTTCACTCTGACATGCCTGGTACAGAGAAATGACCCCACTGACTCTTCACATTTCCATGAGGCTGAAGCAGTAAGGATGATGGCTGCCCCGAGGCAAGGTTTGTGAAGAAAAATAATGTCTTTTTTTACACCAATTCCACTAAAAGATATTACTGCTGTCCACCAGCCTTGCCCTGTTTAGTTCTTTAGAGCAACAACAGAGCTAAGTATGTTTACACTGTTTCCACTCTTTGCATTCAGTTTCTGACTGGTAATTTCATTCTGTTTTAAAGCATTTCTGTGTAAAATTTCTCCTTTAGCCTTTTTGGGCTCCGGTGTATGCAGAAGTGTCAGGCCCTGAGACCAGCTCACATGGGAACAGCCCACAGTGGTGCTGAGTGACAAATTCCTTTGTCAGTGGCTCTCACTGTAGGTTAACAGATATGTCTCTTTCTGCTCCTTAATTTATGTTTTACTTTCTCTTCTTGTGATCTGCAGCCTCTTTTTAGGCCAGATTGACCTCAGGTTGGATCTAATCTGCTGAACTGCTGGACAGCCAGGGACACAGTGAGAAATCCTGAGATGGGCTGACCAGGTGAAAGCTGGGCTGGATAGAAGGAAGAAGCCCTTTATGGTGAGGATGGTCAATTTATTGGGGTAAGTTATAATGAGGATGGCAAGCTGTCTGATGAGGTTGGCCCGGGTTGCCCAGAGAGGTGACAGATATCCCGGGAAGCATTCAAGGCCAGGTGGGACGGGGCTCTGGGTGCCCACAGCGAGTGGCTCTGGCAGTGGGGGCTGAGCCATTTTGCTGCTTTCATCCCCTAACAAACCTGCTTTCCTGCTGGGAATCGCGGCAAGCCCCTTCCCCTGGCTGCTGCTGGCTGCACTGAGAGCAGGCACATTTATTCACAGGGGCTGTGCCACGCTCCCAGCTCTGCTGCAGACACACCGGGACCTTTCCCTGCCCTCGTCTCCAGGAGCCTCCTTCCAGAAGCCATCCCACAGCACCCCTCTGGCCCATCCATCCCCTCGGCTCGGTGCTGCTGTGCTCCATCTCGGCTGGTGGGGCACAGCAGGACGCTTGTTATTAATGAGAAGCTTGACGAGGCCAATATTCAAGCAGCAATCAATTTATTAATTAATACGGTAAAGTATGGGCGATGCAGCGCTGGGTACAGCGGGGGAAGTTTTCCCTCCAGCTGCACGCCGATAGTTGGGGCTTACAGGTATTTATAGGGGTGCTCATGAGCTTTCTCAGCAGTTCCTGTTCCCAGTTTTTACGTCACAATTCTATACACTGTTGTGATTTAGTTTTTCTCAGGATGTATCCCAGAAAGGAGTACCCCCAGATGGTGGGGTCCAGCTTCAAAAGAAGAAAGAAGTCTCCCAGCTGGTGAGGTCCAGATTCCAGATGCGGGTCCACCTTTTAATTGCAAGGACTATAAATCTCATAACAGTGATGTCCAGGTTCCCTTGGTCAAAACTATCAATCCTTGAGTCGTTTATCTTCCTTTCTCAAGCTGCTTTTCACTGTTTTGTTAAGGCGTCGAGATAAGCATGTTCCCTTTTTATATATTCTAAAGCTATAGTTTGAAAGATCCTTACTACAAGCAGTATTCTAAAATTATACTTCAAAAGGTTATTATTGCAAAACTGTTTAAGGCTTAGCTACAAGCAGAAGTTCCTGTCAAAGAGCAACATTTAATTCGAATGCTCCTAAATCAGCTGAAGACTTATAAAGGTTAATTGCGAACGAAGGATGAGTTCAAAGGCCTTCTTCTTCCATGCTTTACTCCTCAGTTATTTATTAGAATTGTCTTTATAGCTGTCCCGTGGTCGGTTTCCACGCATACACAATCACAGGTACACACGTTGCCTGTGTGTGCCTGGCACCGAACACAGTTCTGTATTTCACATGCAGAGCTGAGCACCAGCAGCCACATTTATTGATGGGCTGCAATAATTAAATTTCAGCCTTGGAGCAGCCACTGGCGTGGGAGCAAAGAGCAGCAGGAGCCTTGTCCTTGTCTCCTGCTGCTTCAGTAGCTCTGACTGAAGCTTGGAGAAGGCTCCTGGAGACAGGCAGGTCTTCAGCACGTCTGGAGGTGTCACGGGGGCAGTGGGACAGGATAAAGGATGTCTGGAAGGCTTTGGCTGAGGGGGGACGGATGCTGGGGTGAAGAGAAGTAAAACAATGAACCTGGTGCTGCTGCCAGAGGCACCCGAGATACACACCAGGTGTGATGGCCCCTGGGCTCCAGCCCTTTGCCAGGTGTGAGCCTATTTAGCGCCTGTGGTGCCCTCCTAATGACAGATATCCTTCGTGGACCTGTACAAATTAAGGGACAATCCTATGGAGCCTTACTACTGGGACGTTCCTCTGTTTCCATAATGGGATTATTTGTGTTACCTGGAGTTATTGATGCTGATTATACAGGAGAAATACAAATAATGGCATATACCCCTTTTCCCCCATTAACGATAGAAAAGGGTCAACGAATTGCTCAACTTGTTCCGTTACCACAATTCACTAAGGGATTACAACCACAATTACAACATTCTCGAGGTGACCAGGGATTTGGGTCCTCTGGACTAGCAATGCTTACAATGGACTTACATAGTAGACCCAAAAAGAAGGTGAAAATTACCTATGCAGACCGGACAATTGAACTTTGGGGTCTTTTAGATACTGGGGCAGATACCAGCATTGTTTCCCCTGAGAAATGGCCCAGGGATTGGCCTGCCACTCAGACAGCTGATACGGTAACAGGTGTTGGAGGGTTTACATTAGCTCAGAAGACACCTCCAGTAAAAGTCACCATAGAAAATCAAAATTTAGTAACTGTCCTGTCTGTAGTGCCATTACCCCCGACAGTGCACTGTTTAATTGGAAGAGACATTTTGGCTCAGTTAGGAGTGGTTTTGTCCAATGAGCACCCTTTGGGGTGATTGCCATTGCTTGGACTTTCCCCATTCCACTTACTTGGGTTAGTGATACACCAGTAATGGTTAAGCAATGGCCTTTAAAAGGGGAAAGTCTACTCCATGCTCATAAATTAGTCGAGGAACAATTTCACCAGGGACATTTGAAATTATCCACTAGCCCTTGGAATACTCCCATTTTTGTCATTAAAAAGAAGTCTGGAAAATATCGTCTGTTACATGACCTTAGGGCAGTGAATGCACAGATGGAAGCGATGGGAGCTTTACAACCAGGTCTCCCAAATCCAGCTATGCTTCCACAGAATTGGCCTCTTTTGATAATTGATTTAAAGGACTGTTTCTTTACTATTGCCCTTCACCCTAAGGATACAAAACGATTTGCATTTACATTGCCATCTATTAATAGAAAAGAACCAGATAAACGTTTTGAGTGGACTGTATTACCACAAGGGATGCGCAATTCCCCTACCTTATGTCAATTGTATGTTGATGCGGCGCACTCCCACTCATTTACTTGGAGCACTCACGCAGGTTGAAAAGAAAACAGGGGAGAGCAGGGTCCTGGAATGGCTGTCCCCGCCGTTACATGCTAAAAGAACAATTAGTACAAAAATTGAGCAGATAGCAGCATTATTACGCAAGGGGAGAACAAGAATTGTGGAAGTTACTGGCACAGAACCAGTAACAATTTATTTGCCAATGAAAAAGGATGATTTGGACTGGTACTTGTTAAATTCTGAGGACTTGCAGATAGCGCTTTTAGGATCAGGGGCAAATGTTTGTACAGGCCCACTTGTCCCACGGCACATCCAATGGTTGAAAGAATGGGACTGGGTGACGAAACCCCTACGATCAGAGCAGCCCATAGCAGGAGCCACTACAGCTTTCACTGATGCCGGGAAGAAATCCAGAAAAGCAGCAGTTACATGGAAAGAAGGCTCCCAATGGAAATACAAAATTGTGGAGGCTACCCCTGCGGATAGCCTACAGACATTGGAGTTACTTGCTGTTGTGTGGGCTCTAAGTGAATTTAAAGGGCCTTTGAACGTTGTTACTGACTCATATTATGTTGCTGGGGTGGCACAAAGGATAGAGGATGCCTCTGTGAAGGAGGTTCAAAACAAAAGACTGTATGAACTTCTGCTGTGGTTGAAAAAGGCATTGGGGACCAGAACAACACCTTATTGTATTATCCATATTAGGAGTCATAAATGGGACACTGGTCTTGGAGAAGGCAATGCTAGAGCAGATAAATTGGTTATGAATATCACAGATGATAGGTTGGCCGATGCCCGTGAGTCACATGCGCAGTATCACCAGAACGCCAAAGGACTGGTGCGGGAGTATAAGATAGCAGAGGTTAATCTATAGGCTGTGGTGTGGGGGGTGTCAGAGTGACGACCTAAGACGGGATGATTGGGGCCTAGCAGTAGAACAAGAATCAGGAATACCTTATGCACAAGTTCGAAGTGTGTACGAGGCACCAGAACAGCTCATTTTAGCTTGGGCTCGATGGAGAATTAAACATTGGTTACAACGGTGCCAAATTCGCATATTATTGCTGCAAGGTGTAGGCATAAAGTACCACATTTAGGTTCCTCTGTAATTGGCCCAATAAGAGAAGGCAGAGATCCTGATGCTGCCCTGGATAGTTGTATTGCAAGGCTTCAGCGCCTCTACATAAGAGAAACTCCCCCTAAACGAAAGAATAAACGGCACAGTAAATAGTGACAGTAAATAGTGAGACACAATGATCAAACTAATTCTGTTAGCTTGCTTAGCAGCTGATGCTTATGAAATGCTAGACTTTAATGTACCTCGAGAAAATATATGGGTGACTTTTGCAAATCTCACTAATCAAAAATCAATATGCTTAAGCTTAGGAGGGGTGCAAAATCCATTCAGAACCTGTTTAGTGGGGCTTGCAGTCTGGAAAATAGAGGAATTCAAGGGCTATGTTAGCAACCAGACCTTGATTAATGCAACACTGTTGCAAGGAAACTGCAGTGCAGCTCCAGGTTTGACACCCTTCCAGCAAGACGGATGCTGGCAGTGTCAAATTGTTTTAGCCTTGAATAATACGCTAGCCTCTCCGCCAGAGGAGCTTGATCTTTTTGGCAGTGCTAACGCTAGTTTAGGCAATTCTACAGGGGGTTGGTTTGAATTTGAGCCAATACATCATGATAATCTGAATAGAAATCGTTGGTACTGGGCATCATTAGATTCTAGGCTTGATTCAGCAACAGTACATAACCAGTTGTTTACTCAGTGCAATGGTACTAACCTTATGACGCCTAGAGCTTTGCCCCCAGGAATATTTTTGATTTGCGGAGACAGAGCTTGGAACGGAATCCCCATAAGGCCTCAAGGTGGACCTTGCTACTTAGGGAAATTGGCCATGTTTCACCCCAATGTAACCCTCCTTATGCAATGGAGCTCGAATCAGACCAGACAACGCCGTAGTTTGCATGATCTCAGTTGTGAGAACATAGGGCCACCTACCTTCTGGAGTGAATTAAAGCAAGTCGTAGTGGCTACATTGTTACCTGGAGGAGCCGCTAGAAAAGCCATGAAGTTGGCCGAGCAACTGGGTTGTTGGGCCAAAGACGAGTTGAATACCACCTCTCAGGTATTAGATATGCTGTCCAAAGATGTGGAAAGTGTTAATCATGCTGTGTTACAGAATAGAGCTGCTATTGACTTTTTACTTTTAGCTCAAGGTCATGGGTGTGAAGAATTTGAGGGAATGTGTTGCATGAATTTGTCTGATCACTCAGAATCGATTCATAAGAAGATACGGGAGATGCAGAACAAGTTGCATGAACTGCGTGAAGAAGATGGATGGAGCCTTGAGGGTTGGCTAAAAAGCCTGGGTTTGACTGGCTGGGTGCGCATGATTGTTAAGTATATTGCAATAATTTTGGGATTGTTTTTGTGCTTAGCCTTGTTATT
>NW_024524902.1:0-1689 GCF_017590135.1 Pyrgilauda ruficollis
GAAAATTTGGGAATTTTGGGGCAAAAAATTGGGAATTTCGGGGAAAATCCGGGAATTTTGGGGAAATTTGGGAATTTTGAGGGGAAATTGGGGAATTTGGGGGGAAAAATTGGGAATTTTGGGTGGAAATTAGGGAATTTTGGGAAAATTTCGGAAATCTGGGGGAAAATCCGGGAATTTTGGGGAAATTTGGGGGGGAAATTTGGGAATTTTGGGTAAAATTTGGGAATTTTGGGGGGAAAATTGGGAATTTTGAGGGGAAATTGGGGAATTTGGGGGAATTTGGGAATTTTGAGGGGAAATTGTGGAATTTTGGGAAAATTTGGGAATTTTGGGAAAATTTTGGAAATCTGGGGGAAAATCCAAGAATTTTGGGGGGAAAATCGGGAAAATTTGGAGGAAATTTGGGAATTTTGGGAAAATTTGGGCATTTTGGGGAGAAACTTGGGAACTTTGGGAAAATTTGGGCATTTTGGGGCAAAAAATACGAAAATTTGGGAATTTTGGGGGAAAATTTGGCAATTTGGAGGAAAAAATCAGGAATTTTGGGAGAAGTTGGGAATTTTGGGGGGAAAAATTGGGGAATTTTAGGGGGAAAATACTGGGAGTTTTGGGAAGAATTACGAGGCAAAAAATTGGGAAAATTGGGGAATTTTGGGAAGAATTTTGGGGGAAAAATTGGGGAATTCTGGGGAAACTTGGCGGAAAATTTGGGGATTTTGGGGGAAAATTTGGGAATTTTGGGGGAATTTTGGGAGGAATTAGTGGAATTTTTGGGGGGAATTTTTGGAAGATTTGGAAATTTTGGCAGAAAATTGGGAAATTTAAGGGGAATTTTTGGGAGAATTTTGGGGAATTTTCAGGGATTTGGGGGGAATTTCTGGGAATTTAGGAAAAAATGAGGAATTTTGAGGGAATTCGGGGTTTTTTTGCAAGAATTTTTGGGAATTTTTGTGGATTTGGGGGGATTTTGGGGAATTTTAGGAAAATTTGGGGGGAATTTTGGGAAAAATTGGGAATTTTGAAGGGATTTTGGAGGAATTTGGGGAATTCTTGGGAAAATTTTGGGGAATTTTAGGAAAATTTGGGAATTTTGGGGAGAATGTGGAGATTCTGGAGGAATTTGGGGAATTCTTGGGAAAATTTTGGGAAATTTTCTGGGATTTGAGGGAATTTTGGAAATTTTCAGGGTTTTGGGAAAATTTGGGGGAATTTTTGGGAGAAATTTAGGAATTTTCCAGGATTTTTGGGTCATTCCAGGAGTTTTTATGGATTTTGGGGAAATTTTAGGTGGAATTTGGGGAATTTGGGGTCACCCTTCCCCTCCCCCTCCCAAAAATCCCCTCCCCAAAAAACTTCCGATGGAATTTTATCCCATTTTTCCATCTTTTCTCTCAAAAACGTCGAATTTTGTCCCAAAAATTCTTTTAAATTACATTTTTTTCCCATTTTCCCCCTCACAAACGACACGATTTTCCCAATTTTACCTTTTTTCCCCTCAAAAATTGAATTTTTATTCCTTTTTCCCTCACAAACGGCACCGGTTTTATTCCTTGGTGCTGTTTTCTTTCTCCTTTTTTCCCTTTTTCCCCTCATTTTTTACCATTTTCCCCTCATTTTTTCCCTTTTTCCCCTCATTTTTTCCCATTTTTTACCATTTTTCCCTCATTTTTTCCCTTTTTCCCCTCA
>NW_024524903.1:0-1688 GCF_017590135.1 Pyrgilauda ruficollis
CGTGGGTGACCCCGGTTTTGGGGGGCAGCACGTGGAGGAGGGCGGCCCCGCGCAGGAGGCCGGGCTGTGCGCCGGGGACCTGATCACGCACGTGAACGGCGAGCCGGTGCACGGGCTGGTCCACACCGAGGTGGTGGAGCTCATCCTCAAGGTGGGGACACCGGGGGACACCGGGGGGGGTCGTGGGTCACGGCAGGGTCACGGCAGCTCGGCCACGAGCAGGGGGTGAGCCCCGGTGCGGGGGGCGGGTGTCGGGGGTCGCGGCCGTGACCCGCTGTCGCGCAGAGCGGGACCAAGGTGCTGGTGACAACGACGCCGCTGGAGAACACCTCGATCCGCCTGGGCCCCGCGCGGCGCCGCAGCGCCCGCGCCAAGATGGCCCGGAGGAACCGCCGGGGGGGCACCGGCAGCGGCCACGAGAGGTGGGCCCGGGGCACCGGGAGGCGCCCGGGGGCACCGGTGGGGGGCGGCGCGGGATGTGACGGTCCTCCCGCCCGCTAGGCGGCGCAGCGCGCTGTTCCGGCACCTGGCGCGCCAGGCCTCGCTGCTGCACACGAGCCGCTCGCTGACGTCACTGAGCCGCTCGCTCTCCTCCTCCGACTCGCTGCCCGCCTCCCCCACGCACGCGCGGGCGCGCGACCCCGGTAAGGGGCGGGGCCACTGGAGCGGGGCGGGGCCACGGTGGGCGGGCGGTACCGGGAAAGGGGCGGGGGGTTGGCAACGGGGCGTGGTCACGGGAATGGGGCGCGGTGCTCGGTGCCCGGTCCCGGTGCTCGGTGCCCTGTCCGGGTGCTCGGTGCCCGGTCCTGGTTACCGATGCCCGGTCCCGGTGCCCGATGCTCGGTGCCCGATGCTCGGTGCCTGGTCCCGATGCTCGGTGCCCGGTCCCGGTGCTCGGTCCCGGTGCTCGGTGCCCGGTCCCGGTTACCGATGCCCGGTCCCGGTGCCCGATGCTCGGTGCCCGATCCCGGTGCTCGGTGCCCTGTCCGGGTGCTCAGTGCCCGGTCCCGGTTACCGATGCCCGGTCCCGATGCTCGGTGCCCGGTCCCGTTCCCCGCTCGCTGACCCGGTTCCTCGCAGGAGCCTCCCCGCCCAGCAGCTCCCCGGGCTCCAGCGCTCCGCCGTCACCGGCGGGCCCGCACCTGCGGCCGAGCTCGCTGCAGGGGCTGTCGCCGAAGCTGCAGCGGCAGTACCGGGCGGCGCGGTGCCGCTCGGCCGGCAGCATCCCGCTCTCGCCGCTCGCCCACACGCCCTCGCCGCCCGCCGCGTCGCCGCCCGCCTTCCCCGCCAAGCTGCACGCCAAGGCCGCCGAGTCGCCGCGCCTCGCCCGCCGCGGGCTCCCGGAGAAGGCGGCGCCGGTGCCGCCGCGCAAGCTGGGGCTGGAGCCGCCCCGCAAGGACTTCCCCGCCGAGCCGCCGCTGCAGAGCCTGGCCGAGTGGGACGGCGAGGGCCCGGCCGAGCCGCCGCCGCCGCCCGCCCGCCGCCCGGGCCGCCAGGAGCTGCTCGGGGGTCCCGCCGGGGCGGAGGCGCCGGCAGCGGAGGAGGCGGAGCGGGGGGCGCGGGGCCCCCCCAAGGCGCTGAGCCCGGTGCAGGAGCACGAGCGCGGCGGCGCCGCCCCGGTGCCCATCGTGGTGGTGGGGCCCGGGGCGACCCCCGGCGACCCCCGCAGCGCCCCCCCCGGCCGCTGA
>NW_024524904.1:0-1690 GCF_017590135.1 Pyrgilauda ruficollis
TTGGGGATTTTTTTTGTTTGCTTGTTTTTTTTAATTTGTGCACACCTTTCTCCTCTGAAATGGATTCACAAAGGACGCAAAATCCACTGAGTGTGTGACTGCCATGGATAGTTTGATGCTGCGGTCAGGAGGAATGATCAAACACTTAGGCAGGCGTGTTTAACAACCAAACTTAAACTTGGAAGAATGCCACTAGAGTTGAGAATAACAACCTAAATGTATAGTAAACAACCATAGGAAGTTGATATCAGATGAAACAGTCTGTACTGCTGGCTGAATGTGCTGATGTGAACCTGCTGCAGGGCACACGTACCTAGTACTGCAAGTTACCTTCCACTTGCACTGCCAACATCATTCCTATTTCCTGCCTGGGTATCAAGGACTGCAACAGCAGTACTGCTTCTCGTGAGACAGTAGCAGCTGCGCTGAGGCCCCTAACATCATTTCACACTAACTATGAAAAAAGCAGAGCAAACTCCCAAATGGCATCTGCTGGAAACCATTCTATTTCTCATTGCAAATTCTAAACATGAACAAATATTTATTATTAATAAAATAGATTAATAATTTGTTTCTTAGTGAATACCTGAACTTGAAAGAATGAACAGCACAAGGACAGACCTCCAGCAGAGAGGAGTAAGTGTCAAATGATTAAACAGAAAAGGCATGAATAAGCTTAGATGCCTGCCAAGAGACCCATTCCCAATACTGCTGCATGTCTGCAGCAGTGAAAACTCCAGATGTCACTATAAACATGATCAATCTCCTTTCTTTCCTTATCTAAGAATAAGAACTAAGGAAAGAAAGAAGGAAATGTTATTATTAGTACTATTTGAAACCAAGAAGAAAATGTGTGGGTAGTTTCACTGTTACCCTCATAACACATTCCTGCACTTGATTTAAGAATGGGTGCTATCAGGTTAATTTGGATCATAAGGAACAGTGGAAATCAATTACTTTTACTGTATGGCAGCTACCTCAGAAGTTTCTGATAGATGAAGGTCAGTACATGACAGTTACCACAGCATTAAATAAACTCCAGTTCCTGCATATTTTTAAAAATCTATTACATCTGATACAAGCTGTGGTTTGCATTGGAATCCCCAAACTGTACTAAATGGAAGATACCTGAAGTGTCTTCATACAAAGTAAAATATACTTACTTTGCCAAAGTATGATCAGCTGAAGCTCTCACATATTTATAGGAGAGGAAATATGAATAGTATCTAAGGATTATGCTACTTCCACTTTGTAAACTTTAATCTTTTTAGTTTATAGTATAAAGATAATTTACTATAATGGTCTACCCAAACTGTTGAAGAATGGCTGACTACATAACACATCCACCAGCAATAAAACATAATGATAGGACTCATGCTATGAAAAACTAACATTTGTTTACACAAATTAGCCCCTATTTAGTAATTACACTGCATGTCTGCCATAAGGTCAGGCAAAATGTAACCCCAGCAGAAGCGACACTGTAAGCATTATAATCTAGACAGAGATATGTTAGAGAATTATGGGGGATAATTAATCAGTTAATGCTTTCCATGGTGTTTCATGATATGTGGAGCCATGATTCTCAAAATAAAATATTTGTGCTAATGCAATCACTTCCCACTGCCTGAAAACAAATTCTACCAACCCCATTATTCAGACCAAAGAGTACAAAAAAAAAAAAAAAAAA
>NW_024524905.1:0-1691 GCF_017590135.1 Pyrgilauda ruficollis
CTGCTCCCCTGCTGCCCTCCCCAGCTCTCGCCTGGCTGCAGGAGCTGTTCAGTGAGCACCCAGCGCCGGCCGAGGGCAGGGGGTGCTGCACCCACTGATCCCGCACTCACCACGCAGCTCTGCCAGCCGTGATCAACCCCACGGAACTATGAACAAAGAGTGGAAAGGGAAGAATCGGCTGGAGCAATTGCTTGAGAATTAGTGGGAGGTCAAACGTGCAGACCCACAGGCGCAGGATGTGCACAGCTCAAATCTGGGATGGTCGCTGAGCTCTTGTAGAAGAATGAAATCTGTCTGGAATAGATTTCTGTACACTGGCATCATTGTTAGGAATTTAATTCTTTATGTCAAATATATTTAGCCTTCCAAAGGCTAAATACCCTGTCCCAATCCAAATGTTATCTTCAGTCCATTCAGAGATGTTTAGAGTCGCTCGCCCGTTTGTCCAAGTTCAGTACAACACCTGATAACCCTGTGTGCAACCCATAGGCCTTTCTTTATTCTGTCCTTGACTCACACACCATTTCAGTCTACACCCCATTCCTCCCAATAAGCCCTGTTTTCTCTGCCCTGCCCGTAGGTGTGAACAGTAGTTGGTGCTCTCCAGGAGTTTCTGTGCGGCCCAGCAGTGACTGCAGCCGAGGTGTTCTCTGTCCACTGTTTCACTCCTTCCTTTGTACGGCCCTGACACATCCCTGCAGGCCACAGGACACTCCTGTTAAGTTGCCCATTTTAAAGCTCTGTGCAGTTCTCCTGTCATCTCTGGTAACACAAAATGTTTCCAGCAGCATTTGTTTGTTTCCTTGAAATAATTTGATTTGCGATTGCTTCCCAATGCATTTTCCCTGCTTTGCATATTGCTTTGTCTGTGCCTATTAGGCTCTTCAGTTTCAAGAAATTCCTAAACTATTCTTAGTTCTAAATAATGTTAGACTCGATTTGAACCATGAGCCAGTATTTCATGGGGAATTACACATAAATCAACAACACCTGTCTTCATAAAAGAAATTTAAGACTTTGTGTTCATACTAATTTCCTTTGTGTCTGAAGAAGAAAGCACAGCCATAAACCAAGGGCTGTTCAGCAAGGATTATTTCCAATAACATTAAAATTATTTACAACAGTATTTACAATAAACCTGATAGAATTTTCCTTTACATGCAAAGGAATGAACCCTCCAGAAACAACCACAATGTATGTAACTCCATCTCTCACATGCCCTTCATCCTCATCAATCCCAGGATTGTTTCTGTTACAGAGTTAAAGAGCCAGAATAAATCAGAATCTTTCTCAGCAGGATTTTAAGTCAACACCTTTTAAATTAAATGATACTACCAACAAAAAAAATCACCACACTTTTGTACTAGTTATGCTTTGAAATTCTTGTGACAGGAATAGACATTTTAGCTTGATAAAAATCAGCAACAGAAACTTTCTTTTTTTGGAATGTTTTTAAGAACCCATGAATTTTCAAAGTGTGATTACAGTTTTGAGGTTTCATGGGAAGTGTGAGGTATTTTAGATAAATTTAATGCTGTTTCACCACCAGCAATGACATTTTCTAATGAAAAAAGCATGTTTGATTTCAAATGTGGGAAATGAGCTACTAGAAGTATTACAGCTTAATTTTTTTAAATTCCAAACAGACAAAATTTCTATTAAAATGCTCCTTAACAAAAAATAGATTTTAA
>NW_024524906.1:0-1685 GCF_017590135.1 Pyrgilauda ruficollis
GGGACAGCGGGGACAGCGGGGACACGGCCACCTGCCTGGGGACACCGGGGACACTGCCACCTCCCTGGGGACACCGGGGACACTGCCACCTCCCTGGGACACTGACACCTCCCTGCCACCTCCCTGGGGACACTAGGGACACTGCCACCTCCCTGGACCAGGTGATACCTGGGGACACTGCCACCTCCCTGGGACACTGCCACCTCCCTGGGGACACTGACACCATCCTGGACCAGGTGACACTGGGGACATTGGGGACACTGCCACCTCCCTGGGGACGCCGGGGACACTGTCACCTCCCTGGGGACACTGACACCATCCTGGACCAGGTGACACTGGGGACATTGGGGACACTGCCACCTCCCTGGGGATTCACTAAAAAATCCAGGATTTTCCTGATCCCATTTTTTCTTCCCTGTCACCTCATTTTCAGGCAGACGCGCTGAAAAACTCCCAAATTCACTAAAAAATCCAGGATTTTCCCCATTTTTGGCTGATTTTAACCCAAATTTTCCCGATTTTGGGGTTTTTCCCCCATCCCGGCGTGTGCCGCTCGGCGCAGCGCGGGGAGCCGCGTCCCCAAATCTCCTTTTCCAACAAAACTGCCTCCAAAATCCCCTCCAAATCCCTTTTTTCCCCCTTTTTCCCAATTTTCCCCTTTTTTGACCCAAATTTTCCCAATTTCTGTGTTTTTCTCCCCAGACTATTGGCTCTGCCCTCGTGCCAGGAGATGCACCCCAGACCCTCCTGTGCCTCCCCAAATTCTTCTTCAGGGAAACAGACTCCAAAATCCCCCAAAAATCACTAAAAAAATCAAAATTTTCCCTTTTTTTCCCATTTTTTCCCCTTTTTCACCCAAATTTTCCCAAATTTCCTGTTTTTCTCCCCTAACCAACATCTCTGATGGAAAATGCATCCCCAGATCCTCCTTTCCCTCCCCAAATCTCCATTTTCAGGGAAACTGACTTAAAAAATCACTAAAAAATCCAATTTTTTCCCATTTTCCCTGTTTTTTCCCATTTTTTCCTTTTTTCACCCAAATTTTCCCAAATTCTCCATTTTTCTCCCCAGAGCATCCATGTCTCTGCCCGGCACCAGGAGATCCCTCCCCAAATCCTCCTTGTTCAGGAGAACTGACTCCAAAATCCCCCAAAAATCACTAAAAAATCCTTTTTTTTCCCTTTTTTTCCCAAATTTTACTTTTTTAAACCCAAATTTTCCCAATTTCCCATTTTTTCTCCCCAGACCAACGTGTACAGCTCAGCCCAGCGCAGGAAGATGCATCCTCCTTTTCCATGGAAACAGACCCCAAAAACCCCTAAAAAACCGCTAAAAAACCCCATTTTTCCCCGTTTTTTCCCGTTTTTCCCCTTTTTTAACCCAAACTTTCCCAATTTCCCATTTTTTCTCCCCAGACCAACGTGTACAGCTCAGCCCAGCGCAGGAAGATGCATCCTCCTTTTTCAGAGAAACAGACCCCAAAAACCCCTAAAAAATCCGACTTTTTCCCCATTTTTTCCCATTTTTCCCCTTTTTTAAACCCAAATTTTCCCAATTTCCCATTTTTTCTCCCCAGACCAACGTGTACGGCTTGGCGCAGCACAAGAAGATGTGACCTCCTTTTTCAGAGAAACAGACCCCAAAAACTCCTAAAATATCGCTAAAAAATCCGATTTTTTCCCCGT
>NW_024524907.1:0-1683 GCF_017590135.1 Pyrgilauda ruficollis
TTATGGGAATCCTATAGGGGAATCCCAAGAGAATCCTACAGGAATCCTACAGGACCCTATGAAATCCTATGGGAATCCTACAGCTGGATCCCATAGGGGAATCCCAAAGAATCCTACAGGAATCCTACGGGAATCCTATGGGAATCCTACAGTTTGATCCTGTGGAATCCTATAGGGGAATCCTACGGGAATCCTACAGCTGGATCCTACTATGAAATCCTATGGGAATCCTACAGCTGGATCCCATAGGGGAATCCCAAAGAATCCTACAGGAATCCTACGGGAATCCTATGGGAATCCTACAGTTTGATCCTGTGGAATCCTATAGGGGAATCCTACGGGAATCCTACAGCTGGATCCTATGGGAATCCTATGGGAACCCTATGAGAATCCTACAGCTGGATCCTACGGGAATCCTATGGGAACCCTATGAGAATCCTACAGCTGGATCCTATGGCAATCCCCCAGGAATCCTTTGGGAATCCCCAAGGAATCCTATGGGAATCCTACACCGGGAACCCATGGCAAGCCTACAGCTGAATGCCATGGGAATCCCACAGGAATTCTGTGGGAATCCTACAGCTGGATCCTACAGGAATCCTACAGTGGAATCCTATAAGGATCCTACAGGAATCTTATGAGAATGCTGCAGTTGGATCCTATGGGAATCCTATGGATCCTATGGCAATCCCACAGCGGAATCCTATGGGAATCCTATGGGAATCCCATGGCAATCCTGCAGCGGAATCCTATGGGAATCCCAGAGCTGAATCCCATGGGAATCCCAAAGGAATCCTTTGGGAATCCCACAGCTGAATGCTACAGGAATCCTACACCTGGATCCTATGGCAATCCTACAGGAATTCTATGGGAATCCTATAGGAATCCTACAGCTGGATCCTTTGGGAATCCCATGGCAATCAAACAGCTGAATCCCATGCGAATCCTATGGCAATCCTGCAGCTGAATCCTATGGGAATCCTATGGCAATCCCATGGCTGAATCTTATGGGAATCCTATGGCAATCCCACACCTGGATCCCATGGCAATCCTCCACCTGGATCCTTTGGGAATCCCACACCTGGATCCCATGGCAATCCTCCACCTGGATCCTTTGGGAATCCCACACCTGGATCCCATGGCAATCTCACACCTGGATCCTTTGGCAATCCTACACCTGGATCCCATGGCAATCCCACACCTGGATCCCATGGCAATCTCACACCTGGATCCTTTGGCAATCCCACACCTGGATCCCATGGCAATCCCACACCTGGATCCCATGGCAATCCTCCACCTGGATCCTTTGGGAATCCCACACCTGGATCCCATGGCAATCCCACAGCTGGATCCCATGGCAATCCCACACCTGGATCCCATGGCAATCCCACAGCTGAATCCTTTGGGAATCTTATGGCAATCCCATAGCTGAATCCTATGGCAATCCTATGGGAATCCTATGGCAATCATACAGCTGAATCCCATGGGAATCCTATAGCAATCTATAGCTGAATCCTATGGCAATCCTATGGCAATCCTATGGCAATCATACAGCTGAATCCCATGGGAATGCTAAAGGAATTTCACAGGAATCCTACAGCTGAATCCTATGGCAATCCCATGGCAATCCTGCAGCAGAATTCTTTGGGAATCCTGTGGCAATCCCACAGCTGAATCCCATGG
>NW_024524908.1:0-1682 GCF_017590135.1 Pyrgilauda ruficollis
AAAAAAAAAAAAGAAAAAATAGGCAGAGAGATGGTTGCATGCTTCTGAGTTTCCATCTGGTTTCTGAGGCTTTTATGTTTGACTTAAGATTCATGTTTTCCAAGCCTTGTCCTGCAGCAGTGCGGTCTGGAAACTTCATTTTCTTCAAGAGAAAGCTGACATTCTTGTGTAATGCATGTTTTCAGGAGCATGGTCTTTAAGAAAAAATGCAATAATGTGAGATGCAATAAAACATTGAGGTTGGCAGAGGAGAGATGTCAGGCTGTGGCTCTGAGAGAACAGAAATGATGAGCAAAGCACAGAGTGTTGGTCTGAACTTGAACTCTTGTGCTTATACATGTGTGTATGTGTGTGTGTCATGCCAGACTGGGTCCATAAGAGTGTTGAATTTCCTCTCTTTCTCTGAATTTAAACCCATGAGCTTTCCTTCACATCCCATCTAGAAATATCAACACTAATTTTGATTATTTAAAGAAGAAAAAAATTGTCACTAATCCAGTGCAGTCCTATGTGGACAACTAAAAACTATCCATTGGCCCTTATTAATTGGCACTGGCATTTTATTTATTGTATGTGGTTTCAATATTGTTTTCCTCTTTCTTTTTTCCAATAGAAGTGTCCAAATCAGCTACCTTTATTGAGCTCCTGTCTCACTTGTGGGTAGAAATTTACAACTTCTGAGGCTGAGAGAAAGAGAAGGAGTCAGGATGTCACTGGGGATCACGTCCTTGTAAGAACTGCTCTGAGTCTCAGCACAAAACCAGAGCTGCTCCACATGTGAGCCCTGTGTCATATTTTGGTCCACGCCTGCTGCTGGAGAAATTCCTGGTGAAGGGGGAACAATAAGAAGAAAATGTGGCAGTTTAATGGGTTTAATCTTTCCATCAGCAGTGATAAGTGCAGTGCTCAGCCAGACAGGAGAGACAGTGATTCTGCACAGCCCCCATGAAGTTTGTGTCTGAATCCACCCCTACAGTGCAGAGAATATCTATAAACATCTCTTCCCATTGCTTCTCTCAAGCTGTAATTGGTAAAGAGCACTTTAAACATGCTCCAACTGGCAGTAAAATTCTACTCTTGAAACATTTGATGGTGCAGCTTATTTGTATGTTTTGAACAATAGTGCACGAGCAACTGTAGATGCTTTTGAGAAAAATGACATTGTGAAAAAGCCCCAGAGAATCTCTTCATGACCATTAGTATTTAATTGTGGAAGGCAGAAGAGGAAAAAAAAAAAAAGCAAAAGGCAGCAAGTAATGGATTGTTATATTGTTATGACTCATATTGCCTCAGAGGTTTTGTTTTCAACTGGTGCTGTGTATATTGTTATTAAGTTATTTTATTATTAAATTTGGATTGAATTCTTGTGTTAAATTTGGGCCTAAAAATTACTGTCCTGGTACCCATGAGATGTGTGTAAAACATGAAAAATATTGATAAAAGGATCCAGCAATGAGATTAGAAATGTTAAAGTAATGTAGATGTAGTTTTACACCTGCTCAGCCTAGAGACAGAAAAAATCTTGTGAATTTACTGGGAAAAAAATCTCATTACCTAAAAGGCAAAATATCCTCCCAAAAGAGAAGTAAAATTTAAAAAGGAATAGATCTGCAGCTTCTATGCAAAAAAGAGAACAAACCCAAACCACAAAGAACACATACACAAAATCAAAAATACCCCAC
>NW_024524909.1:0-1681 GCF_017590135.1 Pyrgilauda ruficollis
GAGAGGAGAGGAGAGGGAAAAGGGAAAAGAAGGGAAGGAAAAAGGAAAAAAGGGAAAGGAAAAGGAAAAATAAGACAGCAAGGCCTCTGCTCCTCTCAGCCTCTCCTCAGATGCTCAGGCGTGATTTCAGAGCCATGGAAGCATGAGCAAGTGGGATAGAGAGAAGCTGGGCTCTGCCCTGTGTCGATCCAAACACTTCGTTCCAAAGGTTTGTGTGGTACAGTCAAGTCCTTGCAGCCAGGCAGGGCTGCCCAGCTCTGCTCTCAGACACTCTGGGGATTTCTGGAGCTGCTTGCTCCCCTCTTGGACACTGCCACGGTTCCCAGGGCTGTTCCACCCTCAGAGCCCAGCTCCAGTGGCTCCCACTCCCTTCCCACTCTGTCTTCCTTGCAGGATTTGGCAGTAGCAGATAAATAAACAGCCATCAATCACTGGGCCCAGCAGCGCTCACCTTACGGGACTTGTTTCCTCTCCAAATACACAATTTAATTTCTATTTAGCTTCCCTTGAATTTTAATGTCGACTTTGGACATAAATATTTGAGTGTTGGGAGAGGGACAAAGTGGGAGCAGGTGATGGGAGGTCCCACAGGGCTGTCCCTCTCCAGAGCAGGAGCATCCCTGTCCTCACCCCCAGGATGTCCAGGGCTTGGGGACCTCAGGGTCCTTCCTGACCTCTGGGTTGGGATACTCCAGCATGGAGCATTGCTCGGGTCCTCTGCCCACAGCCCTGGCTTTTCCAAGCCAGGTAGGTGATGCAGGACAGTGACATTCCCAAAACACACGGATGTGGGATCAGAAGCTCCCCCCTGGCCAGCAGCCGTGACCCTGGGCTGTGCCTCGTGCGCTGTGTTTATGGAAAGCTCTGTAAACTCATCCCAGGGATCCCTGGGGATTGAGGCAGATGGTCCTGGAGCTTGGTGACAGTTTCTTTCCTTAGGGAATTTCACATAAGGAAATTTAAACATTGTGAGAGAAGAGTGGCTCCTGAACTCCTCCCCTCTTCCCTGGGTAGGGAGCACTCGGCTCCCCCACTGCTGCAGTGGCACAGGGGTGCCCTGGCCCCATCTGGGCAGCTTTCCCTTGTTGCACAGTCCCTGCTCCCATGGGACACCCCAGCCAGGCTGCTGCATCCTGGTGGCACCTCAGGGTTCCTCAGTGTCACCTTGGGGACTTGTGCTTGGTCAGGGCTCCTTCCCTGGGAGCGTCCAGCTCCAGCAGCCCCAGCAGGGAGAAGCTGGGCCAGCCAGGGATGCAGCAGTCCCTGCAGGGCTCAGGGCTGGTGGGTGATTGATTTGTATTCCCACACTCACCCCCAGCTCTCCCTCCCCATCCCACAACACATGTGCTTATCCACGGTGGGAAGCAGGTGCAGCCTGTATGGGATCCATATGGAGAGCGTTTAGGCTCACTTTGCTGCGGGATAAATCACGGCACGAGGAGCAGAGCAGGAGTCAGAGCCAGCCAGGGCTGCTGCTTTGGAGGGAATGTTTTCCAGCCCCAAACCTGCTCACAGCCTGCTCTGCTTCGCTGTTATCTCAGGGATGTTATCTCCCTCAGCCTCGTGACAAACAGCCTGAGCCCTTTGCCTGGAATCACGGGATAGTGAGGTTGGAAAAGCCCTCCCGGGTTGAGTCCATGCTGTGTCTGCTCCACACCTTGTCACCAGCCCAGAGCACTGA
>NW_024524910.1:0-1681 GCF_017590135.1 Pyrgilauda ruficollis
CAAAATCCTCCCCAAAAGTGCCACAAATCAACCCCGAAACTGCCACGAATCCGCCCCAAAACTGCCACAAAACTGCCCAAACACGCTGCGGGAGAAACCTGGAGAAACCCCGAAATCCGCCCCAAAATCCTCCCCGAAACTGCCCCGAATCCGCCCAAACACGCTGGGGGAGAAGGGAGGGGTTAAACCTGGAAGAGCCCCAAAAATCCGTCCCAAAACTGCCCCAAAACTGCCCCAAAATCACCCCAAAACCGTCCTAAATCTGCCCCAAAACTGCCCCAATGAACCCAAAACTGCCTCAAATGCACCCAAAAGTGCCCCAAAACTGCCCCAAATCTACCCAAAACACAACCCCCTTTTTTGGGTCACAAACCCCCTTTTTTGGGGTACAAACCCCCTTTTTGGGGTACAAATCCCCATTTCGGGGGTCCAACCCCCCGTTTTGGGGCTCAGACCCCCCTTTTTCGTGTCACAACCCCCATTTCGGGGGTCCAAGCCCCCATTTCGGGATCCAACTCCCCATATTTCAGGGTCCAACCCCCCCATTTCAGGGTCCATCCCCCCATTTCGGGGCTCAACCCCCCGTTTTGGGGTCCATCCCCCCCATTTCGGCGTCCAATCCCCCATTTTGGGGGTCCAACCCCCCTTTTCGAGACCCAACTCCCCATTTCGGGGGTCCAACCCCCCCATTTCGGGGTCCAATCCCCCATTTCGGGGGTCCAATCCCCCGTTTCGGGGGTCCAACTCCCCATTTCGGAGGTCCAGCCCCCTGTTTCGAGACCCATCCCCCCCATTTCGGGGGTCCAACCCCACGTTTCGTGTCACAACCCCTCATTTCGGGGGTCCAACCCCCCATATTCGGGGTCCATCCCCCCATATTTTGGGGTCCATCCCCCCATATTTGGGGGTCCATCCCCCCATATTTTGGGGTCCATCCCCCCATATTTGGGGGTCCATGCCCCCATATTTCAGGGTCCATCCCCCCATATTCGGGGGTCCATCCCCCCGTTTGGGGGTCCATCCCCCCGGTTTCAGGGGTCCATCCCCCCATATTCGGGGGTCCATCCCCCCATATTTTGGGGTCCACCCCCCCATTTCAGGGTCCATCCCCCCCATTTTCGTGGTCCAACTCCTCATTTCGGGGGTCCAAGCCCCCCCATTTCGAGACCCAACTCCCCATTTCAGGGTCCAACTCCCCATTTCGGGGGTCCATCCCCCCATATTTGGGGGTCCATCCCCCCCATATTTCGGGGTCCATCCCCCCATATTTCGGGGTCCATCCCCCCATATTTCGGGGGTCCAACTCCCCATATTTCAGGGTCCATCCCCCCATTTCGGGGCTCAACCCCCCGTTTTGGGGTCCATCCCCCCCATTTCGGCGTCCAATCCCCCATTTCGGGGTCCAACCCCCCTTTTTGAGACCCAACTCCCCATTTCGGGGGTCCAACCCCCCCATTTCGGGGTCCAATCCCCCATTTCGGGGGTCCAACCCCCCCATTTCAGGGTCCAACTCCCCATTTTGGGGTCCAATCCCCCTTTTTCGTATCACAACCCCATATTTCGGGGTCCAACCCCCCATATTTCGGGGGTCCATCCCCCATATTCGGGGGTCCATCCCCCCGTTTAGGGGTCCAGCCCCCATTTCAGGGTCCAACCCCCCATATTTGGGGGTCCATCCCCC
>NW_024524911.1:0-1681 GCF_017590135.1 Pyrgilauda ruficollis
TTCCCAATTTCCCCCCATTCCCGACCCCTCTTCCTCCAGGATTTCCTCCAGGTTCCTGTGAATTCCAGGAATTCTGGGAATTCCCGAAATTCCAGGAATTCTGGCAATTCTAGAAATTCCAGGACTCCTGGAGCCCCAGCTCCCCCTCCCCAGCCTAAAATTCCCAAAAATTCCGGGATTTTGGGGGTTCCCGAACCCAAAATTCCCAATTTTCCCCCATTCCCGACCCATTTTCCTCCTCATTCCTCCAGATTCTTGGGAATTATTCTGGGAATTCCAGGAATTTCGGGAATTTTGGGACTCCTGGAGCCCCAGCTCCCCCTCCCCAGCCTAAAATTCCCAAAAATTCCGGGATTTTGGGGGTTCCCGAACCCAAAATTCCCAATTTTCCCCCATTCCCGACCCATTTTCCTCCTCATTCCTCCAGATTCTTGGGAATTATTCTGGGAATTCCAGGAATTTCGGGAATTTTGGGACTCCTGGAGCCCCAGCTCCCCCTCCCCCACCCCAAAATTCCCAAAAAATTCGGGATTTTGGGGGTTCCTGAACCCAGAATTCCCAATTTCCCCCCATTCCCGACCCATTTTCCATGAAATTCCTCCAGATTCTTGGGAATTATTCTGGGAATTCCAAGAATTTCGGGAATTTTGGCACTCCTGGAGGCCCAGCTCCCCCTCCCCCACCCCAGAATTCCCAAAAAAATCCGGGATTTTGGGGGCTCCCGAACCCCGAAATTCCCAATTTTCCCCCATTCCCGACCCATTTTCCATGAAATTCCTCCAAATTCCTGGGAATTATTCTGGGAATTCCCAGAAATTTTGGGAATTCTGGGACTCCTGGACTCCAAATTCCCACTTTTCCCACTCCAAAATTCCCAAATTCCAAAAAAACCCCCAAAATTCTGGCACTTCCACTCACAAATTCCCATTTTCCCCCCATTCCCAACCCCTTTTCCACCAGGATTTCTCCCAAATTCCAAAAAATTTGGGATTTTTGGGAATCCTGGATCCCAAATTCCCGGTTTTCCCCCATTCCCAACCCCTTTTCCTCCAGGATTTTCCCCGGATTCCTGGGAATTCCCAGGAATTTTGGGAATTCCGGGGACTCCTGAACCCCAATTCCCAAATTTTCCATCCCCAAAACCCGGAATTTTGGGCTCCCCACCCCCAATTCCAGCCCCTCCTTCCCATTTTTCCCAATTCCTGGAATTCTGAGGCAGCTCTGGCTCCAAATTCCCGAAATTCCGAGCTCCAAATTTGGGATGAAGCCACGGGAATGCGGCCACACCCAAATCTCTCATTTTTAATTGGGAAAAAAACCCAAAATCCCAAAATAGAAACAAAATCCTCCCAAAAGCTCCTCAAATCCCCTGGAATTTTGGGATGTTTCCCAATTTCCCATCCCAAATTCCCAAATTTCCCTCAAAATTTCCCAAATTTCCCCCCAAAATTCCTGAATTTCCACCCCAAATTCCCCCCTAAATCCCAATTCCTGATCCCAAATTCTCCAAATTCCCAAATTTCCCCTCCCAAACCTCAAATCTCTTTCAAAATCCAAATTTCAACCCCAAAAATTCCCGAATTTCCACTCGCAAATTCCCAATTTCCCCCCAAATCCCAAATTTCCCCTCCCAAATTCCCAATTTTCCCTCCCCAAATCCCCCAATCCCCAATCACCCAAT
>NW_024524912.1:0-5630 GCF_017590135.1 Pyrgilauda ruficollis
GCAGGTCCTTTGGAGGCACGGTACTCCAGCCTGGAGCCTTGTGACTCCATTGTTCATGCAATTGCCACAAGAGTTTCCAGAGGAAGAAGAACAACCGATAGAGACAACGGATTGGAAATGCATCAGAAAAATGCTGTCCAAGGAGAAGGACTTGCTACCAGGATCAGGAGATCTGACAATGCCAGTGACATATGATGCACAGGGTCAAAATCCAAGGTGAGAGAGAATGAGTCACGATGTGATCAAAGATTTAGCAAAGGCCATTCAAAACAATGGGCTGGGTTCACCATATTTCAAGCAACTCCTGAGGGGGAAATTCAAGAGTTATGATTTTTTACCATATGATATTCGAAGCCTTGTGTCAATGATCCTCACAGACACACAGAATCTAGTCTGGGAAAGAAGATGTCGACGATATCTCACAGAGTTGAGGAACAGTTATCAAGGTGGACCAAACGCAAACCTCACTGAAGCACAATTGGCGGGAGATCCTCCAGACGACAATCCAGCAGAACAAGCAGTACGACTTCCAAGACGAGTGTTGAATGACATGAAGGAAGCAGCGCGAAGAGCGATCTTGCAGATTGCTCCAGCGGGAGTTCTGGACGTGCCATTCTCAACCATCAGGCAAGGTCCCACAGAACCATATTCATCATTCATAGATCGACTTTCACAAGCTGTGGATCGGCAGGTGACAACTGAAGGCGCGAAACAACCTCTCATGGAAAGCTTAGTATTCGGCAATGCCAACCCGGATTGCCAACGGGTCATCACCACAATGCCAGGACGACCATCCTTGGCAGAGATGGTAGAGGCATGCAGCAAGGAGGGAACACCTCAGCATGTTGCATCGATTATGAGTGACGAACTGAGAGGAGAATGGGAAGAACAGATGAAGGAACTCACGGGAAAACACTCGGAAGAAAAGATACTGGAGAAAGAGTTTCAAAACCAAGATGAGATGATGGACAAAGTTCTTGCAGCCATTCAGAAGAACAGTCCATCAGGAGGACAGTGTTGTAAGTGCGGAGCGTTTGGGCACATCAAGAAGAATTGTCCACAGACACAAGCACCAGTGCAAGCACCAAAACCACAAAGACCGATTTGCGCACGGTGAGGAAGAGGAAGACACTCTGTGAAAGAATGCTACTCTCAGACAGATGTGGAAGGAAATCCTTTACCACGTCCAGGAAATGGGAAAAGGAGCGCGCAAACAGATCGCCAGCACGCAATGACACAAGTGATGGCGATGACAGAAGAACAGGCAAGACAGTCATCGGAGAACAGCACACAGATACCCTCAGCAAAGTCCTCAGCAGAATTCCCAGAGACCCAGACATCCTTCCACCAGGAGCGCAGTGCACATTGGCAGCTTCCAAATTAGTATGTTTCTTGGATGAAAGTCATGCAGAGATACCAACAGGTGTCCATGGAAATTCATACAAGAAGCAGGACTTTTTAATAGTTGGGCAAGACAAAAGTAGCATCCTTGGTCTCATTGCTTATCCGATCGTTGTCTCAGCAGATAAGAACACAGAACTGACAGTTTTGGCAAAAGCTCTTCGTCCACCATTGATCGTGGCAGAAAACACCCAAGTCACAAGAGCTTTCACCTTGCCACCACATGCCATGGAGCAGGTCATGTCAATTTTCGATGAAGAAGGGCATCCGCTGAAGGAGAGTGTTGAAATACATACCACATGGATAAAACACATAGGTTGAGATCGACCCACACTGACATGCCAGTTGACTTGTGGAGAAGCTGTATTTTATTTAATATTTGCCTTCAACTTGCAGGTGAAGAAAGTGGTGACATAGCCTCAGTAGGAAGAAAATCTAAAGACAAACACCTGAAGGTAAAAACTTTGGGTATCTAACAGAATGTAATGATTTGATAGAAACGATTAACCATTTGAGTAGTTTATACATGCCTGATGAGTTGGTGCAGTCAGCGGAAGACTTGATATCATCTGCATCTTAACGCACATTTTTAGCAGGTGAGGGGTTCAATAAATAGTGTCACAGAGGCCAATGAGAAGTGATCTTATTGTCTTGCTAATACCAGTGAGCCAGAGAAAGCCCTACAATGTACTGCATCAACAGGCAGTCCTGAGAAAGGCTTTTATAGGTCAGGAAAAAGAGGAACCAGATGGATCATAAGGCAAAAACACTTCCAAAAAGTATGGTCATTCACCTGAGAGTCTGGCATAAATTGAAGATTGTTGCATGATCTCAGAAAGATCAATGAAGTCATTGAGGACATGAGACCTCTTCAGTTAGGACTTCCGTCAGTTTCCATGATTCCCAGAGACTAGCCACTCGTGATCATCGATCTCAAGGATTGTTTTTTCAGTGTTCCACTTCATCCAAATGATACGCCAAGATTTGCCTTTTCTGTTCCAAGTATCAACAAGGAAACACTGCTGCAGCGATACCATTAGGTTGTACTTCCACAGGGCCTCAAAAACTCGCCAACAATATGTCAATGGTACGTGACACGAGCTTTGTCACCAACGCAGAAGAAATTCCCGAAAGTGAAAATCATTCATTATATGGATGATTTGCTCATTACAGCATCAACGCAACAAGAGCTGCAAAAGACTCATTACTGTGTGATTGCTGAGGTACAAAAAGCAAGTTTGGAAATTAGTGTTTCAAAAATTCAAGAAATCACACCTTGGAAATACCTAAGGTGGAAGATCTCAGAGAGAACGGTAAGACCTCAAAACATAGAGATCAACACAAAAGTCAATAATCTGCATGATCTACCACAACTTCTAGAAGAGATCAACTGGATGAAATCAATTTTAGGAATCACGAACAGCGACATTCCATCATTGCTGAATCTCTTAAGAAGAGACACAGACATTCTATCTCCCAGGACACTCACATGAGAGACAAAAAAAGAATTGGAGAAAATCACAGATGCCATTCAAAAACGACGAGCACATCAGTTCGTTGAATCGTTGCCTTTTGAGTTAGCAGTGTTGGGAAAGAAAACACAGTTCCTTGGTTTGATCTTTCAATAGAATCCATCTCAAAGAGACTCTCTAATAATCATAGAGTAAATTTTTCTACCATATAGGCCTTCAAAAACAATTCTTACAGATCTAGAAATGACAACACAGATCATCATCAAAGGAAGAACCAGATTGCTGACAATAGCAAGAGAGAAATTTTCAATCATTCGTCTACCTTTGAAAAAAAATCACATTGATTGAGCGATGCAAAAATCAAAAGACTTGTTAATTGCATTGTTGGCTTTTCCAGGGGCTTGCACAGTTCATTTTCCGCAACACAGACTGTTGCAGTCACAAATATATTACAGAGCAAAGCCAAGAATAAGTGAAGAACTTCTAGACGAGATCACAGTGTTCACTGATGGCTCAAGAAAGACACACAAGTCAGTAATCACATAGAGGAACTCAAGGACAGGAGAATGGAAATCAAATATAAAGATGGTTCAAAGCTCTCCACAGATTGTGGAATTGGCAGCAGTTCTTCGATCATTCAAATTGTTCAGGAACCTCTGAACTTAATCACAGATTCCGCATATATTGTGGGTGTGGTCAGACGATTGGAGGGTTCACTTTTGAAAGAGACCAGCGATGAAGATTTACATTCATATCTAGCAGGCATGAAAACATTGTTAGAAAGTAAGGAGCACGAGTATTTTATCACACACATCAGAGCTCACACAACACTTCCAGAGTTTTTAGCAGAAGGGAATGCTCAAGCGGACAGGTTGACAATACCCATTTCACAAACACTTCCAGACATTTTTAAACAAGCAAAGTTAAGTCATACATTTTTTCATCAGAATACACAAGTGCTGATGAAATCCTTTAGTCTCACAAAAACTCAGGCGAAAGAAATCATTAGTGCTTATCCAAATTGTCAACTTGTACAGCCACCAGCTTCCACAGGAGCAGTCAATCCGTGAGGACTGCAAAGTCTTCAGCAATGTTCATGTTTCAGTAGATACATTTTCAGGAGCAGTCTTCGCTTCAGTGCATGCAGAGGAAACAGCAAATCATGCTTGTCGACATTTTCTGCAAGCATTCGCGTCATTAGGCGTGCCTCAAGAAATAAAAACAGATAATGATCCAACATATACAGGCAGAGTGCTTAACAAATTCCTAAAAAGATGGGGTGTCAAACACACATTTAGTATTCTGTATTCACCCACAAGTCAGACAACCATTGAGAGAACACATCATACTTTAAAATCTTTGCTAGACAGGCAAAAAAGAGGAGAACCAGAAGCGACGCCACACATGAAATTAAATAAAGCATTGTATGTGTTGAATTTTCTAAATAGTTCATCTTCAGAACCCAATCCTGAGACATTTATCAAACAGTTCACAGGCAAAACTAAGAGAGAATCCTTTGGTTTTGATCAGAAACCCAGAGTCAGGACAAATAGAAGGTCCCTTCAAACTAATCACTTGGAGCAAGGGTTTCGCTTGTGTTTCCACAGAGCAAAGTCCAAAGTAAGTGTCGGCGCAGCACGTGAAACCATTCCAAACGCAAAGACCAAAGAACACTAATCCCAGAAGCAGAGAGACGAGCACTCAAACAGAGGAGGAGATTCAGACTGCGAAAGACAACTCAGAAGAAACTGAACAATAAAAATAAAAACTTTGGGGGAATTTTTTCCTTAGGATTTTGAGTGAAAAGATGGTAATGTTTGTTCGCGAAGGTGAAGTTATACGCTTCACAATGCTCATGTGTTCAATTTCATTGTCAATCGCTGTGAACAGCAGGGCAAATTTACCCATTGATCAGCCAGAGAGAAATGTTTGGGAGGTTTTAGCCCAGGCAGCAAATTTAGATAGTATCTGCCTGACACATTCTAGACCAGGAAAACCATTCTTGGCATGCATGATTGGGTTGCCAGTGAGCGAATGTCCGATTCCAGGGCACACTGCAATTGAGATTTCGCAGATCACTAAAGATCCTGTGAATGAGTGGTGTGCTTGGACACATCTTCTTCCTGTGGCTTCTACTGAACCTCAGGAATTGAAGATTTTCGGATCCATGACAATGGACATGTGCATGGAGTTTGAAATTTTGAATACGAGAAAAACAAACAATACCATCAATTCACTCCAAGTCAGGAGTTTTATAGAAATGCATCGGCTTGGTGCAAAAACACTACGAACACAACCAGAGGGTCACTCCAGGTTCCAGTGCATTTGCTGAGGGGATTCTTTTTGATTTGTGGAGATAGAACTTGGCACGGCATTCCTTCAAATGCCGAGGAAGGTCCATGCAGCATTGGAAAGATTTCAATATTATCACCAGATTCAAAGTGGCAGAGAGAACAAAAACATAGAGAAAAAAGATCTTTAAAACACTATGATGCGAATTGCGACGATGAAGTGTACACTTGGGACAAGGCAAGGAGAATTGCGACAGCAATTTTCTCATCTCAGACAGCGTCGGGGGTGGCCTTGACTCAACTGGAGCGCATGGGTTGTTGGCTGAGCAAACACGCTCAATCAGTCTCTCTTGCACTGAGTGACATGTTGCAAGACATGGACAGTGTGAGACAGGCAACTCTACAGAACAGAGCGGCAATTGATTATCTGTTGCTAGCTCATGGTCATGGATGTCAAGAATTTGAG
>NW_024524912.1:5860-12006 GCF_017590135.1 Pyrgilauda ruficollis
GAGATCGACCCACACTGACATGCCAGTTGACTTGTGGAGACAGAACAATAGCAGTCAGAGGAATGCTTGATACAGGAGCAGATGTTACAGTGATATCCTACATTTTTTGGCCATGTGATTGGAGTTTGATTGTACCCTTGGGATCTCTCTCAGGCATAGGGGAGCTTCTCTGTGTTTGCAAAGTGAAAATTCCATCGTTGTTACAGGGCCAGGAAACAAGACAGCGATCATTCGTCCTTTTGTTGTGCAAAAGCCCATCACAGTCTGGGGAAGGGGTCTTTTGGCTCAATGGGGCACGAAGATCGAGTTGGATTTTTAGTCGGGGTCACTGCGGTACTCGCCACACTGAAGCTGACTTGGAAAACAGATGATCCAGTTTGGGTGGATCAGTGGCCCCTTGAACGAGAAAAATTGAGTGCATTGAAGAACCTGGTCCAAAACCAATTGGGGAAAGGACACATCCAGCCAACAAACAGTCCTTGGTATTCTCCAGTGTTCACGAATTAATAAACAAGATTGAAGACCGAAAAACCTGAGAGTCCAGACTCGTCCTTCGAAGCGCGGCCACCCAGAACCACATTTCCCGTATTGGGGCAGAGACAAATAACAGCGAACGCCAATAGTAATGTTGGCATTTGTGGATTGGTTTATGGTGAAGGTGCACTTGTTAATAAGGTTGAAAGGTATTGGGAATAAAAGGTAAATATGTTATACATAGTTTTCACTATAAAAGACACAGCCGCCCCGTGGGCGGGCGAGAGTGCATTGGGCTGCCTTGCTGACCAGACCTCGGCTGGGCAGACAGAAAACTTTGTAGATAAGAAATAATAAACAAAATCAAAGACCGAAAACTCGAGAGTCCAGATTCATCCTTTGAAGCGTGGCCTGCCCAGAACCACCTTACCCGTATCGGGGCAGAGACAAGTAACAGTGAACCCCGATAGGGGCTGTGATAACTGAAAAAGAAATTGAGAAAAACGTGAATGAAATGTGTCAAACCTCCGCTCCTGAGCCAGGCGGGATTACTTGGGGTCATCTTATTAAAAAAGACCCTAAGTTTTCCTTGTTGATGGAGATTTTCAACCTCTGGCTTGTTACCAGTACTGTCCCAGATGCGCTGCGGGACTGCTGGACAGTTGTGATACCCACGTCTTCCGACATGGATAGACTTGGTGACATCAATAACTGGAGGCCTATCACTATCGGTTCTGTGGTGATTAGGCTGTTTTCCAGGATCGCCACAGCCAGGCTGGCCAGAGCATGTCCCATTAACCCCTGACAGTGGGGCTTTATTTGCATCTCACACTGTTCCAAGAACCTCAAGTTGTTCCAGCTCTAGGTTAAGAATGCGAAATGGGAGCATTGACATCTGGGGGTGGTGTTCATGGACATCGCCAAGGCCTTTGAGAGCATTTGTCATCAGCATGCACTTGCAGGTCTGATCCAGAAAGGGGTTGATCCCCACATGGTCCAGCAGGTTAGGGAAATGTACCAAAATATCAAAACGTACATTTCCATTGAAAAGGAGAGGACAGACCCGATTTAGATTTGCGCTGGTGTCAAGCAAGTCTACCCTATGTCACCTTTGCTATTCAATCTGGCGATGGATCCTCTTCTATGCAAGCTTGAAACTGAGGGTCAGGGCTTCCAACATGGTAAGCTGAAAATAAGAGCCATGGCCTTTGAGGATGATTTAGTGCTATTGAGAGACCCTTGGGATGGTGTGTGCTGTAAGATCAAAATCTTGGAGACTTTTTGTGAACTTCCTGGTCTGTGGATGCAGGGGGGGAAAATATCATGGCTTTTACATCAAGCCAACAAGGGACTCGTATACCATCAAAGATTGTCCCCCATGGATAATTGTTGCCCTGATTTTTTAAGATTTTCTAAGCCTTCTGATGTTTACATTCTTGTAGGAAACTTTCTCACACACTTTCTGTAAACAACTTATTATTTTGCATTCTTTTATGGAGGAGGAAAAATTTGATGGACTGTTGGTTTGTCCAGTGTCATTGGAGAGGTGGCACTTTCACCCTCCAATCCACTGTCACCTTTGGAATTCTATAAATGTTGGCAGTCAGAAAATAAAATTCCCATGCATACCACGGGAGCAGCAGCGTTTCCGCGTCGTGTTGTTTGGTGTCCTATAGCAACATCTGGAGAACGCCAAGGTGTACTGCAGCCTAGACTGGAGGCATGGAGTGCAGACTGCTGGGTGAGGTTGTGTCATTTTACCCCCCCCTCCCTGTTTGGTGCTTTGCCTGCTGCTCTTGTAGTAATGGCAACCCCTGTGGGTTTCATGGCAGAGTCTCTGGTTTTGGACCTCTGGAGGGATCTCCCGGAGCAGAAACATGTCTGCGTTTCCTGGAGTGATTTTGAAAGATGATTTCTGCGGGCCAAACAGCAAGGGCTTTTTTCCAACCCTGCGGAGGTGCTCTCCAGGGAGATTTAATCTCTCATGGGAGGCTGTCTCATGAACACCGTGTTTGATGATTGCTCTGTAGACGTGGCACCACTGCTGATGCAATGGAAAATATTAGACATGGTTTGGCAGGGGTCTGGATTTGGTAGCTCTCAGAGTTCCCTGGGGGACCCTTCCATCTCGGACGTGGATGAAGGGAAATTTGAATTTCTGCGCAATGCAGAAGCTTCCCCTCCCCCCTGCCAGGAAGGGGAGCTGGAAGACAGTTCCACCTCCGATAGTGATGGTTCATCCCCCGGGGTGAATCGGGCTTCCAGCCAGCTGGTCTCGGGTGACCAGCCAGTGGGCAGAACCCTGCAGGCTTTTGGGAGCTCAGTGGAGCTGGGTCGGCCGACTGCCCCGCCCCGTGCTGCAGAGGTGGCGGCGCAGGGGGAGAGCCACTCTGTCCTTGTGCACTCCGGTACTTGGGGGTAAGGGGGGCCCTGGATCAGCCTCCGCCTCTGACTGAGTCTGATTCAGTGACAACGCTTTTTCTGCATTGCGGTATTTCCACGACATATTCCCTGGGGGCGGCGGGAGCAGGTTCACCCACTCCAGACTCAGGTTTGTCTTCCGGGGGGAAAGCTTCTCCTGTTTCTGAGCCTGTGCAGCCTGCCGGTGGAAGCCGCTGGCGGAGGGGCATTGGGCGGTGTTCCGTCGGGCCCCACCCCAGCAGGCGGGCAGCTCGCCCCGCTGTGGGATCCCACATCGTGGGTCGGACGCTGACAGGGGCTCTGCTGGACTCCCTTGTGTCGCCCCACAGTCTCTCCCTGTGCCCGTCCCCCAGACTGGAGGCATGGAGTGCAGACTGCTGGGTGAGGTTGTGTCATTTTACCCCCCCCTCCCTGTTTGGTGCTTTGCCTGCTGCTCTTGTAGTAATGGCAACCCCTGTGGGTTTCATGGCAGAGTCTCTGGTTTTGGACCTCTGGAGGGATCTCCCGGAGCAGAAACATGTCTGCGTTTCCTGGAGTGATTTTGAAAGATGATTTCTGCGGGCCAAACAGCAAGGGCTTTTTTCCAACCCTGCGGAGGTGCTCTCCAGGGAGATTTAATCTCTCATGGGAGGCTGTCTCATGAACACCGTGTTTGATGATTGCTCTGTAGACGTGGCACCACTGCTGATGCAATGGAAAATATTAGACATGGTTTGGCAGGGGTCTGGATTTGGTAGCTCTCAGAGTTCCCTGGGGGACCCTTCCATCTCGGACGTGGATGAAGGGAAATTTGAATTTCTGCGCAATGCAGAAGCTTCCCCTCCCCCCTGCCAGGAAGGGGAGCTGGAAGACAGTTCCACCTCCGATAGTGATGGTTCATCCCCCGGGGTGAATCGGGCTCCCAGCCAGCTGGTCTCGGGTGACCAGCCAGTGGGCAGAACCCTGCAGGCTTTTGGGAGCTCAGTGGAGCTGGGTCGGCCGACTGCCCCGCCCCGTGCTGCAGAGGTGGCGGCGCAGGGGGAGAGCCACTCTGTCCTTGTGCACTCCGGTACTTGGGGGTAAGGGGGGCCCTGGATCAGCCTCCGCCTCTGACTGAGTCTGATTCAGTGACAACGCTTTTTCTGCATTGCGGTATTTCCACGACATATTCCCTGGGGGCGGCGGGAGCAGGTTCGCCTTCTCCGGACTCAGGTTTGTCTTCTGGGGGAAAGCTTCTCCTGTTTCTGAGCCTGTGCAGCCTGCCGGTGGAAGCCGCTGGCGGAGGGGCATTGGGCGGTGTTCCGTCGGGCCCCACCCCAGCAGGCGGGCAGCTCGCCCCGCTGTAGGATCCCACATCGTGGGTCGGACGCTGACAGGGGCTCTGCTGGACTCCCTTGTGTCGCCCCACAGTCTCTCCCTGTGCCCGTCCCCCGTCCCCCGTGCCAGGGGAGGGTGGCTCCACGCTGGGTTTGCGATCCATGCCAACGCCTGTGTCCGCCGCGGTGCCCTCTGCCCGTACTGCGGCGGACAGCACTGCTGGTCTGCCGGTTGGTTCCGCCCCGCAGCCCCCGCCTCCCGCAAGTGTTGGGGCCATGGCGTGGCAGGGCGCTGGGGTGTTCACGTTTAGCACGACTGATGACATGCCCGGCAGACACTGGTAGTTTCCCGGGGGCGCAGACCCTCCTTGTCGGCTTTGTGGATTCTCCCCCTGTGCCAGGTGAACGTGCGTCCAAAGGAACACGGGCGGTTCTGGCGAGAAGTCCGAGCTAAGGCCAAGGAGGTGGGAGAGCCTGCCTCCTCGCAGCGTCTGCAGGACCGCGCAGGGGGCTCCTCTGGCTCTGCTGATGCTGCGGGGGGCGCGGGGTCGAGTGGTGTTGTACCGCCTTGCAGTCAGGCAGCTGCCGTTGTCCCTGTGGGGTCCACGGGACAGGACACAGCATGTGCTGTAACATCACCGGGGGTCCCCAGGCTTTCCCTGTGCTCAGGGGTGTTACTCGTAACACCCATCAACCTCTATCATTAAAGATAACGAAGGAAGTCCATGATACAGTTGCTTGACATGGTGTGCAGTCTGCTGAAGTTATGCAGATGCACTAAATGCTTTCCGCTGAGGTGCTGACACCTTTCGACGTCCATACTTTGACACAAGCTCTTTTGGACCCTGTGGAATTTGACATTTTTGAGACCAAGTGGGCTCGCTTGGCCAGCGCAGTGGAGCAGAGTGCTACGCTGGGATGCAGGATCCCAGGCGTTTCGTTGGCACTGGCGTGCTGTTGGGCACAGGCAATTATGCTGATCCTCAGGGGCAAGCTGGCTTCAATCCCCTCGTGCTTGACCAGTGCCAGACGCTAGGCATTGCAGCGGTGGTTCGGACATTGTTGTGTGTGTAGTTTTCCCCTTCCTTTTTGTGTCTGTGTAGATCAATAAAGTGTTGTTTTTTCCTCCATTCCCAAGTTAGAGCCTGCTTTGTTCTGTTCCCGGGTCACATCTCACAGTACCCATTTTGGGGGATACACCTTTCATGGGGGCACTGGCACTGTGCCAGAGTCAATCCATGACAGGACTCTGGAAATGACTGCTCCGAGGCAGCCGTTTGTGACCATTCTCCAGGGGCCTGATGAGCCTTTCCTGAAATTTGCAGGGAGGCTGACTGCCTGTGAGGAGAGGCAATTGCCAGATCCTGTGACAAGGAGAATTGTGATTGCGAACCTTGCGAGAAGTAACTGCAATGCAGATTGTAAGAGAATCACAGAGGCTCTTCCTGGTGAACCTACTGTCTCGCAGATGGCAGAGGCCTGTGCAAACATGGACCCCCCCAGTTCAGAAGCTGACTGCCTGGGCTACTGCTGTGCAGCCGGTCTGGGCAGTGCCTCAGGGCAGGCAGCGACAGCAAGGGAATACTCAGGCCGGCAGAAAATGGGGGAAGAAACACAGAAGGCAAAAATTCTCATGTTCTTGTGTGGCCGGTGTGGAAGGCCAAGCCGTATGATGAATGTCTGCAAGGCAACAGTTCATGTTAATGGCCAAGCACTGCCAGGCTCAGGAAGCAGGAAGCTGTTGGAACCCAGGACATCTCTCTGGATGCCCTGGATGTCTCAAAGCCCTGGCAGGGGCTCAGAGACCCTGATAGGAAGCCAAAGACACCTGGAAATTTGATCTCAACCCATGGAGCAAATTACCAATTTTGTATGAAGAATTACAGGTCACAAAATTTTAAGTAGCATAGCAGTAGCAATCACAGGGTGAAGGGAAAAATTTTGGAGCACTGTACA
>NW_024524912.1:12557-62970 GCF_017590135.1 Pyrgilauda ruficollis
ACCCTGGTAGGAAGCCAAAGACACCTGGAAATTTGATCTCAACCCATGGAGCAAATTACCAATTTTGTATGAAGAATTACAGGTCACAAAAGTTTAAGTAGCATAGCAGTAGCAACCACAGGGTGAAGGGAAAAATTTTGGAGCACTGTACAGGGGGGTTTTGGACCTTGTACAGGGGGGTTCAGGATTCTGTACAAGGGGCTCAGGGGCTCCAAGATGGAGGGATTTGGGCGTGCCCCGTCCTTCTTCTTTCTTCTCCCTGGCATCCATGTTCAGGATGATGTTGGCATTCACAGATTGGTTTCGAGTAGAAAGTCACTGTCTAACATAGATGATAGGTATTGGAAAGTAAATGTAAGCATAATATACATAGTTTTTAGCATAAAAGATAGCACCAGCCCAAGAGGCGGGGAGAGTGCACTCGGCAGTCCTGCTGAACAGACCTTGGCTGGGCAAAGAGAAAATATTATAGATAAGAATTAATAAACAAGATTGAAGACCGAAAAACCTGAGAGTCCAGACTCGTCCTTCGAAAGTGTGGCCACCCAGAACCACATTTCCCGTATCGGGGCAGAGACAAATCACAGCGAACCCCGATAGGAAGCGAAGCGCGAAGGGGAGACGCGCTCAGACACAAGCTTCTCTCCAGACCCCGGAGCCGATGGAGGTTTGCTCAGCCAGCTTGCAGCCAGCACCCACGGCTCAGCAGGTGTGGACATCTGCACAGCAGCAACAGTTGTTTTAGAATCTTGCCAAGTACACGAGGTTCCCCTGGATGCCTTTGGTCCCTTGGGTGGCGGCATGAGTGCTCTCCTGATGGGGAGGTCTAGTGCCACCCTTCAGGGCATCGTTGTGCATCTGGGGCTCATTGATGCAGACTGTACAGGGCAGCTTGGTGCAATGGTCTCCACACCCACACCCCCTCCCTGTCATGATCCCGAAAGGGACACCACTTGCTCAAATTGTGCCTTTTAAGTCCTCTGTTCGCCGGACAGCTGACCGGTCGCATGGAGCTGGCCGCTTTGGATCCACTGGGCCGCCTCAAGTTCACTGGACTGCTGTCCTCACCAACGAACATCCCGAGATGATGTGTACCCTGTCCATCCCTGGTGCAATGCCGTCGGAGATCTGCCTTCGCGGGCTTCTTGATAGCGGTGCTGACATCACCATTCTCTCCCTTACCCCCTGGCCTCCAGACTGGCCCCTGAATCTGGTGAAGACGCCTGTCAGGGGACTGGGGGGAACGGCACAATGTTACGTGAGCCAGCGGTTCATGCTGGTCACGATCAAGTTTATCGCACTGATCCCCCCATTGATGCCACTATGTTCACCACCACTCCAGATTCGCATCCCACAGGCATCATTGCCCAATGGAGTGACAAATGGTCCGATTCCTTGCACTTCTTGGAATGGGTTTTCCTGCCCCATCAGCCACAACAAGACAGCAACCCCATTGTCTGAGCTCCTTGCTCGCTTGATAATCAAATGCCGACAACAGTGTTTGCAATTGATGGGTGCGGATCCCGCAAAGATCATACTCCTGGTGCAGTGGGAGGATTTTGACTGGAGCTTTGCAAACAGTGTGTCCCTGCATAGTGCTCTGGAAAACTTTACAGGGCAGATCACTTGTCATCTGCCCAGCCATAGGCTACTGCATATGGCCAAATCCACACAAATCTCTTTGCGGCCCAAAAATAGTCAGGAACCCGTGCAAGGACCCAACGTCTTCACTGACGGTTTGGGAAGGACAGGAAAGGCCATTGTTACTTGGAGGGATGGATCTGAGTGGCAGGTTCTGGAAGGTCATGAGGATGGGTCGGCCCAATTGGCTGAATTGAAGGCTGCTGTCATGGCATTTGAGAAGTTTGCCCAGGAACCTTTCAATTTGGTCACGTATTATGCCTATGTGGCCGACATCGCACAGCGATTGGGTCATTCGGTGTTCAAGGAGGTCAGTAATCCTGCCTTGTTTCATTTACTGAAGACCTTGTGGTGTGCCATTCAGGCTCGGGTTCATCCGTTTTATGTTCTGCGTGTGAGGAGTCACACCAATCTGCAGGCTTTAATGTGGAAGGTAACGCGAGGGGTGACAAGTTGGCTAACCCAGTGTGGGTAACACCTCAGCCTGACACTCGCGCAGGCCAAGGCATCGCATGGGTTTCTCCACCAGAACGCACCTACTCCGCAGAAGCAGTTTCAGCTGACGCCAACTGAGGCTCGTGACATTGTCGAGTCGTGTGACAACTGCCGTGCGCTGGCTTCGCCTTTGCCAGCAGGGGTAAACCCCGGAGGCCTTAAGGCCTTGGAGCTTTGGCAGACCGATGTCACCCAGACTGCCAGGTTTGGCCAGCTCAAGTATGTGCATGTCACGGTGGAGGCGTCCTCCTCTGCAATGTGGGCTTCTGCTCACATGGGAGAAAAGGCCCACGATGTCCTTGCCCACTGGAGGCAGGCCTTTGCCGTTCTGGGCATACCTTCTGCTGTGAAAACCGACAGTGGTCCTGCTTATGCATCACAGAAAGTGCGGCAGTTCCTGCAGTTGTGGGGTGTGTCACACAAGTTTCATACCCCTCATTCTCCGACTGGTCAAGCTATTGCAGAATGCACTCATGGTACTCTGAAGCGGGTTCTTCAAAAACAAAACCGGGACAGTCAGTTGGCAAAAGCATTGTACACCATCAATCATCTTACGGTGCCGCAGACCTCAAATAACCCTGTCATTTTGAATCACCGTCTCTCGTTGCAGGCTGCAGACAAGGCACATCGAAAATGTGGGTGCAGAATTTGGTCACCAAACAGTGGGAAGGTCCCTATGACCTTATGGCTTCGGGACACAGGTATGCTTGTCTATCCACAGATACTGGGGTGCGCTGGGTACCTTCAAAGTGTGTTCCTCCTGACCTGCAACCGCAGAGACAGAATCCGGCCGACCGGCAGAATGAAAACCGTGACCAACCTGAAAGGCATCAAAGGGTGAATCATTGAGTGGTGACTCAGATGCAGACAATGCAAGTGATCACTCCTATGATTCCTCCACAAATGGACACTGAACCTTGTTCATTTTCTTTTTCCATGTTATTCATTTTTTCTTTCTTTTTATTTTCTTTTTTTATATACTGAGAATGGTGAAGTTTCACCCTGATTTTTTAAGATTTTCTAAGCCTTCTGATGTTTACATTCTTTTAGGAAACTTTCTCACACACTTTCTGTAAACAACTTATTGTTTTGCATTCTTTTATGGAGGAGGAAAAATTTGATGGACTGTTGGTTTGTCCAGTGTCATTGGAGTGGTTTCGCTGGATAGTAGGTAGGGACAGTGGGAATCTCGTTCATCCATTCATGCACGTCACTAATTAGATGACGAGGCATTTGGCTATTGAATAAACATATATAAATAATATATGTCTCTTTTCCGGGTTAAGTAAGGTGGCCCAACCACCTAAGAGTCCAGATTGGAATTTAAAGCCCAAAATATGGGCTTAGAAAGACACAGTTATGATGGATGAACCCCTCCCACCCAAAACCGATTCCACTGTCCAGCAAAACCAGCCAGGGGAAGGGGCCTAATTTATTCCTGCAGTAATACTACACAGGTACAATCGATCTGGCATTGCTCACAAATATGTGTACAATATCTACAGAGGCTACAAGAACTTGGGATGCCAGGGCCCTGGCGGTCTTCTCCAGCCTCGTTTTAGAGAGACCGAGGGCCGAAAGCAGCTCACAGTTCTTGCGGTACCACTTTGCACATTCCCCATGGGAAGCCTACATATTCAATGTCCGCCGTATTGGTCAGCTGTTGTATTTGCGGGTGAAGGTGCTGATATTTTTTGGCTTTCTCTGCAGCAGCCTCCTTCAATGAGGAATTACAGTGCTCATATCTGACTGTGACATCGACCACTATTGCCTTGGAATCCTTCACAAAGATTAAATCTGGCTTAAACAGTTCGTTGGCCTCATCTCACAAGTGTGGCCCCTGAAAAACTATCCAATCTGCTTTCTTAGCTTCACTGCTAAGAGTTTCACAGATGGCGTTATGTCTTTTAATCCTGGCTTCTTGCGTGATTGGACAGGTCCCGACAATGTGAGCAACAGTTTCAAATCTAGCAGCACAAGTACCACTTTTTACGGGCCCCCATGGGGAAGCCTACATATTCAATGTCCACCGCATTGGTCAGCTGTTGTATTTGCGGGTGAAGGTGCTGATATTTTTTGGCTTTCTCTGCAGCAGCCTCCTTCAATGAGGAATTACAGTGCTCATATCTGACTGTGACAT
The DNA here is from genome assembly GCF_017590135.1 of Pyrgilauda ruficollis. NCBI lineage: Eukaryota > Metazoa > Chordata > Aves > Passeriformes > Passeridae > Pyrgilauda > Pyrgilauda ruficollis. The sequence continues at coordinate 16,834 of NW_024524912.1, forward strand.
CGACCACTATTGCCTTGGAATCCTTCACAAAGATTAAATCTGGCTTAAACAGTTCGTTGGCCTCATCTCACAAGTGTGGCCCCTGAAAAACTATCCAATCTGCTTTCTTAGCTTCACTGCTAAGAGTTTCACAGATGGCGTTATGTCTTTTAATCCTGGCTTCTTGCGTGATTGGACAGGTCCCGACAATGTGAGCAACAGTTTCAAATCTAGCAGCACAATGTCGGCATGATTGAACAACATTCTCATGCCTACCCCTAGCCAGGAATTCTCTCGTCGGGTTGACATTGGCTCTTAACTGTAGGGCCGTTATAAGTTTTCGGTGAGGTATGGAGAGGTGGCGCTTTCACCCTCCAATCCACTGTCACCTTTGGAAATCTAAAGATATTGGAGTCAGAAAACAAACATCCCATTTCTACCTTGAGAGCAACAGTGTGTCCATGTCGTGTTGTTTCATGTCCTATAGTGACAGATAATAAATGGATCCCCCCATAATACGATTGACCCAGGGAGCTCCGAAAAACATCTAGGCACATGGATTGACCCCTGGATTGGCTTTGCTGATTCAGGTTTATCAGAGAAACTTGTGGATTGGCTCCATCGCATTGGCAACTCATCTCTCAAACCTCTTCAGAAGGTCGATATACTTAGGATTTATACCATCCAGAGACTGGTATATCTGGCCAACCATACAGAAGTGAACATGGGCCTCCCCGGTGTGGATGCATTGGTGGATGATCACTTGGGTCCTCTGGCTGAAGCTCTTCCCACACTCATAGGGCCCCTCCCCAGTATGAATCATCTGGTCGGGGATCAAGTCAGAGCGCCATCTGAAGCTCATCCTACATTCCCCACACTCATAGGGGCATTCCCCACTATGGACGCAGTGGGTGAAGAGGTTGGAGCTGCAGCTGAAGCCCTTCCCACACTCCCCACACTCATAGGGCCATTCCCCAGTGTGGATCATCTGGTGGCGGATCAGGCGGGACCTCCAGCTGAAGCTCTTCCCACACTCCAAGCACTTGTGGGGTCTCTCCCCATCATGAAGCTGCTCAGGGACCACCAGCTCTGAACTCGGGCTGAAGCTCTGTCCACCTTCCCGGCTCAGGGTGGGCCTTTCCTTCTCAGAGCACCCTGGGCTGGGTTTGCAGGCCCTCCTCATGGGGGATCTCTGGGGGTTTCCCCCCCTGTTCAATTCCTGTGCTGTGGAGCTGCTCAAAACAGCCTCTTCCATGAGGTTCTGCCATGGGGATTTGTCCTCCCTGGTCTCCATCCTCAGCTCTTTGTCTGGGGGAGGAAGGACAAGGAGAGGATGGGATTTGCCTGCATGCCACAGGGAGGGGGAAGGAGATTCCTCCACATCATCCCCAGCAGGACAGCTTTGGAAGTGGGGTTGTCCTGCAGCTGGGGTGGATGCTGGGCTGGGAGATGGAGCAGGAGAGAGGGGGAAAGGGGCAGTGACTTCCTCCTCACCTGCCTGGTTGTCCTGGGGCATCTTCCTCTTCCTCGCAGCCTCCCCCTCCATCCAGCCAACGTTTGGGAATGGGAAATCCTGGTTTGGGGAAAAACAAGGGATGAACACATTAAGTATGAAGGCCCCTCTGCCCAAGTCCATCTCTAGAAGTCACCAGCCATCTGGAGTCCATAAAAACCTCCCAAACACCAAGATTCAGCCTTGAAAATGCCTCCCAGGAGTTCCATGTCTGTGGTCTCTTCCCTTTGGCATTTGAGAGTTCCCCCTGCCCCAGCTGCTGGCGGTCACACTTGTATTGGGGGTCGTCTGTCCACTCGGTCCCTGCCCTCCCCAGGCTGCTGGGAGTCCCAGGAAACAAAAAAAAAGTTTCTCCCTTTTCTATCTCCCCACTTAGGGATGCTGGGATTTTGGGGTCTCAGGGTCCCTTCTCCCCTTATTCTCTGCTTTGGGGTGCAGGGGCTCCAAGGAGTCCCCCCTGCCCCTTTGATGACGTTTCTGGGGTTGAGATGACCCCAAGGTGTTAGAAAGTCTCTTTTTTCCCTGCCCCGCAACCGAAGAAGAAGCCAAGATGCATTGGTTCTGCTTTTCTTTTTTTTTTCTGCTTTCACATACCAGTTATGGTATGTGATATTATTGAAAATAATGCAACTCAAGAATGCAAACAAGCTATCAAAGCCCTGGGAAAAGGTAGACCCGTGGTGCCTGAAATGATAGATGCCTGCAATAAGATTGGAAGCCCTCAGCAGATGGCAGCTATCCAGGCAAATGAGCTTGGAAAGACCCTAGGAGAAAACATTGAAAGAGCTCTTGCAGCCCAAGCAGCACAAATAGAAACACGAGACCAAAAACGTACAGAAATTTTGGCTGCTCTTCAGTTAAATTCTCAGCAACAGAATAATACTAGGGATGCTGGGAGAACTTCTGTGATCCCAGGGCTATGCTATTTCTGTAAAAAACCTGGCCACATAATGAGAAATTGCCCAGAGGTGAAAAGAGAGGCACAGACATCAGACCTTTGTCCGCAATGTAGAATAGGAAGGCATTTTGTTAAACAGTGATCGAAATATGATATTGATGGAAACCCAATTCCAAAAAACTTCAAAATGAGCATGCAGCATCACCGCGCAACGACACAAGTAGTGGCACCACAGATACCCAAGAACATACAAGGGGTAAGATTTGTGAATACTCCAACTCTGAAGCACTACACTTCATTTCCAGCCAAATCCCAGGGAGAGACCAGACCCAGACCTACTACCCACCGTGTCCTGGTGCACTTTGGCAACCTCCAAACCAACAACCTTTTTAAAAGATAATGGCTATAATTATATTTCAACAGGAGTTACTGGAACCTCACAAAAAAGACATGACTTTCTAGTTGTTGGTAAAGAGAACAACAGTATTCTTGGACTGCTTGTTTTGCCTTGTGTAATGTCTGTTGATTGCAATGAAGAGCTTTTGGTATTATCTAAAGCCTACTACTCCCCACTGCATATTCCACCTAGAACCCCTATAGCTATTGCTATAGCACTGCCTGTGGAGACTGCAAATCAAATGCCATCACGCTGTTTTTCAATTGTTTCTGAAAATCCAGATGTTTTTTGGGTTCAGAAGACTAATCATCAAGGGCCACTGCTGATTTGTGAATTGTCAAAGGGTGGAGCTCGGGTTGATATCTCAGGCATGATTGATACAGGAGCCAATGTTACTGTAATATCTCATTCTCTGTGGCCAGGAGATTGGAAGGTAATAACTCCTTCAGGCGCACTCACAGGCACAGAAGGTGCCACTCTGTGCTTACAAAGTGAATCTATGATTAGTGTCAAAGGACCAGAAGGGAAGAAAGCATTGATCCATCCCTATGTAATGCAGAAACCCATCACGGTGTGAGGAAGGGATTTGCTGTCACAATGAGCAAAAACTGAAGTGGGTTTTTAATAGGGGCCACTGAGGCACTCACCACCCTGAAGCCGACCTGGAAAACTCACATCCCTGTCTGGGTGGACCAGTGGCCCCTACAAGATAACAAACTGAGTGCCCTCAAAAAAACTAGTGGCTGAGCAGTTACAAAAAGGCCACATTAAACCCACTACCAGTCCCTGGAACTCGCCTGTCTTTGTGATCCGCAAGAAAACTTCTGACACCTGGAGACTATTACATGAGCTTAGAAAAATTAATGCTGTAATTGAAAAAATGGGCCCACTCCAACCTGGTCTACCTAACCTTTCCATGATTCCAAGAAACTGGCCACTTGTTATTATTGATCTAAAAGACTGTTTATTCAATATTCCTCTCCACCCAGATGATGCTCCTCATTTTGCCTTTTCTGTTCCAAGTGCAAACCTTTAAGAACCACTTCAGATGTATCACTGGCTTGTACCTCCTCAGGATATGATTAACTAGCCCAGTATTTGTCAATACTTTGTAGCCCGTGCTTTGTCTCCAGTCTGAGAGCAGTTTCCACTCTCAGTTATTCTTCATTACGTGGATGATTTGCCATTGCAGCACCAATGCAGAAACAAATAGAAGAGACTCGTGACAGTGTTGTCACTGAAATAAGGAAAGCTGGGCTGGTTGTTTCTGAATCAAAAATACAAGAGACTGCTCCCTGGAAATATTTAGGCTGGAAACTGACAGAACATCTATTAAGCCTCAGAAGATACAACTCAAAACCAGTGTTCACACTTTGCGAGATTTGCAACAAATATTAGGAGACATTAATTGGGTTAGACCAATTGGCAATCACTGCTGATGAACTCGCTCCACTTTTTGATTTGTTAAAAGGAGACAGTGACATTAAATACCCCAGATCTCTTACTCCTGAACCCTGCAAAGCTTTAGAAAGAATCACAGCTGCTTTGCAAAACAGACAGGCACATCACTATGTTCCAGATAAACCTTTTTTTCTTGCAGTTCTAGGAGAAACACTGAGACTGTATGGCCTCATTTTCCAATGGGATTCCTCTCAAAATGATCCTTTGTTAATAATTGAATGGGTTTTTCTTTCTTACAGGTCACCAAAGACAAACTTCACATCTTTAGAGATTATTTCTCAAATTATCATTAAAGGCAGGGCAAGGCTTCTTTCTATAACAGGTCGCGAATTTGCAATCATCTATTTACCTATGATTAAATCCTGTTTTGATTGGGCCATGCCAAAGTCAGAAGATTTGCTGTATGCCTTCTTAGATTTTCCAGGTGTTTGTTCCATTCATTACCCAGCACACAAAGTGATCAAAGCTAAATTATGCTACAAAGAGAAAGCCCTTATCAGTGAAGAACCTTTAGATGCAGCTACTCTTTTCACTGATGGGTCAGGACAAACACACAAAGCAGTAATTGCATGCCAAAATAAAAACACTAAATCCTGGGAACAAGATGTTCAAAAGGTCGAAGGTTCTCCTCAGATTGTTGAATTGGCTGCAGTTGTAAGAGCATTTCAGCTCTTGCCAGAACCTTTTAACCTAGTCACTGATTCAGCACGTTGCTAACGTTGTTAAGAGAATTGAAGGGTCTGTTTTAAAAGATGTTAGCAACGACAAATTGTGTCTTTGGCTCACCTGTCTTTATCAAATTTTGTTACACAGAACTAATCCTTACTTTGTTGCTCACATTGGAGCCCACTCTGGTCTCCCAGGATTTATGGCAGAAGGGAATGCACGAGCTGATGCACTGGCATCAGCAGCGTGTGATGAGGGAACTGAAGGAAACTTTGGAGATTTCACTTCTGTGCTTCCTGTAGCTACCTTGCCTGACATTGTTGAACAAGCTCAGTTGAGTCATGCCTTTTTTCACCAAAATGCACAGGCACTCAGATGAGATTTTCACATTTCCCTAGAGCAAACACAAGCCATTGTGTGGGCTTGCCCTGACTGCCAGCTTGTCCAGCCTACCCCTTCTACAGGAGCCACCAACCCAAGGGGGTTGGAAAGTTTGCAGAAATGGCAAACAGATGTCACACAGTACCCTTCTTTTGGGAAATTTTAAAATATCCGTGTCTCTATTGATACATTTTCAAAAGCAGTTTTTGCGTCTGTGCATACAGGAGAAACAGCTAAGCATGTTTGCCAGCATTTTTCACAAGCCTTTTCTTCATTGGGAGGCCCTCACGTGATTAAAACTGATAATGGTCCTTCACATGCTTCACAAGAATTGGCCACATTTTTAAATGACTGAGGTGTTCACCATACATTTGGTATTCCCTATTCTCCCACAGGTCAGGGAATAGTAGAAAGAACACATCAAACTCTAAAACACATTTTAGATCAAAGGCAACAAAAGGCAGGGGAGCCCAGGATACACCTCAAAGGAGGTTGAATAAGGCTTTCTACATTTATAACTTTTTGAATAGCTCTGCAGAAGAGCCAGATCCTCCCATTTACAGACATTTCAAGAAAAACAAAAAAGCAAAACTGAAGGAACACCCCCCATTTTTAATTAAAAATCTAGAATCGGGAAAAATAGAAGGACCATTTGATCTTATTACATGGGGCAAGGGGTTTGCGTGTGTTTCTACAGATACAGGACTCAAGTGGATTCCAGCAAAAAACGTGAAACCGTACCACCCCCAAAGCCCATGGACACTTCCTCATCAGCCAGTGACCCTGAGTGGAAGCCAAGAGACAGGCACCCAAACGTGATCTACGCAGCATCACCCAGAGAAAACTGTCTGCCAGACTCGGTTCAAGAAGAGAATGGAGGTGTATTATTATTCATGCAGGTGCATGCTACTTCTAACCTTTTATCTTTGCAGTGAAGCTTTACCTGTAACTCAACCTAAAACAAACGTTTGGGTTTCTTTAGCCAAGTCTGCAGGCTCTGACACCATCTGCTTATCTAACACTAGCCCTGATAAACCTTTTTCAACTTGTTTTGTTGGAGTGCCTTTCCCTGAAGGTTTTGATAATGTTACTTTTGATAAATATTGGCCATATGATGATCATCACATTTCCCCAACTCCCAGCCCAAGACACCAAACTTACATTGATAATTTTAAAGTTGATAAATCTGACCTCCAAGAATTAGAAATTTTAGGCTCATTAACTATGGACACTTGTTATTTGTTTCATTTTGTAGGAAAAAATGGGCCACATTTAAATGTTACTCCTTATCACCCAGTTTATAGCAATATGACTTCTTGGTGTAATCAAACTGAGCTTGTTATATATGATGAACCTTATGCAGATTGTTTTAACAAACTTCCAATTTGATTTCTTAAAGGAATTTGGCTCATGCGTGGAGACAGGGCTTGGCAAAGTATTCCCTTAAAACTAGATGGTGGCCCTTGTGCTCTGGGACAACTTACCATAACTGCTCACAGTATCAAAAAAGCAATCAAAAAGAACAATTGAAAAGTAAGATCTTCCTTAGGGCATCATTAGGAGAGCAACTGTGATAGTGAGTTTCACCCTTGGAACTCTGGAAAATCAATTGCTACAAGCTTTTTTTTTCCCTCAATTAAGTTCTGCAATTACATTGAAACAGTTAAACAAATTAGGGTGTTGGCTCAGTAAAGAAGTGAATGCCACCTCTACCATAATTAGTGATTTGTTGACAGATAAGGAGGCAGTCAGACAGGCCACTTGACAAAATAGAGCTGCTATTAACTTTCTTTTACTAGCACATGGACATGGCTGTGAAGATTTCGAAGGACTGTGTTGTGTGAATTTATCTGATCATTCTGCTTCTATTGATAAACAGCTGCAAAACTTAAGAGATTTAGATTACCAAATTACAACAGATAAACCACCTTGGTTAGACAATTTGTTTGATGGTTGGACCTTTGCACCTTGGCTGAAGGAACTTTGTAAGTTAGGCTTGATTGTGTTAGTGGTGATAATTGCAATTATAACAGTGCTACCCTGTGCACTTCAATGTGTGCAGAGAATGATGGATAAGACAGTTTCTAGCATCTTTGTTGTTCATCAGAACAGGGGAGGTGTTGGGAAGGATGAAAGTTTGACAAGAAAGTCTCACAAATATGTATGCTTGACAGAAAGATTTTTTGAATGTAGAAGCTGAGGAAGGAATAGAGATGGAAGTAAATTTTGATATAGAAGAAAAGAATTGCTGAGCCAGTCTCACTGGATAACCAAGGAGGCAAAGGGTATGTTAGTTAGAAGGGGGTTTTTATGACTTAGAGCAAAGGATAAACCCACCTCAAACAAGAAGGTGCTTTTACCAAGCAGAAAGATAGCACAGGCAAACAAGTCAGCAGATGTTGCAAGTAGAAAAAAGGTCTCAGAATTTTCCACTGCAAGAAAACTGAAAAACAACTTCTAGCTCAAACTGTAATGTACTAACTTCTAGTGATTGGAGAACAGTAACATGAATATGTTAATTATAGTAGTTGTGATAGGCTATAGATAAAAGTTAAGATATAGATTGGTTCAACTGTATTAAGATGCTCAGCAAAGTATATAATATATAATTTAGTATATATTATGTATATATATATTATATATATATAGTGTATATATATATATTTTATATATATAGTATATATATATAATATATTCTTTGGTATATATATTATATATATATTATATATATATAGTGTATATATATATATATTTATATATATTATAATGCCTCTCCAAACTCCCTTTGAAAATAGGCTCAGTTGTCATGGATGATCAAATCGCCAAGTCAAAAGGACTTGAGTATTTTTTTTTATGCAGAAAACATCTGGGCTGATTGCCAATCACTCCATCCAAGTAGAACCAGAGCTTGGCCAGAGCCTGAACTCTAATTGATGGGTATCACTTAACACATTTTGAAACTAGACTCTTAAAAATAACAGTTATGAATAAGAAACCCTAGGGTTGAAAACCAATAAAACCATCAAGTAATTGAATTCCTCCAAAGTTTCTTTCAAGATAGAGATTCTTCAAATACAGCAAACCTCTTCTTCAGAGATGTGAATTTGGTCACAGCCAGGATTGTGAGCCTGGATCTGGAGACTGAGAGGGGAGGAAGTGCAGCTGAACGAAAGACTGATTACCTAGTACAAAACTGAAACTCAAAAAACCAAGAAATTAATGTCACAACTGAACTCTCTGCTGGAGTGTCTCTGTAGTAACAACTGGAGAAAACCATGAAACTGGCAATCTGGATTTAAAAAAAAAAACAAAACCATATGAATAGTTAAGAAATAAAAAAGCAGGATCTTGAAGAGACACGTGTCTTGTAGGTAATCACACAAAGAGACAGTAAAACACATAAAAGCTGACTGCAAATACTACAACAATACCTTAATAATAATTCTTATCATAGAAATCTGAATATTCATATTACATAATCAACTTATCAACAGGACATGTTTGAAGGGGTTAAGATAACCTTTTTAAAGCATTCATATAACATTAACAACGATCATTATTTATCAGTATTACTTATAGAAAGCAAAAATAACAAAGGTTACAAACTCAATCCCTAAAAATCTGAACCATTGGGGAATCAGCTGATGACCCCACAGACAGGATCCCACTGATGTTTCCCAAATGCTCTGTCTTCAGAGATATTTTGGATAATTGAATCATTACTAATACTTTTATCTTTACATGGTTGTTTCCCTCCTTGGGAAACACTTTTCACAATAGAAGATTTCCATGTGTATCATATTTGGAATAACATTGGTTTGCATAGTGTTCCTTTTTTCTGCCTCTTGGGCAAAGGCCTGGTGCTTTCTCACTTTTCTCTGATTCTGGACAGTTCTTTTTCACTCGTCCATATCTTCTGCATCTGAAGCATGGTGCTCTGGCAAATGCTGTTGCCATCACTTCTGTGGAACCGGCCTGTTGAAGAGCAGGGCGAAGTGCCTCACGTAACACCTGCTACACTTGTGAAAAACCTCCAGCTTGAGATTTTGGCTGTGGCTGGCTGTGTGCTGTGTGCTGTGAGCTGTGTGCTGTGTGCTGAGAGCTGTGTGCTGTGAGCTGTGTGCTGGCTGTGGGCTGTGTGCTGGCTGTGTTCTGGCTGTATGCTGTGTGCTGTGTGCTGTGTTCTGTGTGCTGGCTGTGAGCTGTGTGCTGTGTGCTGTGTGCTGTGTTCTGTGTGCTGTGAGCTGTGTGCTGTGAGCTGTGTTCTGTGTGCTGGCTGTGTTCTGTGTGCTGTGTGCTGTGTGTTCTGGCTGTCTGCTCGCTGTGTGCCGGCCGTGGCTGGCTGTGTGCTGGCTGTGTGCTCGCTGTGTGCCGGCCGTGGCTCGCTGTGCCCGCTGTGACACGGCGCTGCCCTCAGGAACGTCTCCGCCCGCTCCGGCGCAGCCGCGCTTTCGGAAACGCTCCCTTCCTCCCCGCGATGGCCACTCGCGCTGTCCCGACCCCACTCCCGGTCCGGTGCCTCCGCCCCGCTCTGATCCCCGCCGGGACTCGCCCCGCTGGCTCCTGCCGAGCCCCGCACCCGCGGGGCCCGACTCCCGCCCGGCCGGGCCCGGCCGCGTCCGCGCCGCGGGACAATCCCCGCGCTCCGCCTGCCGGGTTTGCGTCATCAGCGCGCGTCCGTCGCGTTCCGCCGCCGCCGCCGCCACCCCGCGCTGCGCTCCGCGCGCCCCGGTCTCGCTCGGCACCGCGCTCGCAGCCGCCGAGCATCCCCCGAGGGCCGAGCATCCCCCGGCACTGCGATCCCCCCGGCTGCTGTCCCCTGGCACTGTGATCCCCCGAGGGCCGAGCATCCCCTGGCTCTGTCATCCCCCGAGGGCTGCTGCCCGCCCGGCTCTGCGCTCCCCCGGGACAGCTGCTGCTGCCCGCCTGGCACTTCCTCGGCGTGGCTCCTGCTCGGAACCCACAATTTCCTCTTCCCCCCGCCCCGATAGTCCCGCCGTGGCCTCCGCGGTGAGGTTTCGCATCGGTCTCTGCCATTTTGGGGAACACGCCTCAAAAAAGGCAAAGTATCTTGGAAAAATAGTTAATTTGAGCTTTCCCGGGAGCGGCAGAGGTGTGCCTGGAGACCCTGAGGGTGGTGACGATTCCCCCCGCACCTTTTTCTGTTCCTCCTGATTTGACAGGAGTATCCCCCGCCTGCGGATGCCAAGGCGGTTCCCCTCTCCCCTGACTGCTGGCAGTCATTTCTGCTGGCCGCCGGTGGCAGGCAGCCCCTGCGGCATTCCGCGAAATTGCCTCCAGCATTACTCTCGCTGGAGCTAAAAGTTTCAAGGCCATTTTATCTTCCTTTGTTGTTAAATGATAAAGGTGTCTGTTAATGTCTTTGCCAAAACCCTGGCTCAAATAACAAACGGGATTCTGAGTGCGGGTAATTACAGCACACCCATAGCAAAAGAGCCCTGAGCTCCTCCTCAGGAATTTCCACGGGATAAGTGGCTGTCACGGACAAGATGCTAAATTGTTCCTGGGAATAAGCTCCCCCCATGTTCTTAATTTTGACCTGTCTTACCAAAAGCTGCATCGTCTGCAAAATCGATCCAGAGGTTTTCCCGGTCACTGGCCAGCAGATCCCAGGTGGGGAACTCCCAGGCACCTTGGGTTTTCCTCCTTTCCAGGTCGAGTTTGAAGCGACTTGTCTCTGCAGAGGTCAGGGTGTCTGCTCTGGAATTCTTCTCTGTCGTGTGCCTTTTTCGGGCTGGGATTCAATGTCTGATGTTCAGTGGTCTGAGCTCGCAAGCCCAGGCCCACCCAGGGAACGCCAGGTCTTGGGTTTCTGGGGTCCAGATGACCCGGAGGTGTTAGAAAGTCTCTTTTTTCCCAACCCCGCAACCAAAGAAGAAGCCGAGATGTGTCGGTTCTGCTTTTCAAGGTTGTTTAATTTTCCTTATCTGTAACATTTTTTCTCTGACCTGCTGAGGTCTGTCTAGCAGGTCGGTTCGTGGCACACTGACCGCCCTTGGGGTGGTGTTAACATTTTATACTAACAACTACGTGTACTTTATTTACAATAATTTTCCAATACCTATCACCTATGTTTGGGGGACCCCAGCAGTGGCAGCACTGGCAGGGACTGGTTTATACTGGGGCAACTGGGAATGACTGGGAATGACTGTGAGCAAACAAAGGGCAACTGGCATATACTGGGAGTCTCTGTGACCTTACTGGGGGGACTGGAACCACACTGGGAACAATGGGGACCATGCTGGGGACAACTGGGACCATGCTGGGGACAACTGGGATCACAGTGGGAGCAGCTAGGCCTATGCAGGGAGTGACTGGCATCATGCTGGATCATACTGGCAGCAACTGGGACTGCACTCAAGGTGACTGGGAGTGGCTGTGAGCAGCTGGGATCAGGCTGGAAGCAACTCAGGGCAACTGGGAGTGACTGGGAACATGCTGGGAGCAACTGGGACACACTGGGAGACACTGAAACCACAGTGGGAGCAACTGGAACCACACTGGATGATAATGGGAACAGCCATGCCCATTCTGGTGTCATCCTGGGATCCTGCAGGAACTGGCTGGCATCGTACTAGGAGTGACTGGAAAGGTGCTGGCTGTGACTGGAACCATACTGGAAGCAACTGGGAGCAACTGGGCCCACACTGGGAGTGACAGGGAGTCACTCTGAGCATGACTGGAATCATACTGGGAGTATCTGGGACTGACTGGGGTCATACTGGGAGTGACTACTCGTCTTGCTGGGGTCATTCTGGGAGCCACTGGGAACACACTTTGGGCAACTGACAGAAACTGGGATCATGCTGGAGGTAACTGGGAAAGACGGGGATCATTCTGAGCTAATGAGAACTGTACTAGGCCAGCTGGGATATACTGGGAGTGTCTGTGACCATACTGGGGGGACTGGAACTACACTGGGACAGCTGGCACCACGCTGGGGGCAACTGGGAGTGAGTGGGACCATGCTGAGAGGGACTGGGACTATTCTAGGGGCAACTGGGATCATACTGGGAGGAACTGAGAACAGCTGGAACTATACTGGAGGCAACTGGGATCATACTGGGATCAGTGGGAGCAGCTGGGTCCATGCTGGGTTACACTGGGATCAGACTGAGGGTGATTGGAATCATACTGAGATTGATTGGGAGTGGCTGTGAGCAACTGGAATCATGCTGAAAGCACGAGGGAGGAAGTGGGAGTGACTGGGAGCATGCTGGGGGTGACTGGGATGTACTGGGAGAGACTGGGAGTCACAGGGATCATACTGGAGGCTACTGGGGTCATGCTGGCATTGACAGGGAGCAACTGAGATCACACTGGGGGCCACTGGCGTCATACTGGGAGTGACTGGGAGGGAGTGGAGTTAGACCGCAAGTGACTGGGATCATACTGGGAGTCACTGGGATCATACCGGGAGTCACTGGGATCATACCAGGAGTGACTGGGACCATACCGGGAGTCACTGGGATCATACCAGGAGTGACTGGGATCATACCAGGAGTGACTGGGATCATACCGGGAGTCACTGGGATCATACCGGGAGCAGCTACAATCGTACTGGGATCGTAGTGGGTGTGACTGGTCCCTGACTGGGGGTACTGGGAGCTACCAGGCACATGCTGGGAACCGACTGGCACCCACTGGGAGGAACTGGGCGCAGTTGGGAGTGACAGGAGGTGAGCAGCAGCTGCAGCTCCGCGGCTCGGCTCCGCCTGGCCCCGCTCCTTGTGCCGGCTCTGGCCGTGCCGAGATCCCGGCTCGGCCCCGCTCCTTGTGCCGGCTCTGGCCGTGCCGAGATCCCGGCTCGGCCCCGCTCCTTGTGCCGGCTCTGGCCGTGCCGAGATCCCGGCTCGGCTCCGCCCGGCCCCGCTCGCTGCGGCGGCGCTGGAAGGGGATCGCATCCGGGATCCACGGACTCCAACTGGGGGAACGCCGGGCCGCAGGGACAGGAGAACTGGGGGGACACGGAGATTTGGGGGCTGGGGGCTCACAGGGCAAGGGAAGGGGGAACGGCAGAGCTGGGAACAGGGTTTGGGGGCTCCAGGATTGAGAAAAGGGGAGGCTGGGGTGGCCAGAGGTGGGACGGGCTGGGTTAAGGGGGTTCCCGTGTCCAGGAAAGGGAGCTCCAAGGCTCCCCGGTGTCCCCATTCCCAGCAAAAGGTGGGAAACCCCGGGACGGCTGGGAACAGGGGTCCCGAGTGTCTTCAGTGTTGAGGAGAGGAGGGGCTGGGGGCTGGGAAAGGCAGGAATAGGGGCCATGGGGGGCTCGGGGTGAAGAAGGGGCCTCTGGGGGCTGGGAGAGGCGGGATGGCCGGGAAGGGGGTGCGGGGGGGAACGGGGGATGGCGGCGCCCAGGAATGAGGGTTCAGGGGCCCCGCGGTGCTCCGGGATGGGCGATCAAAGAGTCCCGGTGCCGGGGGTCCCCCTCACCCCGCACCGCCCCCGCGGCCCCAGCACTGCAGCCATCGCGCTGCTCCTCCTCACTCCCAGCATGATCCCAGTACAGCCCAGTCCCTCCCACTCCTGGCATCCCCCCCAGCCCTCTCTGCCTTCCGACCCGTCCCGGCTCCATCCCCGCCGCTCCCGCGGGCTGCGAGGACTCCGGGACTGGAGGAGGAGGAGGAGGGAGGGAGGAAGAGGCGGAGCGGCAGCAGGAAGCGGCAGCAGCAGAGGACGGCAGGAATCGCGGCGATCCGGCGCTGCCTGAGCTCGCCGCACCGCGGGAGCATCGCCCCCATCCCGCAGGTGCCCGGGGAGGTTCCCCCCTGTCCCAGCTGATGGGGGTCCCGCTTGCATTGGGAACACCCCTTCTACTCGGTCCCGCCCTCCCCAGGCTGCTGGGAATCCCAGGAATCCGAAAAGTTCCCCCTGGTCTCCTGCGCGATGGGGGGCGATGACCCCACAGGTGGGGGCTGTGAATTCAGGGAGGGCTCGGCCGCGTGCTTCCCTCTGCTTTCCTTCATCCGTCTTTGTCCCTCCTCTTTCTCCCCCTCCTCTTCCAGCCCTCCTCCTCCTCCCTAAGCCCACCTCCTTCTCCTACTTCCATCCCTTCTGGCTCTCCTCCTTCATCCCTGCCATTCCCTCCTCCTCCTCTTCCCCCAGAGCAGCGACCCCCTCGCTGCCCCGTTCCCGGAGCCCTCGCAGCCGCGGCAGGAGCGGGGATGGAGCCGGGACAGCTCGGCACGGGCAGCGCGGGGCTCTCGGCTGCTCCCGGCGCAGAGGCAGCCTGGAGGAGCAGAGCCCTGTGTCCCCCAGGAGCCCAAAGTGGGGAGCCCAGAGAGGGGGGAGCGCTGCCATCCACCCCTCAACAGCCTGGAGAGGGGCAGCGGGGACTCCTTGGAGCCCCTGCAGCCCCGAGCAGAGAATGAGGGGAGAAGGGACCCCAAAAGGGAGCCCAAAACCCCCAGCATCCCTAAGTGGGGAGATGGAAAAGGGGGGAGATTTTTGGGTTCCTGGGACTTCCAGGAGCCTGGGAGAGGAGGAATCCCAGAACCCCAAAACTGAAAGACCAGAGATGGGGAACTCCTGGGAGGCTTTTTTAGAGCAGATTTTTATGGACATACAATGCTGACATCTAGAGATGAAGTTGGGCAGGGGGAACCACCTAACCCAAGTGTTCATCACTTGTTTTCCCTGCAAACCAGGATTTCCCATTCCCAACCCTTGGCTGGATGGAGGAAGAGGCTGTGAGGAAGAGGCAGATGCCCCTGGACACCCAGGCAGGTGAGGAGGAAGTCACTGCCCCTTTTTCCCCTCTCTCCTGCTCCATCTCCCAGCCCAGCATCCACCCCAGCTGCAGGACAGCCCCACTTCCAAAGCTGTCCTGCTGGGGCTGCACTGAGGGGGATCTCTGTCCCCTTCCCTGTTGCATGGAGGCAAATGTCATCCTCTCCTTGTCCTTCCTCCTCCAGACAGGGATCTGAGGATGGAGACCAGGGAGGACAAATCCCCGCAGCAGAACCTCGTGGAAGAGGTTGTTTTGAGTGACTCTACAGAGCAGGAATCCGATGGGGAGGAAAATCCCCAGAGATCCCCCACGAGGAGGGCCTGCAAGCCCAGCCCAGGGTGCTCTGAGGAGGAAAGACCCACCCTGTGCCAGGAAGGTGGACAGAGCTTCAGCCAGAGCTTGGGCCTCGTGGTCTCTGAGCAGCTCAGTGATGGGGAGAAGCCCCACAAGTGCTTGGAGTGTGGGAAGAGCTTCAGCTGGAGGTCCCGCCTGATCCGCCACCAGATGATCCACACTGGGGAGAGGCCCTACGAGTGTCCTGAGTGTGGGAAGGGCTTCAGAGACAGCCCCCAGCTTACCATCCACCATCGCATCCACACTGGGGAACGGCCCTTCGAGTGTTGGGAATGTGGCCAGAACTTCAGCCGGAGCTCCCACCTGACCTCCCACCAGAAGATCCACACCGGGGAGAGGCCCTACGAGTGTTCCGAGTGTGGGAAATCATTTCAGACCAGCTCCCTTCTCCTCATACACCTGCGGATTCACACAGAGGAGAGGCCCTTCCGCTGCCCTGACTGCAGGAAGGGCTTCAAGCACAGCTCCCACCTCATCAGGCACCGGCGCATCCACACCGGGGAAAGGCCCTACGAGTGCCCTGAGTGTGGGAAGAGGTTCAGGACCAGCTCAGTCTTGAATCAACACCAATGGAGACACCGGTAAGGGAAGCTCTGACTGCTGGAAGAGCTTCGTGCACTGCTCCAACTTCCTCCCCCATCAGAGGACCCTCGTTGCAGAGAGCCCTGGTGACCCACATTCCCAATAATCCAAGTTGGGAAGACACCTGGCTGGTGGTCTCTATGTCATCCCGGATCCCTATGGGCACCTGACTGAACGCTGGGGCAGGAACATCCATTGGGTCTCAGACTGATAATGGAAATTCCTTGGGAAGAGCTGATTTTTGACCTTGTCTTGGTTTGAAATTCAGGTGTCTGCTAAGGAAGGCAGGAGCCCTCCTTGGAATGGAAAATGTAAACCCCCTCCCTCTGAATTATTAGAATTGTGAAATCAAGGGGCTCTCAAGCAAAGATATAGGAATAGGAATAACAGTTCTTTACTAATGTGTATAATAAAGCAAACAACAGCAACACCTACGGCATTAACAGAGGCTTTGCTGCACAAACCCACAGGGGGCCGTGATCCTGGTGCCCCAGCAGGGCTCAGGGAGCTCCAAGCTGGGTTGGCAAGATCCATCAGCAGGCAGGGGGTGTGGGGTGTGAAAAACACGTTCAGTCTCTTGTGAAAATTTAAAAAGTGTAATAAAGGACAATGGGAGACAAGGACCATAGAGCAGAGGTTATTAGGGCCAGGAGCATCTTGGGGGATACCCCTTAAATACCTTTTCCCTTACATCAGCCCTTTGCATATTCATAGACCCTTATGCATAGTAAACTTTTCCCCAAAGTAGTTTACATGTTCCAATAATTGTTCAGTATATCTCCTCCTTGGATCTGCCTTTTTAGAGCATGAGCATTCAGTGGTTGTGGTTTTAGTCCTTTTTTATCATCATCTGCAGTTTTTGGACCTTGGCCCACACTGCTGGAGTGTGTGGGTGCTGATAGTTGGCAGATCTGTACAGGCGTCCTCATCCTGTGTTTATTATGTTAGGAAGATTAGTCCACAAACATCAGAGGTTTATGTCCAAAAAGGAGACAGAGGAGTCCTTTTACTTTGTTTGAATAAAGGGAGAGGCCATGGGGGTCTCTCCAATTTTTGGAGGATGCAGCCTCCTTTTTATCCTAATTTCTTTTCTCTCCCCATTGGCTGAGGTACTTGAGAAGTACAGACTTCCTGAAACACCTGATACCAGAGATTTCCCTCTAATGTATAGCCCTCCCTTTTAATTTTTAATTCTTATGGAATTTAGGGTTTTCCCCCACTGTTTCTTTCATCTTTCAATATCCAGTTTCATTTACTAGCAAACCTACAGTTTATTTGTAAAAGCAAAATATCTTTTTTCATTCATCAATCAGTAGAATCCTTCCCATTGTTTCTTTTATCTCTCAGTGCTAGTTTTATCTAGCAGCAGACCCACAGCTTGGTTTTAAAGACAAATCTGTCATTCCTCTCATACTGTCTTGCAACAAAGAACCTGTGACCATCTTAGACCATGGCCTAAGACTATTTATAAGACTATGCTTGCTGTCTTATAAATCTCATGGCCTCTTAGACTGATGTTATCTAAGCAATAAATGGTTCTTAGTCTGCTCGTGGTCCCGTCCCTTTGACTGACGTGATGGCAGCCACACAGAGTCCTTCCCCAGGAGCTCTGAAGCTGCCTGCAGGTCCCCGAGCTCTTGGTCCCCTTGGCCACGGCAGTCGTGTGCCCCAGAGGGCTCTGTGAGGACACGGGCTGTCCTCGTGGCACTGGGGCTGTGTCCTTGCAGCCCTGGGGACGTTGGGCACTGCGACAAGGTTCAGGACCAGCTCAGTCTTGAATCAACACCAATGGAGACACCGGTAAGGGAAGCTCTGACTGCTGGAAGAGCTTCGTGCACTGCTCCAACTTCCTCCCCCATCAGAGGACCCTCGTTGCAGAGAGCCCTGGTGACCCACATTCCCAGTAATCCAAGTTGGGAAGACACCTGGCTAGTGGTCTCTACGTCATCCCGGATCCCTATGGGCACCTGACTGAACGCTGGGGCAGGAACATCCATTGGGTCTCAGACTGATAATGGAAATTCCTTGGGAAGAGCTGATTTTTGACCTTGTCTTGGTTTGAAATTCAGGTGTCTGCTAAGGAAGGCAGGAGCCCTCCTTGGAATGGAAAATGTAAACCCCCTCCCTCTGAATTATTAGAATTGTGAAATCAAGGGGCTCTCAAGCAAAGATATAGGAATAGGAATAACAGTTCTTTACTAATGTGTATAATAAAGCAAACAACAGCAACACCTACGGCATTAACAGAGGCTTTGCTGCACAAACCCACAGGGGCCCGTGATCCTGGTGCCCCAGCAGGGCTCAGGGAGCTCCAAGCTGGGTTGGCAAGATCCATCAGCAGGCAGGGGGTGTGGGGTGTGAAAAACACGTTCAGTCTCTTGTGAAAATTTAAAAAGTGTAATAAAGGACAATGGGAGACAAGGACCATAGAGCAGAGGTTATTAGGGCCAGGAGCATCTTGGGGGATACCCCTTAAATACCTTTTCCCTTACATCAGCCCTTTGCATATTCATAGACCCTTATGCATAGTAAACTTTTCCCCAAAGTAGTTTACATGTTCCAATAATTGTTCAGTATATCTCCTCCTTGGATCTGCCTTTTTAGAGCATGAGCATTCAGTGGTTGTGGTTTTAGTCCTTTTTTATCATCATCTGCAGTTTTTGGACCTTGGCCCACACTGCTGGAGTGTGTGGGTGCTGATAGTTGGCAGACCTGTACAGGTGTCCTCATCCTGTGTTTATTATGTTAGGAAGATTAGTCCACAAACATCAGAGGTTTATGTCCAAAAAGGAGACAGAGGAGTCCTTTTACTTTGTTTGAATAAAGGGAGAGGCCATGGGGCATTCCCCTGGGGTCTCTCCAATTTTTGGAGGATGCAGCCTCCTTTTTATCCTAATTTCCCTTCTCTCCCCATTGGCTGAGGTACTTGAGAAGTACAGACTTCTCAGAGGTTTATGTCCAAAAAGGAGACAGAGGAGTCCTTTTACTTTGTTTGAATAAAGGGAGAGGCCATGGGGGTCTCTCCAATTTTTGGAGGATGCAGCCTCCTTTTTATCCTAATTTCTTTTCTCTCCCCATTGGCTGAGGTACTTGAGAAGTACAGACTTCCTGAAACACCTGATACCAGAGATTTCCCTCTAATGTATAGCCCTCCCTTTTAATTTTTAATTCTTATGGAATTTAGGGTTTTCCCCCACTGTTTCTTTCATCTTTCAATATCCAGTTTCATTTACTAGCAAACCTACAGTTTATTTGTAAAAGCAAAATATCTTTTTTCATTCATCAATCAGTAGAATCCTTCCCATTGTTTCTTTTATCTCTCAGTGCTAGTTTTATCTAGCAGCAGACCCACAGCTTGGTTTTAAAGACAAATCTGTCATTCCTCTCATACTGTCTTGCAACAAAGAACCTGTGACCATCTTAGACCATGGCCTAAGACTATTTATAAGACTATGCTTGCTGTCTTATAAATCTCATGGCCTCTTAGACTGATGTTATCTAAGCAATAAATGGTTCTTAGTCTGCTCGTGGTCCCGTCCCTTTGACTGACGTGATGGCAGCCACACAGAGTCCTTCCCCAGGAGCTCTGAAGCTGCCTGCAGGTCCCCGAGCTCTTGGTCCCCTTGGCCACGGCAGTCGTGTGCCCCAGAGGGCTCTGTGAGGACACGGGCTGTCCTCGTGGCACTGGGGCTGTGTCCTTGCAGCCCTGGGGACGTTGGGCACTGCGACACTGCTGTCCTTCCCTGGCACTGCCTGCACGGCCCAGGCTGCCTGCAGGGAGAGACCTGGGCTCCGGGAAGGACAGATCTCCCGTCCCAGGGACCAGGATCAGGCCTTGGCCCTTCTGCTCCATCTAGCCGAGGGTGTGCTCAGCGCCAGAGCCCCCTGCCCAGTGCCTCTGCCTGCTGCAACCACAGCCCCAACCCTAAGGAGGCCCTGGGGAGGCTCCATCAGAACGGGCAATGCTCCACCACACTTTGTGTTTTTCTTCTCACTTGGATTTCTTGGGGGACTGCTGCTCTCTCCTCTCAGCATCTGAGGATCCTGGACTCAGAACACCAAATACACCCCAGGGCTCATTCGAGCAAAGAAAGGCCTAATGAGTCATTATCCTCCCCTTTGCCAAGTCCTCAACTCTTGTACAGCTAATTGGAGAGGGTTGAGGACTGGAGGTGAAGGCGCCAGTGCCCACTTTGGAGAGGTGGTGACAGCACTGTGCAGCTGACACTGATCCAGGCTATGCTAAGGAGATCATGCCCATGGAAAAACAGTTCCTCAGCACGGGATGGACAACTGTGCCCATCCCCTCAGCCCCAGCCCTTCTCTCAGGGGCCACCTGGGCCCTGCCTCACCGTCTGTGACACGGGACTTGGGCACTGAGTTCTGTAGTGATGTTACAGCTCCTTTGCATCAACTTCCACCTCCTTTCACCCCAGACCCTGGCTGTGAACAGGCATGGAAGGGTTTCTGCTAATTATAAAAAAAAGAAATGATTTTTTTTTTAATTATAAAAATTATATTAAAAGCAATAGCAACAAGAGTAGCTCTCTGCCAAAAAAAAAGTATTATATGTGTTATGTTAGAAAGTTATGCTGTATTAATCCTTTTAAGTAGTGTGTTAATTACTGTTTTAGGCTATAACATAATATTAAAATAGAAACTATGTGATGTAAGATACTTTTCTAACTAGCTCAAGGAATGGATAGGATAATCAAGAAATTATTTCCATAGAGATAACAGCAACAAGACACTAAAATCCGAAAGAGAAGAATTATTGCCTCCTTATCAGGAAGAACCAGGCTTCTTCTACCTCCTTTCAGCCTCCATGGAGCCAAACCATGATTTACAAGATGAGATGGGAAGCTGACAATAACCAGAAAACACCCTTTGTTTGAAAGGAATGTTTGCATCATGTATGAGATATATGAATATGCAACAGGCCATTGCTTTTAAGAGTTAATCCTTTGTTAGTGAGCCATGCTTTTTTGAGGAAAGCATCTAACGTTCATAATTCTTTACTTTTTTATTGTCCTTTATTGTCCTAACTCTGCTTGTCCGAGTTCTTATTGCTTTAATTTGTATTACTATCTTTATAACCATTTTATTACTATTAAACTTCTAAAATTTGAAAACAAGTGATTGGTGTTTTTCACACCAGGGACCCCTCAGAGCACCACGGGTCCCAGCCCCACTGAGCTTGACAGCTTCCCCCCAAGATGCTGTGTTCAGTTCTGACCCAGCACTAAGAAATCCAAAACCAAAAATGAAATCTGATTACAAAATCTTGCAAAATCCCATCCCAGAACGTTCTGTTATAAAATCACAAGTATTAACGGAAGCTGAGAAAGCCAACAACGTTAGAAAACGATGTTACAGGTGAGTAATGCGATGGCTGGCTCTCACAATTAAAGAGCAAATATTAAATATATGTCAAGAGGGGCTAGAGGTGTAAAGGGCAGGACATCCATTTTGTAGAAGAGCACCTGGTGATTGAATCCTTCGCTCCCGGTGCTGTATTATTTTCTTTATTAAGTCTTCTGTTGTGTTTTTGATAAGGTTTCAATAAGCCTTCTAAATTTTTGAAAGTGAGAATCATTTCTCACAACAACCTTCAAGCACTTGGACTAGAAGAGCTCAGGCAATAAATTTAATTGGAATGAACCCTTTCTTTCTAACATGGGAGCAATTCCATCAAATTTCCAAAACCAGTGAAAGAGGGACCCCCAGAAGCAGAGGCTTCACACGAAGCAATGACATAGGGCAGGGCAAGCAGCTGCCAAAATTATAACTTCTCCATTGCAATGAAGGATTTATTTTAATTTTACTGTAGCTGCTATTAATAAAGTGCAAGATTTAAGAGTCTTGAAAAATAAAAATAAATAAATAATGAAAGGCCTCCACTATACCAAAAAGACAAACCTCATTTTTCTTTACTGTCATGATGCTCCTGAAAAAAACATCAAATCATCCTGCAAGTTCAGAGGTACAAAAGAAATCTGACTTGAGTTTCTCCACCAAACCACAGGAGGGTTTGTCCAGCTGGCCATTTAGAATAGGAACAAATTAATCTGTATTTTCTAAGATATTTCTCATGGTCATCCTCCATTTTTGTAAGGCAGATTGCGCCAAAGACCTATTATATATTATATTCTTGCTGGGAAGAAAGATGCTTTGAGTTATTTAAGCTTTGAGATGCATGTAAAAATGACTTTCACTAAAGTCAGATACTCCTAGGCTTGAAGGCAAGGCATAAATAGTTAGTCACTTGCCTGCAATAATTGCGGCAAGAACACATTGAAATGCCCTTTCACGTGAAAAACTAAAAAAATTTTAAATCTACTTCTGGACAACACCAGCCAGAGACCAGATGAGAGCTGTTACCAGTTCTGAGTTTGCTTTTCAAAGCCATTGACCCCCAAGCCTGGGTTTAACTTTGGCAGAGTTGTGTCCAGCACAAGGACGTGTTTGGACCTGGGTCACATCCCTTCAGCACCAGCCCCTGACTGCACAGTGACAGCTGCTGCTCCCGCTGGTCCTTGTGGCCTTTTGAAGCACAAGCCCAGCCCAGCTGCAGGTGAAGCCCAGGAGGAGAAGGAGGGATTGGTTTGGAAGCTCCTGGGTGCCCTCCTGGGGCTGGAGCCACCCTCACCTTGCCAGCAGCTGTGGGGCAGGAGCGGTGCCCGATGTGCCCCACGGGCATTCGGGGTGGGGAAGGGCAGCTGGGCTGGGGCAGGGCTCTCCAACTGCCCTGGATGTGGAACTGGAGCCCAGCAACTGCCAGAACGGCCGATGGAGCCCCGGCAGGCGAGTGGGGAAGGGGCAGCTCCCCCTGGGCCGGGCCCAGAGGGGGCCTGGGGGGGTTTGGGTTGTCCCGTGGGGAATGGTTCCCTTTGGGAACACCAGGGAATTCCTGGGGGGCTGCTCTGGAGCTGGCAGCAGCTTTGGTGCTGGCCCTGGGGCTGCTGGCCATGCCAGGAATTGGGGCTGCTGGCCATGCCAGGGAACTGGAGATCCGGGCCATGCCAGGAACTGGGGCTGCTGGCCATGCCAGGGAACTGGAGCTGCTGGCCATGCCAGGGAACTGGAGCTCCTGGCCATGCCAGGGAACTGGAGCTGCTGGCCATGCCAGGAACTGGGGCTGCTGGCCATGCCAGGGCACACCCACATCTCCCATCACTGCGGGCACTAAGGAGGGCACAGCTTTTCCTTGCATTCCCAGCACCCCAGTTTACAGCCCAGCCCCAGCACTGCCCAGACACCGCCATGGGTTTCTCCCTGTCCCCTCCCAGATGATTCCTTGTGGCCCAGAGGAGCCCACAGGAGGGATCAGAGGGTGCTGGGGGCCTGGAGCATTTCTGCTGTGGGAAAGGCTGCAAGAGCTGGCACCTCTCTGCCTGAAGAAGGCTCAGGAGAAACCTTAGAGCTTCTTCCAGCCCCTGGAGGGACTCAGGGAGAGCTGGGGAGGGGCTTTGGACAAGGACCTGCAGGGACAGCACAAGGGGAATGGATTCCAACTGACAAGGGGCAGGGTTCAACTGGATCTTGGGAAGAAATTCCTGCCTGGAGGAGGAGCGGTGAGGAGGGTGGAGAGGCCGTGGCACAGGTTGCCCACAGCAAACAGAGTTGTCCTGGAAGTGTTCAAGGCCAGGTGGAATGGGGCTCAGAACAAATTCCCTTCTGGTGCTCTCATCAAGTAAGGCCTCTTCCAGCAACTTCTGTTTGTTCCATTTTCAAAGGCCAGGACTGAAAGGATTCCCAAGGAGGGGAGGAAGAGCTGAGCAGGAATTCCTGAGCTGGGATAGGCTGGGAAAACATTGAGGACCAAGGTCCTCAGGGACAGCCATGCAAACCTGAGTGTGCTCATCCCTGTGTTCTTCCAGGAGCTTGGACTGAGCCAGCAGTTCCCTTCCCAGATGCTTCTTCAACAAGAACCTTCCTCAAGAGCCCCTGAGGTGAGTCCAGCTGTGCTGAGATGGCTCAGGACCCTTTTGAAATGGGAATTCCCTAAGGGGAAGAGAACTGCAGGAACCCTGCAAGGGAGAAGCTGCTTGGCCATGGCTCTCCTGTGTGTCCCTGAGTGGGGTTCATTTCTCTGTGCCTGATTTCTGGATCCCCATTTTAACCCCAAAAGAGACTTCTTTCCTCTGCTCCATCAGTTTAACAACATCTTTGGTGGTGAACACGAACAAATAGAACAGGAACCTGATCTCTGATGTGTTACTTAATTTCAGTGTAATCACAGTAATACGTGTCCTAAGCACAAGCAAAGTGCTCAGAGTAGAAATAGATTTCATATGTTTAAGCAGATTCTGAAATTGGTTCTCCATGAACGAACACCCGTTCTTGCTGGGATCAGAAGAGGCACCTCAAATGTACTTTGGAATAGGACACAATACCTGCCCTCCTCTTAGCAGGATAAAGCACAGAAGGAACATTAGATCTCCACTCCAGACTATGAAAAGACATTTTTTTTCCCCTGACACTTGCATTTTATTTAATTCTGGGTTTTTTTCTTCATCCAGTTTAATTTAATAAGGTGTTCCAAACCCATTTATCCCAATGCATCCAGTAAAGTTAAAAGAATGGAAGGCAAGTAATTTTAACATATTGCCCCTTCATGACATCTTGTTTGGTGCTAAAATCCATGGTAAAGCATTGTCAGAAATCATTTCTGGGAACAAAACAACGTTCTCCTGGGACATTTGGCAAAGGCAAGCTGTGACAAGCACAAGGGGGAATGGCTTTAAGCTGAAAGAGATTTAGATTGGACATGAGGAAGAAACTCTTGGCTGTGAGGGTGCTGAGGCCCTGGCACAGGGTGCCCAGAGCAGCTGTGGCTGCCCCTGGATCCCTGGCAGTGTCCAAGGCCAGGCTGGACAGGCTTGGAGCAGCCTGGGATAGCAGAAGTGTCCCTGCCCATGGCAAAGAGCTGGAATGAGATGACCTTTGAGGTCCCTTCCAACCCAAACCATTCTGGGATTCTCTGAAATGACTTTAAATCCCACGATTCTCCCCTCACCTCCCACTCCCTCTCCTGCAGGCGTGGCAGGAGGCAAAAGAACCCAAAGAACGACCCCCGAGCGGCGCAGACAGAGCCAGCCGTAAGCGGAAAGCCGGAAGCCTTGGCGATGTGTTGGGGACAAAAGCAGAAGCGCCAGCAGCAGAGAGTGGCACAGGGACATTCCCAAGCCCTCCACTCCACATCCCTCTCTCCAGACTCTGGGAAATAGAAGCGGAGTTGATCTGCGCCGATGAGGTGGACACCGAGTTCGAGTCCGGCGAGCCGGTGGCGCCTGCAGTGCCACCAGCGGTGCCAGCAGCAATGCCACCAGCGGTGCCACCAGCAGGGCCACCAGCAGCGGCTCAGGCTCCTGCCCAAGGCCCGGGGGACAGCCGGTGGCACCGCGCTGGCAGGGGGCTGCGGGCAGCCCTGCAGGATGGCAGCGCTCGGTGCCGGCAGCGCGATTTCGCGGCGGCCGCCGCCAAGTTCTCCATGGCTCTGGAGGTACGGGGCTGAAGGGCTGTGACCCCACAGCGGGTGTGACCCCTGCACAGCACGGCCAGGGCTGTGCCCGCACTCCCTGGGGCAGGAATCGTGAAGGGAACCAGGGGTACCAACCTGGAGTGCCTGGGGTGGGAGAGAAATGCTGAGATGTGATTTCGCCTGGAAACTGAAAATTGGGAGTTGTAAATAAACCACAGGAGGGGGGAAGTGTTGGACTGAACCAAAGAATGTCAGGTAATTTTGTACCTTTCTCCAAGTTCTTAAGTGTATTGATATGTGGAGGAAATTCAAATCCCACAGAGTTAAAAAAATGCTCCTCTCTTTAATCTTAGCTCTATCAGCAACAAATGTCCTTTCAAAAACTAGAGAGTTTTCACTCTGCCCCAGCTAATGCTTTCTCTCCACTCTGACTCCAATACCATCAGCCAGGCACTTGAAACTCTGAGAAAGGGACTGCACTTTGTTTTAGCACTGTTCTGCCAAACTTCATTCAAAAGCATTTGTCAAATATTAGGGCTTTCCAGTTCACAGGCAAATATCCTATTCTTTTTTTTTTTTTTCTACAATATTGAAGTAATTTTTAAAGCAATAAATATTATAGCAGTCAGTGAGTAAAATGATAAATTGTCACCCCTTTTAAGTGCTTTTTTGCCCCCTATGTTCTGAAATGAGCTGTGGTAGGAACAGCACCACAGGTCACTTAAGAAGAAAGGAGGACTTGTCTCCTCCTGAGAGGAAAGGCTGGTGAATGGACATACCAGGAAAATGGATGAGGGAATTCATCCCTGGGATTGTGGACAGACTGATTGGGACATCACAGAACTGTAGGGCTGGCACTTCTCAGCAGCCTCTAAATCCAACTCTCAGAAACAAAAATCCCAGAACATCCCTGAAAGACCTTTCTTTCCTCTGTACTGATTTTTGTAATGCTGACTTTAGTTAAAGCCAGAGTCTATTAGACCTCAGTTTTCTCCACTGATCAGTCACAAAAAGTGCTTCCACCCAGCAAATGGTGTTTTCTAATATTTGGAAATCGTGGTTTTGTTTCATGTGCAGCTTTGCAGTAAAGGCTTTGCTCTAGAGGATCCCTTGAAGTCCTCTCCAGACGATATTTCCAGGCTTGCCAGCTGGATCGAGTCAAAGCTTGTCATCTGCTACTTAAAACTGGGGCAGCCTGGCCTTGCTCTGCATCATTCCCACAGGTAAGAGGAAACAAGGATTGGATTCACTGCTCAGACTGAAATCCAAAATGAAACAAAGACTAGGAATGAATATTGTGCAGGAAGAATCAGCCTAACAGTGAGAAAAGAGGAATCAAGAGAACACACCTTACACGTGGAGCTGGTGCTTAGGTCGGACTAATGGCATCTGTTGAAGAGTCTGACACACAGGCCAAGGTTTGCCCATGCTGCACCTATGCCTTGTACAGAGAATATTTCAAAATATCTCAGGTTCACCTTGTGATACATTCCAGGTGCACAGTGCTTCCAGGGAGATGGGCCAGACACCTGCTGCTCCTGTTTGGGCAGCTGGGGGTTAACAAGAACTTGTGCCGTGGCAGTTTTGCTTCTGATACCTACATGCCAAAGGCAAGAGAGAATATTATCCCTGAAGCATTTTTTCTAGAGCAATACATAAACCCCTAACGAAATTGCATTTAGGATAAAACCACAATGAAATGAACCTTTAAGTAATATTTTTGGTAATGTTTTCTTCATCAATCACAGCTGGAGAGACAGGGAGAGGGAGACAGAGAGTTCACCTGACATTTGAGATGTAACACTGAGTTATAGAGCAGAAGTGCATATGGAGTCTACCTCAGTCACCGCTTGATTCTTAGGAGCTTTGGTGGTGTAAGAAATCCCAGCCTAACCTTGTCCACCCCTCTTCTCTCCCCAAGGAGCATCATTCAGAACCCCTCTCACTTCTGCAATCACCTGCGCCAGGCTGCCTGCTTTCGGTGCCTGCACAGATACTCGGAGGCTGCCAGGTACTTCTGCTGCTCAGAGAGCTCCTCTGCATCCCTTCCCTTGCAGCTCTCAGCAGTGACGCATCCCCCAGGAGCCAGGCTTTGCCCAAATCCGTGGCAGCTTTGCAGTGGCTTTGTGTGTGTGACCTCAGGGGCAGCAGAGCCCCAGTCCTCCCAGCTGTGGCCCAAAATGACATCCGAGGCTGCTGGCTGGCAGGGAGTTCAGGGAGCTGAAAATGCGTTTGCTGATGCTTGCCCAAAAGCTGGACAAGGACGGGGAGCTCTGTGTAACCTCTGGTATAAAGCTCACCTGCACTCTTTGAACAGGGTGGCCCAGAGCCCCTCGCCTGCGTGCCCACTCCTGTCTCTGTCCCCAGGAGCGCCATGGTGGCGCAGTGTCTGTACGTGCTGGCCGAGGGCGCGCGGCCGGACACCAGTGACCTCCTGCAGCTCTACTGGCAGGTAACAGCGGGGAGCGACGGGACTGCGGGCGGCTCTTCAAAATGCGCTTTATTGTATACGAAATGCTGCCTATGGTACACAAACTGCTGCTTATTGTATACACACTGCAGTTTATTGTATACAAACTGCACTTTATTGTATACGAAATGCTGAAATGCTCCCTATGGTATACAAACTGTGCTTTATTGTATACGAAATGCTGCCTATGGTACACAAACTGCTGCTTATTGTATACAAACTGCACTTTATTGTACACGAAATGCTGCTTATGGTATACGAAATGCTGCTTATAGTACACAAACTGCTGCTTATTGTATACAAACTGCACTTTATTGTATACGAAATGCTGCTTATGGTATACAAACTGCGCTTTATTGTATACAAACTGCAGTTTATAGTGTACAAAATGCACTTTATTGTATACAAACTGCAGTTTATAGTATGCAAAATGCACTTTATTGTATACAAAATGCAAATTATTGTATACAAACTGCGCTTTATTATACACAAAATGCTGCTTATTGTATACAAACTGCACTTTATTGTATACAAACTGCCCTTTATTGTATACGAAATGCTGCTTATGGTACACAAACTGCGCTTTATTGTATAAGAAATGCAGTTTATTGTATACGAAATGCTGCTTATGGCATACAAACTGCTGCTTATTGTATACAAACTGCAGTTTATAGTATACAAAATGCGCTTTATTGTATACAAAATGCGCTTTATTGTATACAAAATGCACTTTATTGTATATAAAATGCTGCTTATGGTATACAAACTGCGCTTTATTGTACACAAACTGCAGTTTACAGTGTACAAAATGCACTTTATTGTATACGAAATGCTGCTTATTGCATACAAACTGCTGTTTATTGTATACAAAATGCAGTTTATAGCATACAAAATGTTGTTTATTGTATACAAAATGCTGCTTATTGTATACAAAATGCAGTCTATTGTACACAAACTGCAGTTTATAGTATACAAACTGCAGTTTATAGTATACAAATTGCAGTTTATTGTATACAAAATGCTGCTTATTGCATACAAACTGCACTTTATTCTACACAAACTGCTGTTTATTGTACACAAAATGCAGTTTATTGTATCCAAGGTGTTACAGCAGTCACGGGGTGTGGCTGACAGAGCCTGCACCTACAGCTGTCAGCTCCAGCTGCAGACAAGCCTGAAGACCCTTCAGTTTTGGTTATATTGCATTATATATTTTTCTTTGCTAAGCATCTTAATAGATAACAAGTAATCTATCCCTTTACTTTTACCTCTAACCTACCATAACTACTGTCATTACCATATTATGGTCAATACTATCCAACCACATGGGTTAGTATGGTACAGTTTAAGCTTAAGGTTGCTTTTCAGTTTTCTTGCAGTGGAAAATTCTTAGATCTTTTTTCTACTTGCCACATGGACATGTCTTGTTTGCCTGTGGTATCTTTCTGCTTGGTAAAGACATCCTTTTGTTTGTGGTCAGCTTATCTCTTGCTCTAAGTCATAAAACCTCTTTCCATCTCGACATAACCTTTGCTTTCTTTGTTGTCCAGCAAGACCGGCTCAGCAAACCTCAATTTACACATCTGTTGTTCTTCTAGATCAAAACTTGCTTCCATCTCTATTCCATTCTCAGGTTCTACATTCAGAGACCTTTCTGCCAAGCACACGTATCTGTGAGACTTTCTTGTCGAACTTCCATCCTTCCCAGCAGGGAGGGGCCCCCAAGGACGGCGGAGGAACCCCAACTCCTGGCCCTGCACAGGGCCATTCCCAAGGGTCACACTCTGTGCCTGAGGGTGATGTCCAGCTGCTCCTGGAGCTCCGTCAGGCCTGGAGCTGTGACCCCTTCCCCAGGGAGCCTGTTCCAGTGCCCGACCCCCCTCTGGGGGAAGAGCCTGTCCCCACGTCCAACCCAAACCTCCCCTGACACAACAACTCTGATACAGCTGATGAAGGCATTTTTTTCGCAAGTCTTCCTGATGTGACTTTCAGAGAGCATGGAATAATTTTTTCTCTCCATCTGAAAAAGTTTCTCTTGTCCTTGTCTCCTCCTTGAAGATGGAGTTTCATGGAGTATCCTTCCAAATCACCTAGCTGTTTGGGATTTTTTTGGTGTTTTTTTTTTAACTAGCCTCTACCCAACATGAAATTTATAATTTCTCTGCCCTTTTTTAGGCTATGATTCAAGAAGCCCTCAGTGGAGAAGTCTCTTTTTCTGCTCTGTACACACCTTTTGAGAAAGAGAACAAGGCTGACAAGATCAAGGAGGCCAACAAAACCTTTGCAGAGAAGTACCCTGACTACGTGCAGCACATATTTACAGGTAACAGCAGGTTTCAGCTGCCCTTAAGCACTGTGGACTGGGTTTGTGCAGCTGAATTCAAAAGAGTTGGAGAGAGCTGGAGAGTTTGAGCTGCTTGGCCCTCAGACACTTCCACCACTGTGGGGAATTGGGCAGAGTATGCTTTATCTCAGGCATCAGCAAAATTTGAGTTGTTGATGCAAAAGGCTGCAGAGCCCTAAGATTCAAAGCCCAGTGAGGGCTGGATGTGTTGGTTTTGTCGTCTGAGTTTTGGGAAGGTTTCTGGAGACCATTTCACTCCTTCTTAGACTTCTTGTATTTTTCTCCCAAAAAGTAACTTCTCTTACAGCCGAAAAGAAATATAACAGTGGAAATTATTTTCCTTTCCCTGTGCAGATCCTCATGGAATTCACCTGTTGCCAGAGGAGGCTGAATCTCATCCTGGCCAGCAGTACTTACTGACTCTGGGCTTCAGGAACAAAGAGATTGGAAAAACTGTGGAGAAGCTTGTAACCCAAAAACTGCCAGTCTTTCCAGGTGTGCTAAGTTGCTCAAGAATTGGTCTGGCCCGGGGGTGACCCCCACAATCCTTACTAAATGAGGGGGTGAGGGGTGTCTCGGGACCCATTTCCAGCCCTGACGGCCCAGGCAGCTCTTCCCAGCCCCTTCACTCCTCCTCCAGTTCACCCAACATCCTTCCAGATCCCCTAAAATGGATCTGAAAATGGAGATGAATAAACACAGCCTCTGTGGTTCTGTGATTTCACTTCCTAGGCCAGAAAATAACTTTCAGTCCCAGCATGGAGGAAGAAGCAGAAACATTTTGGCAGAACACTGGGCAAAGGATAATGGCAGCCATGGCTTTTATAGGAAGCTCCAAGATAAAGGTGAGTATCCCATTCCCTTTTCTGGTGTGTGGTGTGTGGGAAGAACATGTGCTTTTGGGGGGTAACTCCTGCTGCTCCTGCTCCTGCAGTGTCCAGAAATGCTCCGTGTTGCATTAGGAACAGAGGTCTGGTGGGTTCAGACTCTTTTAAAAACCAGTCCTAATGGCTTAACAGCGACCACAGCTTCTTGGAAGTCCCTCCATGCAATTTCCTCCCATCTTTATTGCCTGTGATATCATACCCCTGCTGCACACAACCACCAACACAGTTCCTCACTCTTATTTCATACCCACAGTAGACTGCACCTCCCACGCCGAGCTCCATCAGGAGTTCATCACTGCTTCTTGAAGCATTTCTAGTGACTGGGATCCAGATCCCTACTGAGTGAAGGTGTGAAGTAACCTTCTCGTGTGCCAGATGATGGTGGTTACCTCTGCTCCACCCCTTCTTCCATAACGGGCACAGCTTTTAACTGGGGCTGACAATTAGCACAAGGGTCAACAACCAAATTTACACATAGACGAGACTGTTTCCAGGCAATTCTTCAATTATTCTGCTGAGCAAAGAAACATGAGCTGGAGATCTGGGGAAGCTCAGACTCCTTTCCTTGTAGCAGCAGTGAGCACTGGAGCTTGTGTGCAGGGCTTGGCCAAAAGCATCCACACTGGCCTGAGGGAAGTGGAGGGGATGGAGGGCAGACAGCCCTGAGGAAACACAGCTGCTTCTTTGTAGTACTTTCCTGAAGCCCTTTCCTCTTGGCTCTGGATGACCAAAAGCCCCAGCTCCTGATGTGCAGAGTAAGGCACGTGGCAGCTCTGGGAGAGGGGAGGATCTGTTCCCTTCAAGCTACAACTACAAACAGTCTGGGCTGGATACTTGCAACACAATAGAATCCTGGTCTTTCTGAAAGTCCCAGAAAAACTGCCATTTTAAAATTTTTTTGATCCCCCCCAATTCTCTCTTTGCTTTTGGAGGTGAGATTACTCTATTGCAACTATTACAGTCTCAAAAGAGTAACAGGAAGAGAAGGAACTTTGAAATCAGGGAGGTTTTGCACTCCCCATGACTCCCCTCTTCTGTAAATGAATTTGGAGGAACAGGACCACACAGTTCAAGCAGAGATAAGCAGAGTGGTCTGGTTTTCAGGGCACAGGGAAAAGAAACTCATCCTGCCAGAGATGAGAGCAGAGTGCTGCTACAGTCCCCACTGTAGGAATTTACAGTGTTCCCACACAGCAGTATTTTCTATCAGCTTTACACCTCCCCTCTGACATTCAAATATTCTTGCTGAAACCCAAGTGCACTCCCAGAAAACCCAGGTGAAACCCCAGCACCAGGTAAGGCAGCAGCCAAGTGACCTCTTCTCCAAGGAGGCTGGCACAGCAGCCCCGTGGCTTAGGCAAGGGCTTCCCTGGTGCCATCTCCAGAGCAGCAAGGACAGGGAACTGGGCTGAACTGGGGGCCTGTGGGCTCATATCCAGCCCTAGGGATCGCTGTGAGAGCTGCCACAGAGAGGAGGAAAGCCCCAGGAGAGAAAAGAGAGTCGCTGGGTTGGAAAAAACAGCTGCCAGGTCCATGTCCATTGTCAGGGGAAACATATTCCCTTTCCCTTCAGTTTTCAGAGCATTCAGTGATCCCAGCAAGATGGAACCTCTGACCCAAGGAGCAGAGGGCAGTGCCATTTCTGCCTGGGAGCAGAGATGGGCACAGAGCCAGAGCTGCTGTGCTGCTGGGGAATGGCCTCTCTTTATGGCCCTGACAGAGACTGGGCCACTTTTGTTTCTTTTAAAGTCTTCCACAACTGTCTTCAAGCTGCAAACATGATTCCACCTTATATCCATCACACGTAAGCTAAATTAAAAATGGCCAAACTTCAGCTACACACTCAAGCCTTACAAGCTACTTGGAGAGGAAAAAAAATGTCTTTGGGGTTTAACAGAACAAACATTTCTTTCTGCTGCTCTCTTCCTCATTTGAAGATGCAAACATGCAATCCAGCTTCTTGTTCTGCTCAGGCTGGTTTTGACCAAACCAGCTCAATGCTAAACCCAAGCTGATCAAACCATGACAACACTTCAGAGAAGTCAATTCTGCCCACTTTGTTTTGCAGCCACCCAGCCTGAAGTTCATGACATCATTTATACACACGTGGCTCTGGTTAAGCTGGGTGAGCTGGAACATGCTTCAAGTGTGCCGTGTTCCTGGCTGCCTGGTGGCCAGAGACCACCCCTGCAGGCTTCAGTTCCTCCAGGCTCTGTCTTTCAAACCTGGGCTGCCCTGTCTGCACCCAAACCATGAGCTGATGCCCTGCATGCTTTCCTCAGCCTCTCCCCTGAGACTGGAAAAGCCACCCAGGAAAGTCAGGAGACGTTCAGGAGGGGCTGATGGAAAAGCCAATTCCAAAGGAGAAAACTGTTTGTCTTTGTTATCTGCTGTCTCCCCTTCCCATCTATCATGACATCTTTATTTTCCTAGTCCTACTGGAGAGCTCGTGGCAAGAAATTCTTCTTGTTGCCTCTCTGAAGCCTGTCCCAGCAGCAGGGCCCAAAAGGTGCTGGCTGGCACGGAGCAGGAGCAGGAGAACACCGAGGAGAAGCCTGGAGGCACAGGACTCCGAGGACCAGCGTGTTCCCTGTGCCTCTCCTCTCACCTCCTCTCTTTCCCTGGGTCCACAGGATGAGCGTGGCCCCTGTGCACGGGCCATTGAGCAGTTCCACCATGCCAGCCTGCTCAGCCACCTGCAGAGAGGGGAGGAACAGGCCCAGGTGATGGCCCAGGCCATGGCTGAGCTGGCCACCGTTCCCTACTTGCAGAGAGTCGCTCAGGAGGATGACAAGCTGGTAGGTTTTGATTTCCAACACTTGTTTTGGCCTCTGCAGGCTGAGAGACAGAGCAGGAAGGGTCAGGGCAGAGTTCTGTACTTCCCACCCTTGTGGGAAATGGATTTGTAGAGAATTCTTAACGTTTGATAGGTTTACATAGAAAAAAACAGAATAAAGGTTTTTAAAACGCCTCTCATTTACCCCATTTCTGGGTCAGAAAATAATTTAATCCAACACACCCTGTGCTCTCGAAGTCCTTTGTCCAATGTGGGGACCTAAAAAGTTCTCAAATCCTCCTTCAGTGCTTTGATAGGGCAGGAGCTGATCACATACAAGGGTCACTGACAGATCCACCAGGACTCACCTGTCAGTACTTATTGAAAATCCCTTCTCTGCTCCCAAAACCTCCCCAGATCAGTCTGGAAAAATTATTGCAATGATTCAGCTCTTGCTGCCTTGACACCTCTGACCTCAGTAGGCACCTGCAGCAAAACAGCCTGAATCAGGGTATACCTGAGAAGGAGAAGGGGAAAGGAGGAAAAACTGATTTTCTGGGCTGGGTCTCAGCTCCAAATGCTCTCTGTCTCAGAACAAACCTGCCTGCCTGCTCCTGGTAACTTGTCAGGCTTGCTGCAGAGGTGCCCCAAGTCGCTGGAGAATCCCTGGAGATGTTGAGAAGCATGGGCTGGGCCCTTGGCTGACCCAGCCCAGCTCCAGCAGGGGCCAGCTCTGGGATGATTGCTGCAGCCACTGAGGCCAAAAGCGATGGTATCCAAGAAAAGAGGAGGGGGAAATATCTCCTTCTTGCTGTGCATCAGTGGACAGATGGTGTGTCTCCTCCTCCTCTGAAGGGACACCTTTGGGTGAGCCTTGAGCACACCCCAGGAATGCTGGTACCTGTAGTGCTAGTAGATCTTAATTCCTTGTGTAAAATGCTTGTGAAGAGACTCCGAAAGCTTCTGTTTGCATTTCCTTTAACTTAACCCAACATTTGGGAAGAGAATTGTTTAGAATGCAGCAATAGCACGGGTCTCAAGTACCAGTTTTCCCCAGTTTGTTCCTAAACATTGATGCTAAGGGCAGCACACCGTGGACCCAACCCTTGCCTCTCTGTCTCTGAATTAGGAGTATCTGAACTATTTTCCAGGGGTTGGGAAGGTTGCAGGGTGCCAGGACTGCCCTGGAAGGGGACTACAGTATTTAGATCCACAAGAATGCAAGGACTGAAGCAAAGATGAGTTGGCTGTGCTCACTGTGTGCAAGATGAGTCACAAAATCAGTGCCAAGGATTTGAATTAGGGTTTAATTTGTGTATTCAGAGAAATGATTTCTCAGTGAATTCCACACTGACTGGTTGTATCTTGGTGCCACAGCTGCAGTCACTGATGGCAGATGCCATGGACATCCTGGCAGGAAGAAGGGGAGAGCGTGTGTGGACCAAAATACAGAAGGTAACAGCCTGCAGCAAAGGGCAGGACAGCAGCTTGCTCCTTGGGCAGGAAACGTCCCTGAGGCTGGTCTGTTCAAATGGCAGAAAAGGGAGGAGGTGCCAAATGAAGGCTGACCCCGTGCCTTGACCTCTGCCCGTGCTCAGGAGCAGCCCAGGGAGGGGTCTGGGCGCCTGTGAGGGTCTGGCTGCATCCCTGCTGCACAAGCACCACTGCAGCTGATCTGCTGCACCAGAAACAGTGCAGTGATGGCAGCAGCTGATGTGCCAGAGCAGCTCTTACTGGGGGGCTGGAGCCCACACCTATTCTATAAATATGGAAAGCACAGGCAGAGCATGGCAAAACACAGCTCCAGGTAGGAACATCATTCCTCTGCCGCTGCCTGCTGGCATCCCCAGCAGCACAGACACTGCTGGGTGGTCCTGAAGAGCTGCTGTAAATCCTGCTGCTCTTCTGGTTAGTGCTGGAATCCAGGGCACAGGGATATTTCTCTGCCTGTCCTGAGAAGTCCTGACCCCCAGGGGAACACTGCTTTTAACCTTTGTCCATGGAGAAAGCTTCCAGGACTTTGGGATGGATTGGAATCTACGAGTGTGTGAAATAGAGAGTAGTGTATTTATCACAGGGTGAAAAACTTAAGAGTTTTGGGGTTTTAGTATGGAGGTAGATAGAAGACAAGATGGAGGATTTTGGGGATTGTCTGATCTCCTTCTTGTTCTTCATCTCCTCCATTTTCTGCTGTGTTGGGAGCACAGGGTGATTGGTTAGAAAGAACCGCAATACAGATGTTGCGTGAACAAAAAAAAATAGTTATTAGTAAAAAAGTAAAAGTAAGTTCTAAGAGTTAATTGGACAAAATAGCTTTAAAAGACCTTAAATCTGTGTGTCTTGTGATTTTTGGTGCCTTCTCTTTGTACACTAAGTCTGAGATATAG
The DNA here is from genome assembly GCF_017590135.1 of Pyrgilauda ruficollis. Taxonomy (NCBI): domain Eukaryota; kingdom Metazoa; phylum Chordata; class Aves; order Passeriformes; family Passeridae; genus Pyrgilauda; species Pyrgilauda ruficollis. The sequence goes on from NW_024524912.1 coordinate 53,164, forward strand.
GCGGTGTACCAAACCTTTGATGAGAGAAAAATAAACAACCTAAAGACCAAAAAAACCCAAAGTCCCGTCCATCTGTCATTCCTGGCACAGAACTTTTTAGGTCTCTCCCCATCGAGGGGATCCACGAAGGAAGTTTCCACAGACTGGTGCCCCGTGTGAGGATCGAACTCACAACCTTCAGATTATGAGACTGACTCAGTAAAAGCCTCACTCCACATCCCACCCAGCACTCCTTTTCCTGCCTCTTTCTGCCATGTGTGCTCACGCAGACACCAGCACTACCCCCAAAACAGAACAGGCACTTTTAATGGCAGAGGAAAGTCGTGCAGACACTTGCATTTGGTCTCTAGCTGAAGAGTCCTGCGGGCTCAGTGGCTGTGGTTAACAGGGCCAAGCCCTGCACTGGACCCCTGCCCTATGGGATCATCTTCTCCACATGCTTTTGGCCAGTCCATGATTTCCCAGGCTTTTATTTCAACTTCTCCAAAACCAGGCTGCCACCAGGAGTCCTCTCTCTAATCCTCTGCGTGTTTCTACACCAAGCCCATCTCAGCAGAGCCAAGCCACGAGGCTCTCTGTGGCAGTGGGTCTCTTGGCAGCACAGGAACCAAAGCCCGGGCACGAGTGCCCACTGAGCTTCACCAGCACAGCACAAAACTCTTCCCCATGGTGTCACACATGGTGCCATGTGTAGCCCATGCCCTGAACAGGTCCCCCCTGCCAGCTCCATGGGCAGGAGGAGGAGAAGGCAAAGCTTCTTTCCCAGACTCTGTGCCCTTGGCACCTCAGGGCAGCAGATGGAACTGTGCATAAACTTTCCTGCTTGCCTCTCAAAACCACCCCCTCTTACCGACCCAAAACACCCCCCAACCAACCCAAAAACACCAACCCAAAACCACCAACCCAAAAACACCCCCCCGGTGACCCAAAGCAGGGCCAGAGCTTGTGGCATGGCTCCAGTCCAAGGCCAGGGCTGAGGAGCACCTCAAGGACAGCTCAGGATCAACACAAGAGGAAGCCACGCTTGGATTAATTCCCAGTCCTTTCTGGGGAAGAGGTTTTGCAGCGACTTCTGTGAGCCAGACAGGAGTTTGATGGGAGGATCCATGTTTACCCCTGAAAGAATTTCCTACCAAGGTTGTTGACATAGAAACCAAGGGAGAAAGAAGGATAAATAAGGGAAACCTGCAACTCTCTATTCCAATAAGCAGTTTGTTTGTCTCTTCTGACTATGAGTAAAGTGTAAACTTGGGAGTTTTTTAAGAATGTATAAAAAGCACGCACGCTAGAATAAAAACTGGGTCTGAAGCCTTCTGAAAACGGCATGTGTTGTTTTGTATTGTCTCCATCTCAGCTATTACACCTTTCCTCTGTGCTGTGCCTGAAGAAGCCACACTCCACCCAACGCCAGCAGAGCAGAGCAGGATTTTTGGGTTTTAATTATTTCAGCTTAAAATGTAACGGGCAGATGGATTCTTTAGCTCCTCTCACGATGCGTGGTGTGCATCTTGAGCAGAGCTCTGTTCCACAGCAATGAAGGAAATGAATCCAAACAGAAATGGAGAAAACAAAAATACTTACAAAGTCAGGCACCACGGCTGTAACCAGCTGTCCGAGCGAAGCCTTCGTGTATTTTTGTTTCTAATTATTTTCAGTTTGGAATTAAACTGATTGCAGCAGCTTTTAAAGTCTTTATGGAGGCAAATGGACTTGCTTGTGACAGCATTTCTTTCTAACTGCAGGTGGCACTAATTGAAGAGTTCCTGAGGGAAGGAGAAGAGCATTACTTAAGGACCTCACATGTGCAAATACCTGGAATGGAAAACATCAACTGGACTCCAAGGCGACAGAAATACCTGAGACTGGAAAATACAAACATGTTCATTCCCAACCCACGAAGCCTGGCCACAGGGCCAAAAAAGAGATGCATAGTTTTTGCAAAAAGTTGATTTTGTAGGTGTTTTGTAGCTATTGATATCAGTTTGATAGGTGTTAATCTTATTTTGCATTGTATTAACTTGAAGTTGCATTAATTTAAATTGTAGTCAATTGCATTTAACTGTGTAAATTTAACTCGTAGTAGTTTAAATGGAAGTGGTATTAAGTAGTATTTATTTGCATTAACTTTAAGTTGTATGAATTTATATTCAGATTACATTTATTTGAATTTACTTGTAGTAATTTTAAGTTGAACTTAAACTTATATTAAACTGTATTTAACTGTATAAATTTAAGTTGTATCAGTTTAAATTTAAGTGGTGTTAAATAGTATTTACTTGCATTAACTTTAAATTGTATGAATTTAAATTCAGATTGCATTCATTTGTATTTATTTGTATTAAAATTGTATGAATTACAATTGTATTAAACTGTATTTGGTTGTATAAATTTAAGTTGTATTACTTTAAATGCTATTGAACAATATTTACTTGCATTAACTTTAGGTTGTATGAATTTAAAATATGTATAATATATATGTATAAATTCTGTTAAATTTTATTTAATTGCATAAAACTAAGTTGTATCACTTTAAATAATGTTAAATAGTATTTATTTAAATTAACTTTAAGTTATATGAAATAAGGCTTACATTGCATTAAATTCTATTTACTTATATTAATTTTAAGTTGTATGAATTTCAATTTAAATTGTATTTAATGTTATAAACTTCTAAAGCTGTATTTGTTTAAATGTCAGTTGTAGTGAATGGTATGTAATGGTATAAAATGTGACTTGTATAAATTTCAATTTAAATTTTATTCAATTGTGTTAAATTTTACTACGCTTTTAAATTTTACTACGTGTTTAATGCAACATTGCCAGCAGCACCAACCCTCTGCTCTGGGCATGTCCTGTGTCCAAACTCTGTCACATCCTGCTGCCCATCCTGCTGCCCATCCTGCTGGACATCCTGCTGGACATTCTTCTGGATATCCTGCTGCCCATCCTGCTGGACGTCGTGCTGGATGTCCTGCTGGATGTACTGCTGCCCAATCTGCTGGCCATCCTGCTGGCCATCCTGCTGGACATCCTGCTGGACATTCTTCTGGATATCCTGCTGCCCATCCTGCTGGACGTCGTGCTGGATGTCCTGCTGGATGTTCTTCTGGATATCCTGCGGGCCATCCTGCTGGACATCCTGCTGCCCATCCTGCTGGACATTCTTCTGGATATCCTGCGGGCCATCCTGCTGGATGTCCTGCTGCCCATCCTCCTGCCCATCCTCCTAGACAACCTGCTGTCCATCCTGCTGCCCATCCTGCTGGATGTCCTGCTGGATGTCCTGCTGGACATCCTGCTGTCCATCCTGCTGGACATTCTTCTGGATGTCCTGCTGGCCATCCTGCTGGACATCTTTTCGCAAATATTAAAATTCATTCTGCTGCCCATCCTCCTGCCCATCCTCCTAGACAACCTGCTGTCCATCCTGCTGCCCATCCTGCTGGATGTCCTGCTGGATGTCCTGCTGGACATCCTGCTGTCCATCCTGCTGGACATTCTTCTGGATGTCCTGCTGGCCATCCTGCTGGACATTCTGCTGGACATCCTCCTGCCCATCCTGCTGGCCATCCTGCTGGACATTCTGCTGGCCATCCTGCTGGATGTCCTTCTGGCCTGAGCATGGCCCAATCAGCTCCGGACACAGGGACACAACAGGAGGGGAACAGGAGAAAGAGAAACAGAAACACAACAGGAGAGGAACAGGAGAAAGGGGAACAGGAGAAAGAGAAACAGAAACACAACAGGAGAAAAGAAACAGGAATACAACAGGAGGGGAACAGGAGAAAGAGAAAGAGAAAGAGAAAGAGAAAGAGAAAGAGAAAGAGAAAGAGAAAGAAACACAAGAGGAGGGGAACAGGAGAAAGTGAAACAGAGCCCAGCCCAGCTGCTGGGCTGGGCTTAGGGGTGGGAAGCTCTTTGTTCTCCGTGCCCTAAGGACGGTGTTTGCCCCGGCTGGACGGGAACTGGTTCTGAGCAGGGCACAAACCCTGCAGGGAGGAGCAGAGCTGCCCCTGCCTTCTCTGTGGCCCCTTTCAGGCTCAAGGCTCAGCCCCACGTCTCACCCTGTCCCAGGGGCACATCTGGCACTGCTCAGGTTCCCAGAGGATTAGGGTTAGGGTTAAGGTTAGGGTTAGCTCAGAGCTGTCAGCAGAGAGCAAAGGATAGCCCTGCCTTTCCCCAGGGATCAAAGGATAGCCCTGCCTTTCCGCAGAGATCACCCCAGCAGCTGATGCTCCACCAGCAGCCCCAGCTCACAGGTGCAGCCCCTGCTGAGCCTGAGCTGCCTTTTGGCCGCTGCCTTTGCTTTCCAAGGGAAGAACCTCACTCATCCTTACAGAAACTGCATTCAGGTCATAGCATCTTCTGATTCAAGGGGAATTTTAAAACTAAAAGGCAGAAAGAAAGGGAAAATCCAGCCCCAGGGCAAAGACTGAATGAGAAGTCCAGGGCCTCAAAGGTACTGAGCCACCTAATTCCTATGATCTTTTATCACAGACAAGAGTCTCAGCCCCACAGATTCCCAGCTGCCAGAGACCATTTTCCCAGGCTCTCAGAAAGGACTTGGATAAACTAAGAAAGAACAGGCAAACCCTTGGTGTTCCTTTGTTCATTGTTCAAGGAGGTGAAAAATGTGTATTTTATGATTGGCTTTTCGCAAATATTAAAATTGATATTATAGGTGTCATGTTAGAAAGTTATGCTGTATGTTCCACAGGGCCAATCCCTAAAGGCTCTGATGACCAACACTGCCTGGCTCAATCAGAGGAGTCAGCAATGCCTCTGCAATGACGTATTTAAGAACGAAAAAGCTGCAGGAAGCTCTTTCTCTTTCACCTTCAAACAGAGGGGAGGGGGCCACGGAAAAAAGGCAGTTGTGGGAAGACTGCTCTGCCCTTGGGAGGGATTCATGTTGAAGGAAATGTCGGGCAGGACTGCGACTCGTGAAAATTAGAACCACGTTGGAGAAGTTCCCAGAGAACTGCCTCCCATGGGAAGGACCACATGCACAGCAAGAGAGACTCCTCCCCGTGAGGGGGCTGAAGAAGGATTTTTTACAAGTGACACACTGACCAAAACCCCCATGTCTTTGCCTCCCTGCACTGTCGGTGGAAAAGAAAGAAAGGCTGGGGGGTGCAGGAGGGAAGGTGTTCTAAAGGTTTATTTCAGCTCTCATTATCCTCTTTTTTCTTTCTTTTTTTTTTTAAATTCTGTTAATAAACTTTTCTTTATACCTTTTAAAGATTTGAGCGTGTTTTGCCCTTAAAGTGTTCTCTCCTAATCCTTACCTCACCTGTAATAGATGATATGCATAAATTCATGCTGAGACTACAGTAATCTCACCTAATGAAAATCCTAGCATACCAAAGGAGGGTTCTGGGAAATTCCCTCTGATGAGATTACAGCGATATGCACCAAAATCCTAGCCTGAATATTCGTCTCCAGAAATGCTGATTCCAGAGGATTATTTGTCTGACCAAACCCCAGCAATAAGCATTTGATATGCATCATCGATTAGATAAATATGTGTCTCCTAGAATGCATATTGCAGGAGATTTTCCTCTAACAAAGTGAATTCCTTTTAAAGATTTGAGCGTGTTTTGCCCTTAAAGTGTTCTCTCCTAATCCTTACCTCACCTGTAATAGATGATATGCATAAATTCATGCTGAGACTACAGTAATCTCACCTAATGAAAATCCTAGCATACCAAAGGAGGGTTCTGGGAAATTCCCTCTGATGAGATTACAGCGATACGCACCAAAATCCTAGCCTGAATATTCATCTCCAGAAATGCTGATTCCAGAGGATTATTTGTCTGACCAAACCCCAGCAATAAGCATTTGATATGCATCATCGATTAGATAAATATGTGTCTCCTAGAATGCATATTGCAGGAGATTTTCCTCTAACAAAGTGAATTATTTACCAGTTTCGGAAAACTCTCAGCAAGAGCAGCAGCAAGAAAGGAAAAACTACATGAATGTGCTAAAAGGACAAGATCAATGATAAGAAAGCAAGAAACCCTCCCCAGCAACCCTTGGAAATGTATAAAAAAGACTTTGTGAGAGCTGTCTCTTCATGATGCACAAAGGAGAGGAGGCAGAGTGCCCCACCTGTCTCACCTGATGCTGTTAGCCTGGTTCAGCACCGCTCTGATCTTTGCTTGCGGCCTTTTTATGACTGTATTTTAATTATGGAATAAATTCTCCTTATCAATCAAATTGGCTAATTCATTTATAACATCACCCAATGAGCTATTTTTTAAAAATTAATCTTTTCCCCTCCTCAGCTCAATTACAGCACGGAAGAAGGAATTAATGATTTTTTTGTGGGTGCTCTGGCGTTTGACCAGCATCAAACCCACCAGAGGATGGGTGGTGCCTGCCCAGTTTGGAGCCGGGCTGCCGCTGCCCGGCCCCACCATGTCTCTGTCCCTCTCCAGGTTTTTGCTGGGCTGTAACCCCTCTGCCCTGCTGGGACACCCACCTGGTGCAGCTCCGAGTTTCTGACATCCCATCCGCCACTCCGAGGTTTTGCTCGTCCCTGCCTGCCCAGCTGGCTGTGCTGGGGCTCTGCTGCAGCTCCTTCTGCTGTCCACAGGGGCACCGGGATCGGCTGCTCCCGGCGGTTCGGAAAGGAAGCCCCTTGTCCATCCCTTGCTGCTGGCTGGGACTGGGCCTGTGGTTCTGGCTCTGTGGTTCTGGGTCACTGGGTCTGTGGCTCTGGCTGTCAGTGGGTCTGGGTTTGTGGTTCTGGCTCTCACTGGGTCTGTGGTTCTGAGTCTGTGGTTCTGGCTCTCACTGGGTCATGTTTGTGGCTCTCACGGGGTTGTGGTTCTGGCTCTGTGGTTCTGGGTCACTGGGTCTGTGGCTCTGGCTGTCAGTGGGTCTGGGTTTGTGGTTCTGGCTCTCACTGGGTCTGTGGTTCTGAGTCTGTGGTTCTGGCTCTCACTGGGTCATGTCTGTGGCTCTCACGGGGTTGTGGTTCTGGCTCTGTGGTTCTGGCTGGCCCTGGCTCTGTGGTTCTGGCTGTGTGGTTCTGTCTCTCTCTGGCTCTGTGGTTCTGGCTCTGTGGTTCTGGCTGTCCCTGGCTCTGTGGTTCTGACAGTCTCTGGCTCTGTGGTTCTGGCTGTCCCCGGCTCTGTGGTTCTGGCTCTCTCTGGGTCTGAGGTTCTGGGCCACTGGGTCTGTGGTTCTCGCTGTCCCTGGCTCTCTGGTTCTGGGTCTCACTGGCTCTGTGGTTCTGGCTCTCACTGGGTCTGAGGTTCTGGGTCACTGGATCTGTGGCTCTGAGTCTGTGGTTCTGGCTCTCTCTCTGGCTCTGCGGTTCTGGGTCTCACTGGCTCTGTGGTTCTGGCTCTCTCTGGGTCTGTGGTTCTGGCTCTCTCTGGGTCTGAGGTTCTGGCTGTCCCTGGCTCTGTGGTTCTGGGTCTCTCTGGCTCTGTGGTTCTGGCTCTCTCTGGCTCTGTGGTTCTGGCTCTCTCTGGCTCTGTGGTTCTGGCTCTCACTGGCTCTGTGGTTCTGGCTCTCTCTGGCTCTGAGGTTCTGGCTCTCTCTGGGTCTGTGGTTCTGGGTCTCACTGGCTCTGTGGTTCTGGCTCTCTCTGGCTCTGAGGTTCTGGCTGTCCCTGGCTCTGTGGTTCCGTTTGTTGCTGCTGTTTGCTCGCCGTGTTTCAGACTAGCGAAGAGCTGTTATTCATTTTCCCGTGTCTGTGCCCGAAAGCACCAGCATTTCAAAGTTACAACAATTCAGAGGGAAGGGGGTCACATTCTCCATCCCAAAGGAGGTTCCTGCCTCCCTTGGCAGACACCTGTCTTTCCAAAAGGGACAAGTGCCACCTTCAGGCTTTTTTAACACACGCAGGGATGAGGACTCCACCCTGTCCCTGGGCAAACAATTCCAGTACCCAGTCACTCTTTCAGAGAACAATTTTTTCCCAATGTCCAACCTAAACTTTCTTTAGCACAGCTTAAGGCTGCGTCCTCTTGTCCTGTCACTGTTCACTGGGAGAAGAGCCCAACCCCCAGATGGCTGCACCCTCCTGCCAGGGAGTTGTGAGAGTGACGAGATCTCCCCTGAGCCTCCTCTTCTCCAGGATAAACAATCCCAGCTCCCTCAGCCGCTCCTCACAGGACTGGTGTTCAGACCCCTCACCAGCCTCGTTGCCCTTCTCTGGATGTGTTTGAACATCTCAACATCCTTCCTAAACTGAGGGGCCCAGAACTGGACACAGCACTCAAGGTGCAGCCTCATCTGTGCTGAGCACAGGGGAAAATGTTCCCTTCCTTCCAGGAGGTTCCGTCAGATCACAGTGGAACCTTGGAGCCATGTTGGTGCAGAGCCTCACAGTGCTCTCCTGGGTTCCATGAGGTTCCAGAGCCCCACAGAGCTCTCCTGGGTTCCATGAGGTTCCAGAGCCTCTCAGAGCTCTCCTGGGTTCCATGAGGTTCCAGAGCCTCTCAGAGCTCTCCTGGGTTCCATGAGGTTCCAGAGCCTCTCAGAGCTCTCCTGGGTTCCATGAGGCCCCTCTGTGTCACACTGGAGCCTGGGTTCCATGAGCTCTGGCAAGCTCCCAGTGGCATCTGGGTTGAGTGAGGCCCAGCTCTCACAGTTGACACCTGGTTAAAAGAGGTTCCATAACCTCACTCTGCTCTCCGGGGTTCCCTGAGGTCCCTCTGTGTCCCTGGCTTCCAGGAGCCCCCCCGTGTCCCGGTGGCCCCCTGGTTCCATGAGGGGGTGGCTGGGAGCTCCTGCCCCCTCAGCGGCCGGGGGACAGTGCCATCAGCCCTTCTGTGCCACACCTGTGCCTGTCTGTGCCACATCCACGGCGTGGAACGCCCAGCGAGTGCTCAGGTGTGCTCAGGTGTGCTCAGGTGTGCTCAGGTGTGCAGGTGACAGGGGGTCATCAGCGCTCAGGTGCTGCCCCGCCCCCTTTGGCCCTGCCCCTTCCCACCACCTCTGGATTGGCTGCTGGCCCCGCCCCCATTAGCACTCTCTGGGCAACGGCAATGCTTCCTTATTAGCATAAACCCCACCTTCTCATTAGCATAAACCCAGTTTTCTCATTAGCATAAACCCCGCTCGTGCACCTCCACACCCCCCATGGGGATTGTGCCCCACAAGTGCCAGGGGTCCTGATCCCACAAGTGCTGGGGTCCTGCCCCATAACTGTTGGGGTCCTGACCCCACAAGTGTTGAGGTCCCGACCCCCAAATGTTAGGGTTCTGTCCCCCAAGTGTTGGGGTCCTGCCCCACAAGTGTTGGGGTTCTGCCCCATAAGTGCCATAGGGGGGGCTCTGCCCAGTAAGTGCCTGGGGGCAATTAGAAGGTGCTGGTGATAATTAATTAGCCAAAGGTGGGTTTAATTGGTCCTGGTTAATAGCACGTTAATTGATTAATTGATTAGCATTAATCATTAATTGCTCCCATGGGGGGAAGGGATATTGAGGGGGTAATTAAGCTTTGGGGACTTGATTGGGGGATGGGGAGCTTTGGTCCCAGCTGCAGGGGTTGGGGCGGGCCCGGGGGGGGGCACCCACCGGTAGGTGCCCTCGTACAGGAACCCCGCCCGCCGCAGGAGCTCGTCCGCCTCGGGGGGGCCCCGGCTGAGAAAGGGGGAGACCCAGGGTCAGGGAGAGCCCTGGGACCCCCAACAGTCCCCAACAGGACCCCCCGAAATCCCCAGTGGGATCCCCCAAATCCTCCATGAGACCCCCAGGACCCCCCCAAGCCCAGTGCAAATCCCCAGTGGGACTCCTGGGACCCCCAGATCCCCAACAGGACCCCCAGGACCAGCCCCCCCCCCCC